>NC_140942.1:44727605-45222605 GCF_014529385.1 Adiantum capillus-veneris
GGCTCAAACACCACTGGATCATCTACATTTTCAGCTATATGTGGTGCATACTGAGGGTCAAAAATAGGCCTAACAAGTGGCTGGTCATGCTGAAATTTGACCCTTTTATGATCATGCTTTGAGGCACAATTGTTTTGAAGCAGCCTTGCCTCATTAAAAACAACATCCCGGCTACGTATAACCCTTTTGAGCTGAGGTAACCAAATCCTGTAACCCATTTTGAATTGTTCACCATATCCCATGAAAAGGCCTTTAATGGATTTGGCATCTAGTTTATTCCTCAACTCGGGTCTGACATGCACAAAAGCCTCGCAACCAAAAATGCGTAAGTGATCATATGAAGCAGGCTTGCTAGACCAAACCTCTTCAAGGATGTCACCTTTCAAAGACATGTGAGGGGATTGATTGCATATATGCACTGCAGTTTTCAAAGCTTCTCTCCAAAATCCATCAGAGAGATTAGCTGCGGACAGCATGCATCTCACCCTCTCACAAAGTGTCCTATTGAATCTTTCGGCCACACCATTAGAAGAGGGGTTGTATGGCACAGTAAGCTCCCTCTTAATGCCCAAATTTTCACAAAATTTGTTAAATTCAGCACTTGTGAACTCCCCCCCATTGTCCGTACGCAAGCATTTTAGCTTTCTACCTGTTTGGGTGGTCACAAATGCATGAAATCTCTTAAACGCAGCAAAGGCTTCATCCTTAATTTTAAGCAAATAAACCCAAATTTTTCTAGAATGATCATCAACAAACGAGACAAAATAGCATGCATCTCCCACAGACTTAGTAGGCATGCTACATACATCAGAATGTACAAGATCAAGCACACAAGATTTACGAGAGACACTAGAGTAATAAGAACGCTTTACTTGCTTGCCATATTGACATTCATTACAAAAGTCAAGCTTTGTGCCTTTAGCATCAAGCTTGTTCAAAGTACAAAGTTTAGAAAGGCCCTTTTGGCTCATATGGCCAAGCCTCTTGTGCCACAACTCCATGTGAGAGTTAATTTCAGCCAATGCAATAAACTTGTCCAACACGGCCTTTCCATACATGCAATAAAGTGTCCCTTTCTTTGTGCCCTTTACAATCAGCCTTGAGCCTTTAGTCATTTTCCATGATCCTCTCTCAAACAAGATGCTGTAACTATGCATATCCATCTGACCAACAGAAAGCAAACTCTTCTTGATTCCCGGCACATATCTAACATCATGCAAGACAAGCTCATTTGTGCCATCTATTGAGAGATGCACAGTGTCAATACCCTCAATGGAACATGCATGATTGTTTCCAAGGTATACATGGCCACGCTTGCCTACATCAAAAGTAGAGAAACACTCCTTGATAGGAGTCACATGAAATGAAGCACCGGAATCAACAATCCAAGTCTGGGATAATGCATCATTGACAGTCAACAAAGCATCAACAAGATCACTCTTGGTGATCTGCATGTCCTGTGAATGAACATTAAGAGAGGCATCAATGTCATAAGCATCATCATCTGACAAAGTGGCACACAAGATGTCCTCTACATCTGACAGCTCCTCAATCACAACATTAGAAGCCACATTGGCCTTCTCTTTGTCCTTTGAGCTATCCTGTGCATCTGTCTTGAATTCCTTCTTCTCTTTCTTTTTGTCTCCGCCATTCTTTTTCCGTTCTAACTCGGCTTTGTTGTACCTGCAATCGGGTTTCTTGTGACCTTTCCTGCCACACCAATAGCAAGTCACATCACCCTTGCCTTTGTTGGCATGTCCCCTTTCCTTACTCTTACTCTTACTCCGTTGTGCATAAGCATTCTTCTTTTCTGTCCTGTCTCTAACCATGTTGGCAGAGCTTCCTCCCTCTCCACTTGCTTTCCTCCTGATTTCCTCATTCAAGATAGAACCCCTAACACCATCAAAAGTCAAATTGGGGTTATTGGACAATGAAACCACCAAAGTTTCCCATGACTCAGGTAAGGTCATAAGCAAGAAGATAGCTTTCAGCTTATCATCAAAAGGGGGCAAGCCTGAATCCTGCGACAAAGTACCTGCGAACAACGACAAGTGCTCTGCAGCGCTCTTGGACTCATCTAGTTGCATGCCAACAAGTTTTCGCATCAAATGCACTTGGTTGACAAACGTTGTATTCTCATACATTCCCTTTAACTTCTCCCACACATCAAAAGCACTTGTGAGACCTTTCACATCAATGACTGTCTCATCGGTCAAGGCTATTTTAATGTATGTAACAGCCTTCTTGTTCAGGCTAACCCATGCTTCATCCGTCATATTCTGTGGCTTTACCTGTTCAAGTGCCCACAATCCTTAAGAAATAGGATTCCTTGGATCCGGTCTTTCCAAAGGTCGAAACCTCTTCCATCGAACCTCCTAATCTCGAAGAGATTCTTCACATTCGAAGAAGATGAGGCCATAGTTGTACGAATAAGAGGGCTAATACGCTGAATTTTTGGGCAAAATGCACAAAAACCGGAGTATAGCCTCATAGAGATGTGCACTACAGCTCCAAATGGTCACATAAGCAATTTGAGGCAAAATAGGTCGATTTAGGCACAAAAAAACAATTTCTGAAATTTATGCACAGGAAATTTCAGCGAGCGAATTTGTGCTCAAAAACAACAATTTTAGTTGTTTTTAACCTCACAGAACATACATAAGACTAATGCACAGCCTTTAGAAGCATGCAAGAGCAAAAGCCCCAATTTGTAGCATCAAATTGTATGAAATTGAGCCACAAATGGTCAAACATAGCCAAACTTTGTCAAACGTGCGTAGATTGCTTCAATTTGCACTTTTCCCAATATAGTCACATCATAAAAACACTTGCAAAAACCTGCGTAAATCTGAAATTTACTGAAAACACCTGTTTTAGGACCTGTTTTTCGACAATTTCAGTGTTTTCGAGTAGCGGGGACTTAGCAAAAGTGTTCCCACACCTTGTTTTAGGTCAATTTGACTTGCCGGGAGCTCTCTAGTGTCCGGAAACGAGTCCTTTGGCGATGAAATTGCAAAATCTCGCGTGAAAGTTGACCTCCTTGGCTGAAAATCAGCGTTTGCAAGTTTGGGAGCAAACCCTAATTGGGCTCTGATACCGGTTGATGAGCGCGTAGCGGTGTGTGCAAGTGATAGAGCACGCGAAGATGTGCAGGCCTTGAGGATTGAAGCGGAGGCATCGTGCTGCAGAAGGGAAGCGCTAGCAAAACAAAGAGGGAGAGAGAGAGAGAGAGAGCTCACGTTTTTGGGAAAAACTCAATGAGTGAGTTTTGGGTTTTCCCACTTTTATTATAAGTGACCTTTAAAAAATGTGTCCAGGTTCATACTGGAACCTGGACAAAGTATAAAAGTGTACAAAAAGGGATTATTTAAGCCTTTAACCCAACAGTAGTTAGAGAAAATTCAAAAGGAAATTATATAAACGAAAGAATCTTAGAATAAGCCCTAATGTTAAAGATTTAATATAGTAATTTGGTAGCTTCCTCAACCTTCCAGACAGAAATAATTCATAATGATTGTGTGAGGCTAACTCCTCTAGTACAGATTGAATGCACACTCTGATCAATCTGTCCTAGCAAAAATTCCGGGAGCTTGGTCCTGACCGAGTGGTAAAACTGGATCTAAGTGCCAATGGTGTGTGTTTTAGTTATCTACATATATTACCCACAAACGAACATACATATGTTCAAAGACCAAGGTACCCAGATAAATACAAGGTTTATTATATTAGACAGCATGATTTTGTATAAATAAATCTTATTAGTTTGGTACAAGTAACCATCCGAATGTAGAAATTTTTTTACAAACTGCGAACCAGCAGCCATTCCTCCCAACTATAAAGCAACCAAAAAGCTGAATCAAAGAGAGTAGCCCTCACTTGCACCCTTAGAACAACATAACATTCTCTTAGCATTGGCTTTGTATGCAGGTGATGTATGGGCATCCTAGTTGTTATCCATGTCACAAAGTTTCAACTTCTTTTTGCAAATAAACTTTATTAAAAAATGAACAAACTTTAATAAGACTTTGGTAGTCAGTTACATCTTCATACCGAACTTCATCAGTTTACAAACTGCCAATGATTTTCTTTTAAGCATCTTGATAATTTATCTCCTTATTCTTGCAGGTTCAATTAAGATATGCTCTCTGCCTCGACCATGCCCTGTTCTTTGCCGCAAATGATGCTATATATTCAGCCCTAGCTGCCTTAAGCTTTTTTGAGATCTGTGCTCTCTTGATTGGATCAACAATAGTACTCATCCGAGCAGTCAACCTATATCTTGGTAGACCCTGATATTAGTAAACAAATAAATTTGCAAATTTCTTTTATATATGAAACCCTGTCAATTTTTGCCATAATTTTGAGCGACCTCTTCCGCTCTCAAGTGGCTGGACTCCATAAACACCAGAGTACAACTACAATGATTAAACCTGAAGTGATCTGTATACATACTATAGTAAAATGTCGAGTCAGAGAGTTTAGCGAAAACATATGAAATTCCATTTGCCACTAGCCGATCTAGCTCCTCTCCATGTCCCAACATATGCCTCAAGGTTGAGCCCTTCAAGGCCAGAATCAACTAGGGTTATCGTTCGACCAGTTTTACGCCGAAAATCAAGAACTTGAAGTTACTCAGTCATGCATGTTTAACAGCATTACTCTACATTCCATAAAAAGTTCCCCTTGAAACCAAAGAAAAAGCCGAACCATCAGCTCCGAGAAGTACCAGCCCAAGCAAGAGGAGTCTCAGCCAGAGCCAGAGTAACACTATACCCTTCTTGGTTCGAATCTTATTTAATGCCAAATCTCAAGTAGTCAAGCATAACGAATAATGAACCAGAATATGACAGCACGGGCCAGATCTAAGCCAGGCCTCCAAGCAACTAGTAGAAGGTCAGATTTTATTGTAAGTCAGAGCAAACAGTAAAGTATCTAAACCATAGTATATTTAATGGTAGCATCATCACTTGATGTAGTGGAATAAGTATGTACAAAGCAAGATATCCAAGCAACTGATGAAGGTTAGATGTTTTGCAATCATCATTACTTAGATACCATACAGGATCCCCTTTCAGAGACGTAACTGTCAGGGTCAGATATGTTATTAGCCAAAGCTCGAGCCTGAACCAGAGTCAAAGCTAGCCATAAAGCAGGCTACTTCAAGCTTTTGCAAGATACAGTCTTTGTATGTGTAAGAAAAAACTATAGTAAGGTCCGATTCTCTGTAAGTTAAGAGCAACCACCTTATACCATAATACCATACCTCTTTTAGTTAGTAAACGATCAGAAAACCATCAGCTCCAAGAAGTATTAGCTCAGGCCAAAAGAGTACCAGCCAAAGCCAGAGTTTCCAATGGAAATCCTATGCGGGCTTCCTCCGAGAAGTATTAGCTCAGGCCAGAAGAGTACCAGCCAGAGCCAGTCAAAATTCCATGTAAAGCACAACCATCCTATACCATAATATCATATCCCATTTAGTTGGCAAAGGTATCAAAAAATCCTCAGCTACGAGAAGTATCAACACAAGCTAGGGAAGTAACAGCCAGAACCAAAGTAACACTGTACCTTTCCTAGTCAGAAATTAGTTTATACCAAATCTCAAGTTGTGAAGCATAAAAACCAGAATATGCATGTATACAATAGGTTTTTATGGTAGTATGGGCCAGATCTAAGCCAGGCATCCAAGCACCAGGTAGAAAACCAGATCCTTGTCAGTCAGAGTTCCCATTGGGATCAAAGTACCAGCTGAACTATCAGCCCAGAGCCAAAAAAAACCAAAAAGTAACATCCCTAGTCAGAATACTACTCATTCCTTACCCTACTGATTAGTATCTTCACAATCA
The DNA here is from genome assembly GCF_014529385.1 of Adiantum capillus-veneris. Classification (NCBI taxonomy): domain Eukaryota; kingdom Viridiplantae; phylum Streptophyta; class Polypodiopsida; order Polypodiales; family Pteridaceae; genus Adiantum; species Adiantum capillus-veneris. Next base: position 44,733,449 of record NC_140942.1, read on the forward strand.
TTAGGTGTTGTGGCACTCAGCCATGTGTATACTACCAATATTATGCCAATTTTGACAGGGTTGAACCTGTAAAGTCACAGTAATAGGACATGGAAACCTTATCAGATACATCACATCATTCACAAGGTTATTTTAGAAGCATTATCAAAAATTAGATCCATTTCTATGAGCCGGTTAAAAAAATGGTACAACTTTTGAACAAAGGTAGTGAACATTATTCCTTCTCAAAAATTTACACCCCTAGTACTGCAACAGTTTATCAGAGCCGACAAAAACCAATGTCAGTATAGCAAAATTTCGCTTGGTCCAGCCCTTAAAGGGGTCACAAAAAACCTTTGTAAAGAAACCCGATTGTTTATATATATTTTTTCTATGGCGGCATAACCAGCAACACCACCAAGATTTCAGCCTTATACTCACCATCAGTAAACAAAACCAGAATAGTCTCCATGTCTATGCTAGATTTGATGCCATTTTTTTATACAGTAGAAAAAAGCTAAGTGTGAGTGCAGTCAATATTAGGCATGAAGTAAAAACAAATTCTTTTGCTACCTACAAATCCGAATGACGTTTCTTTCAATGTCAAGGAAAGGGTTCCACAGTACCAAGCATCATTTCTATTATATTATGCAAAGGAACTCGACCTAAGAAGAAGCAGAAGCCAATGGTTGGACTTCCAAGACTTGCTTTCCTCTCGCCATAGTTTAATACACTCAAGCTCAACTTCTTATACGCTAACCCTCAGTTACACACACAGAGTGTACAAAGAATCCAAACTCACATACTCGCCAGCTAAGTGAGGGAGACCCTCACCTTTTATACAGTTGTTGCTCGGAACACGCCGAACCTCCACATCCCATACTTAGCGTCTTGTAGATCATCTCCAGCTATGCACTCGGTGGAGGTGGATAGCCTTGAATGGCCCATGCGCTTCGTCAGCATCCCTCGCTGCAGACGCTTCCCAATTTTGCCGACAGAATCCGCGCGCTGTAGAGCATCCCCCAATTCTCTCTACTCGCTCTGAGTATGCCCCCAAATTTAGTAATGCTCACTTAAGTGAAAATATACCTTTAAAGGGATTTTTTTTAAAACTAGTTTCCCACGAAGCAGGCTATGTTTTCTACCAAGGAAGCCTAAAATTCTCCAATTTTAAGTTAATACTCCTTGACATTTGTGTGTGTGTGTGTGTGCACGTGTACGAGCGCGCGTGCACGCGCGAGTTAAAATTCTTCTTGGTTGTGTGTGTGCGAGTGTGCTAATGAAAAGAAGAAAATGGTATAACCTTTCTATCACCCAAGTGTGGTAGATTGGTTATGCCATTTCCATCTTGAATAACAGGTCTTGAGTTCAACTCCCCTTGTCGGATAGATCTTTAAGGTCTCTTGGGATAGTTTCCTACACCATTAACATTCTTTGCTTCTCCTCCCCCCCTCTCTCTCTCTCTCTCTCTCTCTCTCTCTCTCTCTCTCTCTCTCTCTCTCTCTCTCTCTCTCTTAGTTTCTTCCTGATAGCACGTAGTACGGATGCAAATTGCTCCTCAACTGACACATCAATGCCAACATGAAAACCCAAATATCTACAGCTTTGTCCTCTAGGTAGCCATATGAAAATAACTATACACCCCACTGACAATCCTCATCCACTCCTACAAGAAAACAAAAAGACTTGTGTTAATTGATGAGAGCACCATTGACCAAGCAAAAGGTAGCCAGAGCATCTTGTAGATTGTCCAAGGTGGGTGTGTCATAGCTTACAAAGAGCATAGTGTCATCTGCATACTACTCATCCTAGCAAATATGGCGAGTCATCCAAAGGCATAGTAAGACCTTGTATCTGTGGGATCTTGTGTTGCAAAGAGAGACATGGCCTCAGCAAAAAACAGAAAGAAGTAGGCAGCCAAGGGACATCCCTGTCGGACTGAATGAGACAGAGGAAAACGTCAAGTGGCCTCTAATCGTGAGAGCGCTCAAAGCAGTACAGTACAGTACAATGCAGATACACCTCTGATCCAATGCAAGGGGAAACCCATCTTATGAATAGTGCCCTCCAAGAAACCCCAATGTACTCCATCATAAGCCTTCTCAAACTCAAGAAGCACGACACTATAGCCTGATCTGCCTAACAAGCCCATTCAACTGCCTCATAGAAAGTGAAGATGTTGTCCAAAATACAAAAAAAACCTGTCTGTGAAGCATGGATGAGATCGGGCATATAGGGTTTTACGCGAATACTAATCATGCGAGCAAAGATCTTATACATGGAGGACATGAGAGTGATCCATCTCCATAGTCGCAAAGATGATGTACCTGCGCCTTTCAGCATAAGAGAAATAAGTTTCGAACACATAGAGGCAGGCATCTCTCCTCTGTCAAATATGTGCTATAGACCGGAAAGCATAGCGGAGCTGAGAGCATCCCAGAAATGCATAAAAACTGTCTAGTCAACCCATCCTCTCCAAGACAAGAGGCACCATCGAGGCCAAGCACTGCGTCATGCATCTCCTGCACACAGAAGGGAGCTAGTAACTTATGGCACATAACCTCTATAACCTCTGGCTACACATGAGACCAAACATCTTCTCTGGCACACAAAATATCATAAATAAATTGGCCAGCAGCAAATGCTCAAAATAATTTGAAGCTATGTCAAGGACCTCACTAGGATCCTTATGTAACATGCCTACACAATCACGTAATGCACTAATGGAAGTCCCCTTGGGACATTCCCGGAAGTGTGCAAAGAAATCTTTATGGGAATGGGTGATTTTTCGGTGCTCGCTGCTGCTGCACACTCCCGCTGCGCCATCGCCCTCAGCCCCAACCCGCTTTATCCCCCCCCCCCCCCCCCCGACTCGGCCCGTTCACCCATCAGTTTGGGCCCTCCGCCTCGGTTGCTCCCTGCAGATTCGGCACTTTCGGCATCTGTTCCAACTCCTTGGAGCAATGTTGGCGCGCCCTTTTGCGGCACCCTCCCGTCGTCCTCTTCTTACGCCACAACAGTAGACACAGATGGAGGCTCCAGCTTCGCCACAGAGGGACTCGCCAGAAGCCCCCTCGCCCGACCCCGTTGAGCCCACCATTCAACTTGCTCTCTCGCCTACAGAGCAAGCGAGCCTTGCCGCCGAGGTAGAGCGATTGCAAGCGACCTCGGTCATCTGCAAGATTCTCGGCACCTGACCTAGCAAAGGAGAGCTGCGAGACCTTCTCCAGGCCCGCCTTCTCGCAGAGGTGGGAAAGATTTTGGATGTCCAGATTCTCGGACGGGGTTACTATCAGATTGAGTTTGAGTCCTCCGAGATGGCGTCCAAGGTCATAGCTATGAGTCCACTGGCCATCCGAGCCTCACGTGCCCACTTTCGACAGTGGCGACATGGTTTTGACCCAGCTTCGGATGTTCTAGTAGAGGAGGCAGACATCCCCATCTCAGTCTGCTTTTCGGGTTTACGGAGGGAGTACCTACCACTTCTTTCCAGGATCGGTTCCGCTATTGGGACTGTCCTGGAGACACCTCGCACGGCAACATCAGTAGCTGCCAAGGCGGTTGGCATTCCCTCAGTTTGAGTTTTGGTCAGAGATACCCACACGCTCCCGAAGGTTATCCTTCTACCTCGGGTGAGTGGGGGTTGGTTTCGACAGAGTGTGGAGTACTCGGGCCTCCCGAACCAGTGCTTCATTTGCCGCCAGATGGGCCATCTAGCGAAGGCCTGTCCACGGAGGAGGCCGCGACCTGCACCACAGCCTCAGCCCCAGCCTGCCAGGGCTGGCCCGCAGCCACAGCCAGCGGCACAGCGTACAGATGCAGAGCCACCCTCCGAGCCTGGGGCTCCAGTGGAGGAGGGGTGGCAACAGGCCCGTGGCCGCCGACGCAAGGGGCCACAGCGTCAGCCTGGCACTCAGAGTGGCCCTCAGGTGCCTACTCAGTAGCAGTGGGTGCCCACGGGGAACTGTTTTGGTCCTCTTGAGCAGGAGGAGATCCCTACGCTAGCCTCCACCTCCGCTTCTCCCTCGACGGCCGATCCCCCCCCCCCCCCCCCCCCCCCCCCCCCCCCCCCCCAGAGTTCCCTCCCTTTGCCTCATCCTCCCCGCCTTCTGCTCCCGTCGCCTCTCCACCCCGCCCCTCTACCTCTGTCGCCCCATCCCGCCCCTCTTCTCCTTCACTCCCCCCAGCTCCCTCTCCTCCTCCTGCTCCAGTTCCTCAGTCGGCTCAGGCGACTGGTCCCTCTCCGGCGGCTAGGAGATCTCTTGGCAGCGCCTTTGCCACGAGTCGCCTAGCGCGAGAGGGTCAACCCTTCTTGCGGCCCCCTCTGCAGATTCAGACATCCTCCCTTGCAGCCATCCCTCTTGGGCTGACGAGCATTGACATCAGACGCCGCTGGGACTTCTTCGACTATGGGTTCACTCGTTTTCTCGGTGACTCCGCAGCAGACCATGAGGCAACCTATTTCAGGGTGCATGTTTTGTTCCTCGCCGCTAGGGGGACAGAGGCCCTGGACTTAGCAGTTGGTTTCTCCTTCCCCCTCTGTGGTAGGACCGAGACAGAGTGGTCCCTTGACTCAGTGGTGAGATGGTTGCATACACAGGTCTTAGAGTTCTCTCACCACATGGGAGAACTTGGAGTTACAGATATGCTGCAGACTTTGTGGCCATTGGCCAAGTTTGCGGTGACACCCCCAGACTCAGCAGGATGTAGGCACATTGTGGTGTACTTCTTTGCTGATACGCAGTGTTTGCCTTGCTATGTATACATTCATGAGGACTCCTGGATAGAGAAGGTTGTGTTACGTACGGCTCGCCCTGCTTGGGCTTGGACTAGGCACTCACTGCAGTCACGCCTATCTAGAGGACGCTCGGATGCGGATTACTCCCCATCCAAGCCTGCCTCGAAGATAGCCCGTCTTGCTACTGTTGCAGCATCTGTTCTCTCTCGCTCCCCATGAGGATCGTCTCATGGAACGTGCAGGGACCAGGTGGGCCCCAGTTTCAGCGACAGCGGGGCCGATTGCGTCAGGAGCTTCAACGTTGCCTTGTGGGAGGAGAGATTGATCTCCTTATGCTTCAGGAGCACCATCTGTGTGAGAGCCGCATTCGACGTTGTGGTCAGATTTTGCATGGACGGTATGATACCTTTTGGTCATCTGCTTTTGGACCTGGAGGCATCCAGGGAGGGGTATGTATGACTATTGCGGACTCATTGCAGCAGGCCATTGTAGACAAAGGGATTATTGTGCCAGGCAGGGCTCAGTGGATTACTATGCAGGTTCAGGGTGGCCTTGTGGGCTTCCTGAACATATATGCGTCCAATGTGGTGAGTGCTCGTGCAAAGTTTTGGTCACAAATTGTTGAGTCTTTGCCGCAGGCCGATCATTGGTGTATAGGAGGGGACTTCAACATGTTGGAGGACCCTTCTGACAAGATTGGTGGCAGCCATGCTACTGTGCATGGAGTCGAGTTGGCACCTTGGGAGAGGTTTTGTATGACTTTGAGGGTCTCGGATACATGGCAGCACTCAGGTTTTGTGAGGCCCCCAGACAGTCTTGCCTTCTCTAGATCGGACCGCAGAGTGGAAGGAGTGAATCTATCGCGGATAGATCGCTTCTACACTAGTGACCACTTCAGTGACTTGGGGGGTTCAATGGGCATCTGGGCAGGGACTTCCTTCTCGGACCAGGCACCAGTGATCCTCACAGTGGCAGACAGGTAGAGGAGTGGGAGCACGATGCTCCGCATCCCAGAGAGGGTCTTGTTGGACTAAGCACTCAGAGAGAGGGTAGAGGCTCTCTGGACAGAGGGTATGGACAGACAGGATTCACCTGCAGACAGAGTGGCCTCAGGCCTAGCTCAGCTTAGCCACTTTTTTCTTCAGGAGTCTCTGGCTCGCCGGGCTGCAGCGAGAGAGACGGAGCAGCGTCTCAGACGGGGCATTGCTTCACTGCAGAGGATGCAGGAGCAGCATCTAGACAATCCATGGTTGGAGGAGCAGTTACAGCAGGCTCGACAGGAGCTTGCTAGCACAGAGGAGAGACGTCATGAGTTGCCTTCCACCGACACGCATCTCAGTGGACTCAGGTGGGTGACAGAGTGACTGGTGCTTTTTTTGAGACAGTGGGGCCTCGGCATTCGCATGCCAAGGTCAGTCAATTGAGGAGGCCCGATAGGTCACTTGCTTGTGAGCCCGAGGATATGCAATCGCTACTGACTTTTATCGCGACTTACTGTCGGCTGAGCCTCAATCAGAGCGGCAAGATGCATGCAGGGAGCAGGTTTGGGCACAGATGCCATGTCTTGTGACAGAGGAGATGCGCCAGAGGCTAGAGATGCTACTTCAGCTTGAGGAGCTGCACACAGCTCTGAGGGCCCTCCCTCGTGGTAGCTGCCCAGGTGAGGATGGGTTGACTCCTAGCTTTTTCTTGGAGTACTGGGACCTGCTTGGCCCAGATCTTTGTAGTGCTTTTCAGTACATTTTGCACACAGGAGTGATGCATGACAGCATGAGTGAGGGCCTGATCTACCTCATTCCCAAGGAGGGTGGCTCCTTGGATGAGATTCGACAGTGGCGCCCCATCACCATCCGCAACTCAGCCTACAAAATTCTTGCCAAGGCTCTGAGTTTGAGGATTCAGCCACTTTTAGAGAGCCTTATACATGGGACTCAGACAGGTTTTGTCAAGGAACGCAGTATCCTTGACAACATCTTTACTTTTTGGGAGGCTTCTGCCCTGGCACTGCTCCGTGGTGAGGACCTTGTGATTCTTCTTCTCGATTTTGAGAAGGCCTACGACCGAGTTGACTGGGACTTTCTAGAGGGCACTCTTCGCAGGATGGGCTTCTCAGATGCTTGGATCAGGGGGGTGTCAGCTTTGTACAGGCAGGCTCACAGTCAGGTGCTTTTGGCAGGGGGGAGAGGTGAGCGCTTCATGCTCACACGCTCGATCAGACAGGGTTGTCCTCTTGCCCCCTTTCTCTTTCTTTTCTATGCGGAGGCGATGAGCAGATTTTTGGTGTCACAGCAGGTTGGTCTTCGGGGCTTAGCACTCCCTATTCGGGGAGAGGAGCTACTGGACGCTGAGTTTGCCGATGACTCAGCCTTGTACTTAGATGGCTAGGAGGCCAATCTTCACAGATGTGAGCAGGCTCTGGAGACTTTCTGTTGTGCATCGGGCGCACTGATCAACTCGAGAAAGATAGTGGCTTTCTCGGTTGGTAGTGCTCCTATGCCAGATTGGATGCCAGAAGAGGGTTTCAGGTGGATTCCCCCAGGGACTGCAATTCGATACTTGGGTTGTCAGGTTGGTTTGGACTTGTCTCCCGAGTAGCAGATTGCTCCTCTTCTCCTGTCCATCAGGAGAAAGCTGTTACATTGGAGCTCAGCACGTCTATCGCTGGCTGGTAGAGTAGTAGTTGCCAACCAGGTGCTGTTGGCGACTATGTGGTACATCACCTCTGTTGGATCTTCTCGAGTCCTTGTATCAGCCAGGTAGAGAGGCTGATCAGGAACTTCCTTTGGTCAGGACGTGACACTCAGATGGCCCGAGCCAAGGTGTCTTGGTCGATCATCACGCTTCCTTGTTCTCAGGGAGGGCTTGGGATCATTGATCCAGCACAGCAGAGCAGAGCCCTTCTAGGGAAGTTCATAGTCAGAGGACTTCTTCCAAGTGAGAAGCCCTGGAAGGAGTTCTTGTTGCAGAGGCTTCGTGCCAAGGTGCCTCAGTCAGGAGGCCCTTGGCAACCTTCGACCAGATGGATCTTTACAGAGATGTGTCGAGTTGGTTTCAATAGGAGACTAGAGGACCGTTTCGCTCTGAGTTTGCTTCGTTCTTGGGAGCTCCTACGGCGTGGCCTGGAGCAGCGACAGCCGATGTGCACGGAGGAGCGCCTACGGCAGCCCCTCGTCTCGAACCCCATGGTTAGCACTCAGAGAGGCCACTTGGTTGGTCGTCGACCTCATGTTTCCTGGGGTCCCATGGCAACAGGTCCAGCACGCTCTTTAGGTGACTAGCTAGAGTTCACAGGTTTGTCAAAGGAGGTACAGGGTTTCCAGCTGCAAGGCATGAGAGGGGTGCAGAGCATGTGTCAGGACATCTCAGAGTCAGTTCCAACTGAGTGGCTCACGCCTCTCGAGCCAGTAGCACCCCGGTGGATGGGAGCCTTCACACGACTAGAGGTTCTCATTTCAATCAGGGCCTACTCAGAGACTGTCCCAGCCCTGTTCTTCGAGCTTCAGGGTGGGGGACGATTACAGCGAGTTGCAGTAGAGGCCCCGCAGGTAGCAGAGTGCTGTTTTCAAAGGATCCGAGTTGTGGGCATCTGTGGGAGGACTTGCGTCATAGACCCTGACCCAGCAGCTCTTGAGACTGGACACTGGAGGCTTTGGGCTTGGGAGTGCTGTCCACTGGCACGAGTACAGTGGGATCCTAGTGAGTGGCTATGGAGGGACCCCTTCTCTTCTGTAGACCACCCAGGAGTCCCCTTCTTTCAGTACACTGTTCGGCTTGGACGGCATATACTAGCAGCACAGAGAGAGGCCCTCCCCGCTGCAGCAAGTCATTGGCAGGAGGAGGGTCTCACCGTCGAGTTCTTGGCAGACTTTTGGGAGAGGTTATGGGACTCCAGACAGCCGAGGCGAGTCACCTTGTTTCAATGGCTGGTCGCACATAGAGCCACAGCAGTAGTCTCTCGGCCACATGTGCAGCTTGTGACCATTTGGTGAAGAGTCAGCGTCACTGTCTTTGGGACTGTCCCTCGGCCCAGCAGGTGTGGCTACGAGTTCTTCGACTGATGCCTGCTCTCTCCACGGCTCGACAGTACACTTGGGGGGCAGCGGCTTGGTCCACCCTCACGAGCCCGGCACTTCAGTTTGAGCTATCTTCCACCAGCAGGATGATAGTGATGCAGGGGGGACATCCTACACTCCAGCCTGCTACAGAGCTTACTCCACAGGAGTGGTGCAGTGAGAGAGAGGAGTGTTGGGAGCTCATCAGTGGCCTGACACTTTGGTTCATCTGGCGGGCCCGCTGTTTCCGCATCTTTGAGGCTCGCCCTGTGCCACCAGCAGATACTGTTCGTGACTTTTGGCTAGAGCTGATCCATACTCTCAGAGGACAGCTTGAGGGACTACAGGGCAGCTCCGACCGCATGCGCGAGCGCCGCGAGGCTTTCCTTCGACTCTGGCGCCCTGGGCCTTTCTACACCATAGTCCAGGGGGTGCTCAGATGGCACTACTGCCCACCTGTGTGGTTCTTCCCTCCTCCCATCTCTTGATTTAGCCTCATTGTATATATGTTGTTTTTTCATTGGGAGAGTCTCCCCATCATGCTTGTTGTAGCCCTCTCTTGCAGAGGTGGTTGTAGCCCTATGGGCAGTTTTCATTAACTAATAGAAGGATCTTTTTCTCGGAAAAAAAAATATATATTTATTCATCCTATCCGCTTTGAAGATCGTGTCGAGACCGAAGCATGATAGGCAAATTCAGATTACTCAGTCTGAATGTGGCTAAGTGTCTCTCTATTGTCAACCTCGCGCTCTCCCAATAACTAGTCTCTTGGAAACTCCTGAAGTTGTCGGCGTATGCAACTCAAACGGTCCTATAACTCTTGCTCCCTGTTGAACAAGACTCGTTGCTGCTCTGCAGCTATCTGTCTACAAGATTCGAAAGACGCGGTGATACATGTACCCAGATGGGACGCGAGATCTACAGAACCAGTACGTGTCCAAACATCTTCAATCAACTGAGACAATGAAGGTTCATTTAACACCAAGTCATGTATGTGCGATCCTCATCTAAGCATAGAGGAAGTCACAAATCTCGAATAGAAAGAAACTGGGGCATGATCAAAGAGCATTGAGGTAGGCCAAATCGTAACTATCCCACCATGAGATGCTGCCCAAGGGCCCACATAAAATCTATCTAGTCACTTGAGCAGACAACCGGACTACCTTCGAAAACCCCACGAAAACTACAATGACTATGGAGTGCGAGCCATAGATGAAGTATGCCAGGCATCTATACCGGAAACTGCAAAAAGAAATCTCTGTCAAGCATCTCACTCACACGGTGCTACATATTGTATATAGATGGGGGCTAATTGACACGCCAATCCTCAGTGGTCTCTACATTGTTGAAATCACCGCCAACAACCCACGAATCCATAGTAGGCAATGCATTTACAATCTACTGTCAAAACTCGGCTCTCGCTTGAGTTGAAGTGGGGGTATGGATGCACATCACACCAACCAGGGTATCATCAATCTCTAAAGTAATCCACATCGCTCTGCCATGTACTAAAGTACCTTGGTCATGTACACAATGGCGCCAACGGTGTCACACGAAAATGCATACACCACTACTAGAATATTGTTGTTCGATCGTAGTTTCCCAAAATATAAGAGAATCCCGAGGTAACAAATTGCCACATCTACGATAACTGTCTATACTAATTACTTGTGCTCCTGCACAAGGAGCATATCCACATGTCGGTCTACATGGGAATGCAAATCTCTACGAAGCAAATTCTGTCTGGGACCATTGATGATAGTGTGATGCAAGCCATTGACATTCCAAGTGACAATATGTAAATCCATGTGTCAACCATTGATGAGTCTAGAAACTCGAAGGCATACATCAACCGTGTCAACGGCTACAAGATTGTTGATCAATGAAAAGCTTAATCCCTGGCCAAAGCCGTGGGACAAGAGCCAATGGAAGCGCATTTTCATCATGTGGTAGTGAACCTAGCAGTTGTCCTGGGACAAAGGAGCGAGCAACTATGAACCAAGAACCAAAGTAATCAGACGAGCATCCCAATGTGGAGACTACTATCGAGTCCAACCGTACTTGCATGGTGCAAGGGATCGGGGTGGTATGGTCCTAGACAAAACCAGTGGTAAAGTATCGATTTGTCCTATAGGTCGACTTTGACCTAAAAGGACGTTAATAGAACTTTCTTTCTTTCTTTGTTCTTTCTCTTTCTTACACAGCCAAGAACACATACATGAGCACAAACTTACATAGTTTGCATATTGGTTCGACTTTGCGACCCAGCTTTCGTAATCTTTGCACCTCTTCTTCTGTTAAGCCATCTGGAGCTCGCTGAATAAGCTTGGGATAAACAGGTGTGGCTGGCTTCCAAAGCATAAGAGGAATATAGGGACGGTCTTTGTAGTTGTAATTACGTCCTCGAAACAAATAGAAGACACCACCTGTTTGATAGATGACTTTTCCCCCAGTTTTGTCCTGTTCACCAAAATGAAACCTTTCACCAACATGCTTAAATATAAAACTCAGTAGACTGCTAAATTGAAAGAACAAAAGAGCAAACTATACTTCAAAAACAGTTCAATAAAATTGAAGTAGTTCACATTATTCAACACAATGATAACGAGTAAGAAAAGACCTCAATGTGGAACTTCACATTGTCCATGTCAATTGTTGGCACACCCTTACACCTTATTCGGCATACTCGTCTTCTTTTCCAGTGCGAATGAATCAAGTCCAGCATATTATGAGTCAACCCATCCCTACCTGTAAAGGTTCTCAACATGAGTTCTTGCTTGACACCAACCAAAAACACCAAGAGGCAAACAACTACAAATTAAGGACATTCTACGGGTTACAGACTTGAATAAGTACAAACCATTCACAAAGCGTAGCTCATAAAGGAGCTGTGGATGACATGTTCAAATAGAACTCTGGTATAATTTTGGGCAATGCACAGTAAAAAATATGTTCAACAATAAAAGAAGGCAGCACTCAAAGATTAAATGAAATACCTAGATGAATTCAAGCAAAGCCCAGATTAACCCACAAAGGAAAGTGCAGCAAGTCATAGACTCCTAGTAGGTGGTACACATTTTAAAAAGGGAATTGGAGGAGAATCTTGGGAGATCTGCGACGCTCGACTGCATGGAGAACTCTCTAACTCTCTCTCTCTCTCTCTCTCTCTCTCTCTCTCTCTCTCTCTCTCTCTCTCTCTCTCTCTCTCTCTCTCTCTCTCTCTCTCTCTCTCTCTCTCTCTCTCTCTCTCTCTCTCTCTCTCTCTCTCTCTCGCTAGGAGTCGCCTCTCTCTCTATCTCTCTTTTTTTAGAAAGATCTTTCGCGAGGGAGGGGTTTGTCTTTCTCTCCGTGAGGCAAGGCCTCTCTGCGTCAAGCCTCTACCTTGGCTGGACCTGGGAGCAATGTTGGCGAGGTTCATGCCCATTCTCTCTCGGTCTCTATCATGCAGGTATTGGGGATTACATGCAGACAAAGGAGCAATGGAGAATGGGTGGGGAAGGGAAAGCACTGCGAAGGCGCGGTCGAGAGAGGAAAGGTTGGGAGGAATCTCTTGAGAAATGCATTTTTTTAAAAGAGGGGCCAGTAGGCTCCACCATATATAGTGTACACTAAATGCTATAACATCAGCAATAGCGTCAGCAGTGCCTGATAGCAAATGTAGACCTCGCAAACGCACCACGACTGCAACACCTAGTATATAGTGGGTTTTTTTGTTCAAGGCAAACAGTCCTATACACAATGGCAAGCCTGGTTTTTGAAGAGTGGAAGGAGTCTTCCTTGCAAATCCTTTGAAAGCACCAGCTCAAAAAAAATAATTGGGTTGATTAAATGAGAAAACAAAGCTTTGATACCAATGTCACGTGCAACAAAATCAAGAGATCGGTAGAATCTAGCAATCACATCATTACAATACTTTTTGTTAACTTTGCATTAGTGAACAAGACTTTGTGTAAATGATGTTTTCTTAGTTTTGTTCTTTCTGCAAAACATCGGAAAGGGAACAGGGCTCGCTTTTGAGAGAGAGAGAGAGAGAGAGAGAGAGAGAGAGAGAGAGAGAGGCTATATTTTCGCAAAGATATGTGTGTGTAGGTGTATGTGTGTGTGTTTGTGTGTGTGTGTGAGAGAGAGAGAGAGAGAGAGAGAGAGAGAGAAATGAAATGAAATGTAATATTAACGTCTTCAAAGGCCAAAATAAACTATGAGACCAAAAGGTTACATGTGGTGAATCTAATACCACGTCTGGGTAAAAAAGTACAAAGAACTGAAAAGAAAATAGTGGGTAGGGGTGGGGTGAAAGCTGATATAATGGAGCTCTCTGACAGTAGAGACATCATGTACATACACATCAGTATCCAAAACGCTATAGAGGTTCAATGTCCTCCAAGGTAAGCACTCTGTTAGCTCCTATGTCGTGCCAGTATGGTATGGATCCTCTGTCGCAATCTACGTCGATGTCGAGAAGGCCCCCTCATTCATGGGCGACGGGACCGCCCCAACTCTATCACCCGATCAAGCTGTATGCCTCTGGCGCGCCTATGCTTTGGGGGCTGCTCGAACTCCTCTTTCTGTGACTGAAAGAAATCTGTAATCTGCCGCTGTCGCTGGATCTCTCTCATTGTGCCCCTCTTCAAGAGGTCCTCTTAGAGCATACGATAGAAATATATTTAATAGGTTAGTTAATTTGGTTTCTAGTAGTTGTTGTGTTCATGTTCCTTACGTTAGTGTAAAAAGTATAGTGAGTGTCGGTCAATGCAATGTTGGCCGATTGCACTTGTTACTTACAACTTGTGTGATCATATGCTTAATCTTGGTATCGGCAAATTCTTTTGTGGAAAGTATCCATTCCAGCTCACCTAGCAAAATTTCCCTATCACAATGCTCTAAACATTATTCGAAATGATACTATACGAGCCAAGAGTGTCTCTTCTAGGATGGCTCGAGAGGCATTTCGCCTACAATGCTTGTGTCACTTCCTGGCGCATCCAGAATATTTGCTTCTTGTGAATCCAACACTAACCGTTCAAATGTGCACATATTCATGAAGAAAATAAATAAATCAGAATTGTACAAAGATAACAGAAAGCAACTGTTGATAGGTCTTGGGCAATGTCCACAATTTGACCAGTCAACTCAATTTTGGGCCAAATTACCAATTAATGAGGACGCACTGGTTATTGCCCTGTGACCCTCCTTTACCCACATTTATTGGGTCATGGGTGGAATATGGGAAGTTGGGCAGCTCTGAATCTCCCATATATGTAGGAGAGGGGGCTGTCACAAACTGGCGACATGGCTAGCCCCGAGCACACATAGACCCGCAGGTCCCAAATTATGCGCAGACAGGCTGACACGTGGCAATGTACGGACATCCGGAATTCGCAGCGCAATCTGCACTGACAGTGCTGACGTGGCGTTTCCATACGAAAATTGCGTAAAAAGCGTTGGCTGATTTACGGCAGCTCTTTTGAGATTATAAGCTTTCGAATTTAGAGATTTTGGGGCTCAGCTTTTGGGGCATCCCTTGTACTTATAAATTAGTGGGCAAGGCCTCACATCTCAGAGAATCCGGACGCAAAGTCTAAGAGTGAGCACCTGCCTACTCCTTGTACTTTGAACTCAGATTAATACAAAAAGAAATATTGAAAGGGGCGCCAGTCTTTGGGGCCAATATCTCTGGGCACAGAACTACGCCGGGCCATGTCAATTTTGTGAACTATTTTGAAGTGAATCTCTGTTGTGTTGCGGTAGAATCTTGACTTGGGGTGTCCATGTAAGGTGCAACGGAAGTGAATGTTGAACTTTGCTCAAGATGAGTGCTCCGAACTGTGCTCAAGGGTTCCTTTTACTTACGGAAGGGAGAGCCTTCCATTCCTTTAGTGAGAGAGTGCAATGGACACAAACAAAGTGGTGAACACTGTGAATGAAGGTGCTGAGACTCAGAGATAGAGAGAGAAGAATACGACACCAGAATGTTGTCAAAACCCTCCTCCGAAGGCTTCACTCTCTATGGCGAGAGCGGTCTACTATTGATTGCACAAATCTCTACAATGCTTGGACTTGCCGACGATGAGGACAATGAGGAGACGGGCTGAAATCTGAAAACGCTAAGGGCTGAAATCTGCAAATCTTTATTTGCTGAATTCTAACTCTATGTTGGTGATGACGGTGATGACGACGATGCGACGGCGACGCACTGAAAACGCAGATGCTGAAATCTGCGTTTTCCGGGCTGAAACTGCAAACTTCGGTGGATCTGACCGTGCGGCGAGGATCTTTTGCGGGAAGGTGAGATCTGCGAGGTTTGGGACTTCTACTGATGTATCTGACTGCTGAAAACTGAAAACGCTGGTGCAATTTGTGTTCTTGTCGTGGAGAATCTGCAAAATGCTAGGCTGTCATGCTGATGCAAAAACGCTAGGGCTGAATGTTGTGCAGATGCAAAAACGATAGGTGTCCTGCTGTTATCTGCTACTGTCGAGGCTGA
Source organism: Adiantum capillus-veneris (assembly GCF_014529385.1). NCBI lineage: Eukaryota > Viridiplantae > Streptophyta > Polypodiopsida > Polypodiales > Pteridaceae > Adiantum > Adiantum capillus-veneris. Next base: position 44,748,702 of record NC_140942.1, read on the forward strand.
TCTGCCATGCAAAAACGTCAGGGCCTGCTGTTGATGGCTGAAAACGTTGGGTTTTCTGATTAAAAACGCCAGGCTTGCCGCCGGGAAGGTCTTGCTGAGAAGGTGCCTGTTGAACAAGGTGTTCTTGCTGCCTCTTCTGCCCAAAAGTGCTAGCGCTAGGGTTTCTTCTATACTTGCTTATCAAAATTGCCCTACCTAGTTCCCAACAAAAGTCACTTAAAAATAATAAGTGAAAATTGGCTAAAATGGGGAAAATAGGTCTATGCACAGTAACAATGCTCCTGATGGGTTCTCATGGACATCTGATGATCATGCTGTGAACAACCAGAGGATATGCATGTACTCTAAGTCCCTGGTCATGCACAGTCTACAAACAGACTAACAAAGGTGTCAAAACACTTCCTAGGCTAGACTGACTGAACTAGACTGAACCCTTGTCATGAAGTAGAGCAAAGGAAGGTTCTTCTCATCCGATCCTTTTTGCAACGCACACAGCTATTTGGCTAGAATCATCGAGGCCCAACCTCGAACTTATTAGCCACTCCCACCTTTCATACATCGCGCATCGGACACGCTCCCATCTTCATCGCTCTGTCTTACAGGGCGTAAAGCCATAAAGAATCCCAGATTACACATGGGTTCTCGTGAAGAATCTGACAGAGATGACACCTCTTAGTAGCAAGGCAAAGAAAAGTTGAAAATCCGGTGCGAGAACTAAAGAAAAGAATGAAGATTTGGGCAAATTTTTTTTTTTTTTGGACAAGTTTGCCAGAAAGGAGTACAAATGTCAACTGCGGATTGACATATGTGTGAATAGATTGATTAAGTACTCCATGGACCCGAGATTGGCGAAACACCTGAAGAATCACCCGATTGATAAGATTTACTCGAGATGGCGTGTGGCCATTGCTTCTCTCAGGTAGGGAGGAAAGCAGAAAAGACAGACAAGTGCAGAAAAGCGGAACCTGTACTCGCAGAAAGACATGGACAAATACTCTTGAAAAGAAGCACTTCTATAGAGCCAACCAATATGACTTCCTCGAAGACAAGAGCAAGAAAACAAAAGAATTTAAAGAAGGTGGACAATCGATTAAATTTGAATCCTTTTCTGGGTTCCGAGATGCTCCAAGGGCTTTGGCCTTCATTCCGCAGTTTAACATAGCCTTCTTTGGAGGGTACTACTCAGAGCACTCCAAGATTAGGAGGGTTGCATCTTTCTTCAAAGGCAATGCTCGAACATGGTGGTCCACTCTTCTTCTGAGGAAGGAAGCTCCAGTTAAATGGGTTGAAATTCAAAAGGCTTTTTATTTCTTCTTGGCTGACTCGGGAGTACGAATGAGATATACGAACCGCTTGGAATCATCTTTGGATGACCAAGGGAGATTCTCTAAACGCTTATTGCGAGAGATTTTGGAGCTCTTTTCTACCAGCCTCTTCATTTAAGAAGGTCTCGTTTAAAGAACAGATTGAGCGGCTTTGCTGCGGACTTCCTACAAAGATCCAAGACTACTGCTTGGAACAAATGCGAATGGGTCATGCGAATGGGGTTTTACGATACATTCGGGCAATTTGACTTACCCCATTGATGAGATCTTGACTCCGAGAAACCCAACAGACTTCTAATAATGAAAGTAGAAAGAGAGAGAGTTCCCAAGAAAAAAAATTCACGACCTGGGCTCACTCTTCGAGAGAGAGCCAACTACATCAAAGAGGGGAAGTGTTTTGGATGTGGGCAACATGGGCACATCTCCGTGAAGTGCCCTAAAAAGGCGCAGCAAGAACAGAATGAAGACAAGCCAAAAAGTTCGAGAGCAGTGAGGAACGTGGCAAAAAAGGCAAGATGAAAGCACGGTTAGTTCCAGATTGCATGGGTATTGATCCAAGCACGATTGATGAAAGTACATAACTTTGTCGAGCTTGGGGCAAAGTGAAAGATCAAGAAGTCCTGATTTTCTTTGATGGAGGAGCCAAGTCCAATTTCATTGCACCTGAATTGGCGGTGCGGTTCGAAATCACATTCGATCGGATGGGACCAGAAGCAGAGGCAGTTTCTAGCATCACTGACAAATGAAAAGGGCCAAAAAATCGTACTAGATGTGAAATTGAAGGGCGAATCTGTCCCTATTGTATCGGCTTCGACCCTTTCTAAATTAATGAAATCCAGGCGCTTTGTTTACTCGATCTATTTGAAAGAGTTAGATGATGAACACAGGACGAATATGTCTGAACTTAATAAAGAACGCCAAGATTTTCTCCACTCTCATGCCGATTGCTTTTTTGAGGGCCTGCCAGGCGAGTTGCCACAATCTTGTCCTGAGGATCATACTATTGATCTGATACCTGGAAGCACTCCACCGAACCGGCCACCTTACTGTGTGAGCCGAGCCTAGAATGAAGAGGAATATGAACCAAGTGAAAGACCTCTTGGAAAAGAGTCTTATCCAGCCGAGTACTTCCCCCTACTACTCTCCGATGTTGTTGGTTTTAAAGAAAGACAGATCTTGGAGAGTGTGCATTGATTATAGAGCTCTCAATAAAATCACCACCAAGAACAGATTTCCAATTCCGAGGATCGATGATATTCTTGACAAATTACAGGGATCCTCTTGTTTCAGCAGGATCAATTTGAAAAGCGGATATCACCAGATCCGAATCATGCCGGAAGATGTCTACAAGACAGCTTTTTGTACGAGCTTCGGTTTATATGAATTTTTGGTGATGCCTTTTGGCCTTACCAAAGCTCCATCAACTTTTAACCGAATGATGGATAGGATTTTCACAAAGTACAGATCTTCTGTTGACACTTTCTTTGATGACATTATAGTCTTCTCCAAGGATGAGGCAGAATGTGTCTACATTCTACTACAGGTCTTTCAGGCATTGCGAGATCACAAGTTAGTAATCAATGCCAACAAGAGTGGATTTTTCTTATCGGAGATACACTTTTTGGAACACATCGTCTCAGTAGCAGGAGTACAAATGGACCTGTCACACAAGAATACAGAAGCAAAAACTTACTTTTAATTGTACTTCAAATACTCAAGAGAATTAGAGAGAGAGAGAGAGAGAGAGAGAGAGAGAGAGAGAGAGAGAGAGAGAGAGAGAAAGCTTGACACTTCATTGGGGACCAGAAGATGGGCTGGTCCCTCTCCATAAAGAGATTATCTTTATTACTAAGGGAGAATCTTTACAAGCACAAGAACGGGGCAATTGCCCGTCCTCTATTCTTTCTTTTCTGCTTCTGACTCAGAGAGTGCGAAAGCTACTCTCTGAATACTGAGAGGATTTTCCCTCTGCTATGAGATTTTGGGTAGCTCTCGAACAAAACTCAATGGAAGCTCTCGAAAATGAGAGTCTACCTTCCGCTAACTGAGTCCCTTTATGCATAATCATTCCTGCAACAAAAACAAGGGAGAAACACGCAAAATGCACGCACATATGCTTGCTGTAATTTTCTGCACATAACCTGAAAATGTTACCTGAGCACCTTCCAAAGCCGAAATAGAGACCTTTTTCGCGATGAAACCGCACCAAACTTTGTGTATGCGTAGTGTAGGTAGAGAAGAACTAGATTCTATGTGTATTTTGCTGAAATTCACCCTAAAAGAGATGATTAGGGGCTGAAAACAGAGAATTTACAGCCACCACACTCTACGAAGAGAGTGCCCGCTGCAACTTCTAGCGATGAAACTTTACCAAAAGCTGGCTATGGCTATGAGAACCCTTGTTCTAGACAATGGGAGCACGAGGCCACCACATATGTCGCAAGGGCTACTCTTAAGCTTCCATGGAGAGCTCCAATGCGTAGAGCATACTCACAATAGGGGGGGTAGGAGCACTGCCAACACTGAGAAGTGGGGGAGGGGGGCCTCTTATCAAGCCAGCAAGAAGAGGGGGCGCTAGGAAGAGAGAATACCCGATTTCCCAATCACTAGGGCTTCAGGGTATTTTCTGCTAGAGTCTCCCTGAGGTGCACTGGCCCAAACTTGGGCGCACCTGAGGTCCCAGAGCTACTAGATCTATTCTGATGTGCACACAATTAATTAGATAATTATTTTCTCGTAAATGCATTATTTATTTACAAGGTCTGACATAGTTACATCCCTCTTTGTTCTACACAGTTGACCTCAACTGTAGAGCGTAAACATAACTGTGCAAGATGTCTGGGTAGTCCTTAAGATCGGACTCAGTCATCCACTTTGCATCTAAAGGGGTGTAATTCTTAAACTTAACTAAATACTTTCGATGTAGGGTCCCCGACTTTAGTTGTCTCTCAGAGTGGTGTATTATCTGTTCAGGTTGAAGGATTTCCCCAGTCTCTTCGACTTCTGGAGGATCTTCTTGTACTAGCGCCACTGGAGGAGGTCCAACATATGGTCGAAGGAGACTTACATGAAAAGCATTATGGATGCGCCAGTGAATAGGCAAATCCAATCTAAAAGTCACGTCATTGACTTTATCTGTAATTTTGAAAAGGCCGTAAAATCTATGGGAAAGCTTGACAACTTTCCCTTTTCCGACCCGCTTTTTCAATCTAGCTTTCTCAAAGCAAAGCAGGACATATTGTCCTTTTTTAAGATTGAGATTCCTTCTGTGCTTGTCTGCTTTTCTCTTCTGTTTCTCTTGAGTACGTAAAATTGCTTGCTTTACTTGTGGATAGGCAATATCAATAGTGCGCACAAATTCATCAGTTGAAGAATGGATGGTATTATTATACGCAAACTCAACTATCGGTAAGTACTGTTCCCATTCGGATTGTCGTTCCGAAACATAGAACTTGAGGAGGTCTAAAACAGTGGCATTAGCGATTTCGCTTTGACCATCTGTTTGAGGATGATAAGCTAATGAAAAATCAAGCATAGTTCCCAAGTTTTCAAACAATGCCTGTCAAAATAGACTAGTCATGCGAGTATCTCTATCGCTGACAATAGTCTTTGGCAATCCATGGTGTTTAAAAATCTGAGCTAGAAATATTCTAGCCATGTGATCAGCTTTGATCGTCTTCTTTACTGGAAGGAAATGTGCTTGTTTACTGAATATGTCTACTATAGTCCAGATTGCATCATTTCCATTCTTGGATCTAGGAAGATCCGTAATAAAATCCATGGCAATACTTTCCCATGGCGTGTGAGGCACAGGGAGTGGCTAAAGCTTGCCATAAACTTTATGTCTGTCATATTTACTTTTTGGCAGACTAAACACTCACGTACATGTTTTTCAATGTCCGCACGGAGTATTGGCCAAAAGAAATACCTTTCGAGGGCACTAGTGGTAGCAGCAATTCCCCGATGCCCGGCATAAGGAGAATTATGTGCTTCATCCATCACATTCTGTCGTAAGGGCTGAGCTATGCATATTGCTTGTTGATGATAGAGCGTATTATCCCTAATGGAATAAGGTGGCCTTGACTGACCAACTTGAAGATCTGCCCAAATTGTAGCGAAGTCCGGATCTTGAGGATACATCTCACTGAGAGATTCTAGTTTCTCATGATAAATTGTTGTTAGTGCATTGATCTTTGGACGCCTGGAGAGAGCATCTGCAACTGCATTCTTCGTTCTACGAGTGTGTTAAATTTGAAAATGAAACATTGAAAGAAAGTTGGTCCATCTCATCTGCTTTTCTGATAACTTTCTCTGTGTGAGAAAGTAGCGAAGACTTTGATGATCTGTCTTGATAATAAAATCAGCTCCTAACAGATAGTGTTTCCAAATGGAAAGAGCATGAATTACTGCAATTAGCTCTTTCTCGTATATGGAAACATGCAACTCTACATCTTTAAGGCGCCGACTTTCGTAGGCTATGGCGTGACCCTCTTGGTTCAAAACTGCTCCTACACAATCTCCAGATGCATTGTAATATACCTCGAAAGGTTTGCGAAGATCAGGGACGGTGAGAACAAGTCCGTGACTGAGTAGATACTTAAGCTTTTCAAAAGCTTGCCTTTGTCCAGACCCCCAATGGAATGGAATCCGCTTCTTTGTCAGGTCGTATAGGTGACTTGCTATAGCGGTAAAGGCTCGAATGAGACGCCGATAATAGGAACAGAGGCCGAGGAAACTTCGTACATCATGTACTGTAGTTGGTGTAGCCATTCTACAACTGATTGAATCTTATCACGGTCCATTCTCACCTAGTTGTGAGATACTATATGGCCCGAATAGTGGATTTCTTTTAAAAAGAACTCGCTCTTCTTAGCATTCACAAATAATTTGTGTTTGCGTAATTCTTCAAACACTAATGCGAGATGCTTATAGTGTTATGTCTTCGGTCTCTGAGAAGATTAAGACGTCATCGAAGAAAACGCCTGTAAAGCTTCTATATGAGTGGAAGATTCTATCCATCATTCTGTTGAGTGTGGCTGGTGCATTAGTGAGTCCTAAAGGCATCACTAAGAATTCATGCAACCCGAAGGTTGTTCTAAATGAAGTCTTATGCACATCCTGAGGAGCTATGCGGATTTGATGATAACCGCTCTTCAAGTCTATACGACTAAAGACACTTGTTCCTTGTAACTTATCAAGAATGTCATCACTCCGAGGGATTGAAAATCGATTCTTGATGGTGATCTTGTTTAGAGATCTATAGTCTATGCACATGCAGAATGTGCCATCCTTTTTCTGTACTAGCAAGACAGGTAAATAATATGGAGAAGTACTAGGCCTTATTAAGCCCTTCTCCAAAAGTTCGTTAGCCTGCTTGAGAATTTCCTCTTGCTGCATTAGACTAACTCGATAAGGGGGCTGATTTGGAGGAGAACTTCCTGGGATCAAATCAATCGTATGATCCTTAGGTCGAGGAGGTGGGAGTTCATTTGGAAGTTCATCTGCGAAACAATCTTTAAAACTGTCTAATAACTTAAGTCTTTTTTGCTCTAAAGAGGAAGAAAGTTGTGAAGCAGACACATCTCTCTCTCTTGCAAAAATCAAGTACGCTGAAACACACTTTTTCATTACTTTCTTGATGGCAATGTGATTGGCGATAGGGATACGCCAATCACCAGCATCTGCGAGTACAAGATATTCTTTCCTTTATGTTCAAAGGATAAAGTTTTCTGAACATAATCAAGAATGGGATGCATCTTGTAGTGCCAAGGCATTCCCAAGATAGCATCACACCCTTCAAGTGAAGCTAGTAAGAAAGACTCTTGATCTTTGTAGTTGTCGACCTTTAAATTCAGCTTCCCTATGATTGGAGTAGAGTTAGAGTTCTGCCCTTTGAAAGTAGATTGTGCTTGAATAGAAACTCCAAAACGGTTGGGCTGTAAATTCAGATCATCGGCAAACTTTGTAGAGATGAAGTTGTCTGTACTGCCAGGGTCAAACAAAATAAGGGTGCGTTAGTTGTTGATGCTACCCCATGCTTTCAGAAGAGCTCTTTCTTTTCCATCCTTGGTTGTATTTCCTTGTACATCTGGGACTGCATTGGAAGAGGGTGGTTGCGAAGTTTTGGTAGGACAATCACCCTTCATATGTCCAACTTGTCCACACTTGAAACATCTTCCTTCGCTGATGTACGTTCTCAATTCAGCAGGAGAGAGATATCTCCCTTTCTTGGGCTAATTTGGCTTTGCTTCTGCGGTTCTTTTCTTCTTTTGAGAAGAAGAAGTAGAGGTAGGCTGCTCATGGAAAGCCTTCTGCTTGGCATGATAGGTGCTTTGCTCCATCTTCCTTGGAGTACCCTTGTCATGTATTCCATCAGCTATGCGAGTTGATTCCATAAGTATCTGCAAGTTACCCCGAGGGTAAAGCTTCATAGCCTTTTGCAAGGCTTCATGTAGTCCTGCGCATCTTCTCCAAATCGTCAATCTTCTTGAATGGAGTGACTTTCAAGAGAACGTCCCAAAACCTATCCACATAGCGTGGAACAATTTCGTTCTCTGACTGTGAGAGTCGATCCCATTCTTTCTTGACCTCTTCCTCATAGTCTAGAGGAAGGAATTGTGCGTAAAACTCCTTCTTGAAAACACTACCACCAACTGTTGGCGGCGCCTTTCAAGTACATACTGACATGGCGAAGCTTGGATCTTTCTTTAAAATTCCCTTCTGCAAATGCAACTTCAAATTGGCAGATGAAAGCCAAAGTTGTCATTATCACGCCGTCCATTGTAGGTGTCGAATTTCACATCTTTGTCTCCCGACTTAAATGTTTTCTGTCTGTGGTGTTTCTTCTTATGGTGCTCCTTCTTTGTATGCTTAGACTCCTTGTGGACAAGAGTCCTTTCCCTTGAATGCACTTCTTGCTGCGACGGATCGTCAAGACACATGTCTTCCGGAGCGACTGTGTCATCCAGATTCTTCATGAAAGAGAATTGAGGAAAATCAGGAGGATCCTGCTCTTAAACCTTTGGATTAAACCGCACATGACGTTCTGGATGTTTCCTCTGCCTCTCGTGCATGTGGGAGGTTCCAATTAAAGGATCTTTCCTTGTTTCTGGAGCCTTTGGGTTCTGTGGGATTTCTCCCGACCCCATCGACACTTTCTCCTTCCCTTTAGAGAATCTTTTGGACTTCTGAATGGGAGAGAGCTTTTTGCAACTCTACCACCTGTTGTTGAAGGAGAGAACTTATCTCGCGTCCTCCCATTTCTGCAGTCTGCCAAGAGTCGTCAATCCCTTAAGGAAGAGAGATATGACCTTGCTCTGATACCACTGTCACAAGAATACGGAAGCGAAAACTGACTTTTAATTGTACGTCAAATACTCAAGAGAATTACAGAGAGAGAGAGAGAAAGCTTGACACTTCATTGAGGACCAGAAGATGGGCTGGTCCCCCCCCCATAAAGAGATTATCTTTATTACTAAGGGAGAATCTTTACAAGCACAGGAACGGGGCAATTGCCCGTCCTCTATTCTTTCTTTTCTGCTTCTAACTGAGAGAGTGCGACAGCTACTCTCTGAATACTGAGAGGATTTTCCCTCTGCTATGAGATTTTGGGTAGCTCTTGAAAACGAGAGTCTATCTTTCCCAAAACTCAACGGAAGCTCTCGAAAATGAGTCTACCTCCCGCTAACTGAGTCCCTTTATGCATAATCATTCCTGCAACAAAAACAAGGGAGAAACACGCAAAATGCACGCACATATGCTTACTGTAATTTTCTGCACATAACCTGAAAATGTTACCTGAGCACCTTCCAAAGCCGAAATAGAGACCTTTTTCGCGATTGAATCGCACCAAACTTTGTGTATGCGTAGTGTAAGTAGAGAAGAACTAGATTCTATGTGTATTTTGCTGAAATCCACCCTAAAAGAGATGATTAGGGGCTGAAAACAGAGAATTTATAGCCACTACACTCTACGAGGAGAGTACCCGCTGCAACTTCTCCGGATAAAACTTTACCGAAAGCTGGCTATGGCTATGAGAACCCTTGTTCTAGATAATGGGAGCACGAGGCCACCACATATGTCACAAGGGCTGCTCTCAAGCTTCCATGGAGAGCTCCAATGCGTAGAGCATACTCACAATAGGGGGGGTAGGAGCACTACCAACACTGAGAAGTAGGGGAGGGGGGCCTCTTATCAAGCCAGCAAGAAGAGGGGGCACTAGGAAGAGAGAGAGGGTGAGAGTGAGAGTGAGAGGGTTAGTTTGCATTGGTTTCACAAACTATTGATGAAATGTGCAAATTAAACCACAACTGCACACATAGATGCAACCAATGAAAATGTTACCTGCTCTCCAGCACAATGCCGTACCAGCACTGCTCTAGCATTACCTGTTCGCACTTGTCCGGTCATTTGGTCCGGCATAAACAATTTAAATTGACTTATCCTAAGGCCGTAAAATAATTCAGGCCTTAGGGTTATTATTCTAAGAACCCCATCTCATTCCTGTGCTTGCACTAGCGCGTATAATTTTCTGAGCCTGAAATCTGAGGCTACTATCTACCCCTTCATTGAAGACCCGATTTCCCAATCACTAGGGCTTCAGGGTATTTTCTGCTAGTGTCTCCCTGAGGTGCACTGGCCCAAACTTGGGCGCACCTGAGGCCTCAGAACTGCTAGATCTATTCTGATGTGCACACAACTAATTAGATAATTCTTTTCTCGTAAATACATTAATTATTTACAAGGTCTGACATAGTTACAAGACCCGTCCAAGATTGAGACTATACCTGATTGGCCCGATTTGAAGAATGTACATGAAGTTAGAAGCTTCTTGGACTTATGTTCTTACTATCGGCGGTTCATTCGAAAGTTTGCATACGTCGCTTCCCCTTTGCATATTCTGACACAAAAAGGAGTCCCTTTCTCTCGTGGGGACCCACAGAGGTGATTGTCTTGCAGACTTTGAAAGAAAAATTGACTACGGGACCAATTTTGACTTTGCCGGATTTGCAAAAGTCATTAGAAGTATATTGTGATGCTTGTGGTCGTAGTCTGGGTGCGGTCTTAATGCAAGAAGGCCATGTCATTGCCTATGAGAGCCGATTGTTTTAAAGGCCGGAATTGATAGCATAGATTTATGAGAGAGAGCTTTTGGCATTTATCCATGCTCTTACTCAGTGGCGACATTACCTACTTGGAGCCGATTTTAAGGTGTTCACTGATCATCAGAGTTTACGCTACTTCTTGTCACAAAAGCAGCTTTCGAAAAAGCAGATGTGGGGGGCTAACATCTTGTCACGGTTTCACTACCAAATTGTCCATGTACAGGGACAGAAGAACTTGGTGGCAAATGCTTTGTCCCGGAAGCCGTTAGTCTTGGCTATTTCCGCGATTCACCAAGAAGCTTAGAGGACATGGTCGATCAGTACGCTACACATCAAGATTTTTTCGATGTATTCATACAAATACAGAATGGAGAGGTAGTAGCGGGATATTCCATACGGGATCGCTACTTAATGAAGAAAACGATGTTGTGCGTTACACAACCGTTGCGGGAAAAGGTTCTAACCGAATGCCATTGTCCACCATTTACAGGTCACCGCGGCATTGATACCACCTTGAAAGGTGTGGAGCGTTACTTCTTGTGGCCGAGACTCAAGAAGGATGTGGACGATTTTGTACGCAGTTGCTTGGTATGCCAGAAGGTCAAGTTTGACAAGCATAAAGCACAGGGATTGTTACAGCCTTTACCCATTCCCGGGAAAGTATTGCTATGGATTTCATTTTTTATCTCCCGAAGACAAAAAGTGGGCACGATGGTATCTGGACTATTATTGACAGATTTAGCAAGCAAGCTCATTTCATTCCAGTGAAGAAAACAGTCAAGCAGGATCATTTAGCGAGACTGCTCATTGCCTAGATATTCAAATTACATGGCATGCCTGAGACAATAGTCTCTGACGGAGATCCCCGATTCACGAGTTTGTTTCGGAAGGCTATTTGGGAGAACATTGGCACACGGTTGCAATTCTCGTCATCTTTCCACCCATAGACAGATGGGCAATCTGAGATTGCAAATTCAGTCGTATTGGATTTATTGAAGTCTTACATTTCTGATCAGAAGACTCAATAGGAAAAGTTTTTGCCCTTGGTGGAATTTGCCTATAATGACACGATCCACTCTTCGATGGGGAAGGCGCCATTTGAGATTATTGAAGGTGCTATGAAGGTTCCACCCTTCCTTAGCACGAAAGATAAGATTTGTGAAGCCGATACACAAGGGACTTGGACACTGCTTTTGCCAAGGTCCGGGAGGGCTTTAGCGAAATCTCAGGAAAGACACAAAAAGGCAACAGATCGACACCGTCGCTATTTGAAATTAAAGGAAGACGATTGGGTGCTCTTACGTTTCGAGAAGGCACGCCTAAAAATAAAAGGGAAAAGAGAGGCTTTTTCCAAAGCTTAGCATGAGATACTATGGACCTTTCCAGATAAAAGAAAAGATAAATGATGTCTCCTTTAGACTGAAGCAGCCCAATACTTGGAAGATTCACAATGCTTTTCATGTGAGTCTCTTGAAGCCTTTTAAAGGCGATGTGCCCGATGATGGGAAGCCAGATGAGCAACCCGAAGTGGACGAAAGCGAGGAGATACTCGTTCCAAAACAGACATTGGCACATAAAGATAGAAAAATTAAAGGTAAAGTGATTAGGTGGTTCTTGGTTAAATTCAAGAACTATCCTGCACTGGATGCGAAGTGGATGGAGGAGGAGAAGGACCTAGCAGATACTCCTCAGATTGTGGAACTTTACCTTGAAGCATTCGGTTTAGCATAGTCTACTCCGATAAAACCCCGATTTCAGCATGGGTGAATCTAGTGCAGCGGGCTTGCACAAGAGGGGAGTTGCTCCGCTCCTTTGTCAATAGATTACCCTGATTTTTTATATAGAGTCACTGACGTCCCTTTGGGTTTCAGGGATACTGGTGGGCTGACAATATTCTGTTGTATGACTTTATGAACTGGAATTCCCGAAAATGAAAATGATATTGATTGATTTGTACTTGACTTGTTTGAGTGCAAGAACTGCAAGACGAAATGACTGCAGCATTTCGGTTTCATAAATCTCTACAGACATGATTGCAATATGGATTAGTTAATCGGGCATCTGTGAGGTCCCAATTGGATCTAGATGTGATTACTAAATACATTGCCGATTAACCATGGTCTGAGATTTGGAATGAATTTGAATGTGATTTTGTCATGTGATGTCCACTGATGTGATTGTCCGTTGGTACATGTGCTAGATGTGTTGTGCCTAGTGCGCTGGTACTAACAATCAGTGTCTGCTAAGAAAGTTTATGGCCTTTGTCTGTTTTGCAAGCGTAATCGAGGGCGATTACAATTCTTTCAAGAGGGGGGTATATCACAAACTGGCGACGTGGCTAGCCCCGGAGACACAAACCCGCAGGTCCCGGATTATGCGCCGACAGGCTGACACGTGGCAGTGTACGGACCCCCGGAATTCGCGGCGCAATCTGCACTGACAGTGCTAACGTGGCATTTCTGTACGAAAATTGCATAAAAAGCGCTGGCTGATTTACAGCAGCTTTTGGGACAGTTGCTTTTGAGATTATAAGCTTTTGAATTTAGAGATTTTGGGGCTCTGCTTTTGGGCCATCCCTTGTACTTAGAAATTAGTGGGGAGGGCCTCACTTCTCAAAGCATCTGGACACAGAGTCTGAGAGTGAGCACCTGCCTACTCTCTTGTACTTTGAACTCGGACTAAAACAAAAAGAAATACAGAAAGGGGGGCCACTCTTTGGGGCCAATACCTCTGGGCACGGAACTACGCCGGGCCGTGTCAATTTTGTGAACTGTTTTGAAGTGAATCTCTATTGTGTCGCGGTAGAATCTTGACTTAGGGTGTCGAAGTTTGTTACATGGGCGCCCTCTTATAGATCACCTTGTGCAAGCCCTTATACCTTCTTATTAATAGAAATTGCCCTTAGGGCTTGTGCATCTTTCTCTCCTCTCTTTCTCACATTTTTCTCTCCCCCTCTCCTATCTCAGTGTTTCGTACTCTTGAGTCTTGTGGCCCTTCACAGTGGTATCAAAGCCGCGGCTTGGCATGCATTGAGGAGCACAACTTTGGGCTGATCTGGCTGTTGTTTTTCAGCGGGCAGTAGGGCGACTTGTGTCTGCAGTTTCATCGCCGAGACTTCATTCGCACCGGCATTTTTTGCCTCCAGAGGGGGCTACCGGTGCTTTGGTACAATTCTGCAATGGAGCTCAGCATAGTTCAGCCGGGAGTGGTAGAAGTAGTGCCGCTGCATTTTCAGCCAGAAATTGAATGAGATTGCGACTGTGTGTTCACAGCAAGAGGGGCTCATATGTAGCGGTTTGTGCCCAGACCCCAGTACCCTCAAGTATTTCAGCCAGCCCACAGGAAGCTTTTGAGCGGCAGAGGGGTACTAATCTTGGAGCCTATTTCAGCCCGGTCCATCTGTCATTTTGTTAAGCACGATGGAGATCTTTTCATGAGAAGCTAATTGCTGTCACAAAGTGATGATGTGGCAAGCCCGACCAAGCAAAGAGAGAACCAGATGTACAGCCTCTTGGACAACGGACCGATAACCATGTCGAGATTCGCACCACAAACTGCAGTTTGACATGGTAGTCCATACGACAGCTGATGTGGCAGCTTTTCGGCATCGGTTATGAAAGTGGTTGATAGTGAGAGCTTTTGGGTGCCATATTTTTAGCAATGGAAGTTTTCCTCTTGGTTCTTGTATTTGTTGCTGATTTACTACCTCGCTAGTGGCTTGTCGGCTACAGTGGTATTAGAGCTTCAGTCGATTCTTTTTCTACGACGGAGCCGTTCCGACCTTTTGCAGCACACACCATGGATTCTAACAGTGAATCCAACAAAAAACGTGCGGGCAACCAGGCAACAGTGCAAAAAGATTTCAACCGGGATTCAATGACAAGTTGAAAGCTCAACTTAATGGTCTCTGCCGGAGGATCCAAATCTTGCAGATTTTAGGCGACGGATGCAAGTTGAATCCTGTGCCAGTCGACTTTTAAAGTATACAAAAGATCCTCAATATGCAAAATTCATACAGGATCAACCGCTGCCTGAAGTTTACGAGAGACAGCAAAAGGTTGCAAATCCAAATCTCAAGTCACTCATGAAGGTTAAATCAAGTCCAAAAGCAAAAAAGAAATGTACTCTTTCTTCTAGAAGTTGCCATAACACTTGTCATCAGCAAACCTCGGTTGCATTGTCAGGGTACCATTGGTCATCATGGATTATCAAGCTAGGAAATTCCATTTAAAGAATAATAAGGGTAGAGATGTCAAAACTTAGAGGCGAGTTAGTCCCTCTTGAATCAACTTCGGCCGTTTCAAAATTAATGGCATCACGTCCTTTTGTTTACTCGATCTTTCTAAATAATATGGAGGAAACTAAGGACTCAAGTTTAACATAGCTAGAGTCAAAGCGTTAAAAGTTTCCTTCAAGCTCATGCCGATTATTTCTCGAAGGGATTGCTTGGCGAGTTGTTACAGGCTTGGACACTCCAAGCGAGAAATCAATATTAACACATAAACAAAAACTACAAAATCACTGAACAAAAAGAGAGAGAGAGAGAGAGAGAGAGAGAGAGACTTGACACGGCACGGCGGAGTTTCAATCCAAGACGCACTGGCCCCAAAGACTAGCGCCCCTTCAGTATTTCTTTATTATTGCTCTTCGCAGAGTACAACTCCGGAGGGTCCAACTCTCTCCGAGACTCTGGGTCAAGATGCTCTGCCGAAGAGTGGCCCTCTGGGCTCTTTTAAACTTACAAGGGATGCCCAAAAACAGAGCCCAAAAGCATCAGGTCTAAAAGCACCCAAAAGCTTCTTGTGTAAGGTGCAACGGAAGTGAATGTTGAACTTTGCTCAAGATGAGTGCTCCGAACTGTGCTCAAGGGTTCGTTTTACTTACGGAAGGGAGAACCTTCCGTTCCTTTAGTGAGAGAGTGCAATGGACACAAACAAAGTGGTGAACACTGTGAATGAAGGTGCATGAGAATATCCTCGGAGATTCTTGAAGAAGGTAGATGCATAACTATAGACGAAGTTGAAGCATTGAAGGAGCTATAGATGACTTTGTGTCGCTTTCGGCGCAGCCCAAAGAAGCAAGCGTTGCAGACCTTTATGAAGTTCAAGTACCGCACGACCCACACATCGGAGTGGGCCGGCGAAGAGTCCCTTCCAGGATTCCGGATGCTATTGGCGATCTCCCTCGACGCCATACACTTCGGTACCAGTACCTCACTTTGAAAAGGAGGGGATGTCATGTGACACATCCAACCCTATGTGTCCGTGGACAAGCTACAGCATGATCACGGTTCAGTCAGTCCAGTCAGTCTAGATTAGAAGTGATATGGCACTTTTGTGAGTCTATTCGTAGACCGTCCATGCCCAGTCACTTAGTGTAGATGCATATCCTCTGGTTGCACACAGCATGATCATCAGTATTCCAATCAGAATCCATCAAATTCCATCAAGGGAATTTTCCAGTGCATTTAGCCTATTTTACCTATTTTTGGCATTTTTCACTCATTAATTTAAGTGACTTTCCAACAAAAGTAGGTAGGGCAATTTTGCTAAGTTTGTATATAAGCAAACTAGAGCTAGCACTATTTGGCAGAAGAGGAAACAAGAGCCAAGCTCAGCAGGCAACTTCTCAACAGGACCTTGGGGGTTTCCCCCACCAAGCAAGAAGACCATCGCCAGAAGACCCCTTCCACTAGCGTTTTTGGAACTACACCAACCTGACGTTTTGCATCAGCACCATCGCCGGCAAGTCACAACATATAGCGTTTTTGCATCAACATCCTCGCTAGCAGAAACATCAACCTAGCGTTTTTTTTCAACTTCAGCCTCTAGCGTTTTTGGTCCCAGATTTAGCGTTTTCAGATTCAGCAAGGCAGCGTTTTTCATCATCAGAAGACCCGTAAGATCGGCCCTAAAGCGTAGTAGATTCAGCCCGAAAAGACCATCAGTTTTCAGCCTTTAGGAACCTCTGTTTTCAGCCCTAAACCTGCAGAATTTCAGCGACAAAGAACCACAAAAACAGCCCCAAAAATACGCGTTTTTGGACCCACAGCGGATTTCAGCTCATAGCGTTTTTGGACAGCAGTAGAAAGATTGCAGATTTCAGCCCTTAGGTCGACTTCGTCATTACCGTCGTCATCGTCGACATAGCCTAGACTTGCATCAGTCTCATGCATACCATTTGTACCTGATTGTGCAATCATAAGTAGACCAATCTCGCCGACGAGAGTGGGGCCTTCGGAGGAGGGTTTTACAACGTCTTTGGTGTCGTATCTCTCTTCTCTCTCTATCTCTCAGTCTCATACACTTGCACGCACAGTGTCCATTCACTTTGTTTGTGATCATAGCACTCTCTCATTAAGAACGGAAGATCTATCTTCCATAAGAACAAAAGGAACCTTGAGCACAGTTCGGAGCACTCATCTTGAGCAAACCACAAACATTCATTCCGCTGCAGATGAGTGCTCCGAACTATGCTCAAGGGTACCTTTTACTTACGGAAGGGAGAGCCTTCCGTTCCTCTCCCTTCCGTTCCTTCCGTTCCTTTAGTGAGAGAGAGCAACAGACACAAACAAAGTGGTGAATAGTGTGAATGAAGGTGCATGAGACTGAGAGATAGAGAGAGAAGAATACGACACCAGAATGTTGTCAAACCCTCCTTCGAAAGCCCCACTCTCTATGGCGAGAGTGGTCTACTATTGATTGCACAAATCTCTACAATGCTTTTAACTTGCCGATGATGTCGACGACGATGAGGACGACGACGAGACGGGATGAAATTTGAAAATACCAAGGACTGAAATCGGCAAATCTTTATCTACTGAATTTTGACTCTATGTCGGTGACGATGTCGATGACGACGATGCAACGACAACACGTTGCAAACGCAGATGTTGAAATCTACGTTTTCCGGGCTGAATGTAGCAGACTTGGACACTCCAAGTCAAGAATCAATCACGACAGCACCAAATAACCACTTCAAAACGGTTCATAGTTCACAATAGATTTGCACTGGCCCGGCGGAGTTCCGTGCCTAGAGATATTGGCCCCAAAGACTGGCGCCCCTTTCAGTATTTCTTTATGTATTAATCACTTCAAAGTACAAGAGAGTAGTTCGGGTTTCATCCTCAGACTCTGCATCCAGATGCTCTGCAAAGTGTGAACCCTCACCACTTATTTAAAGTTTACAAGGGTTGCCAAAAGCAGAGCCCCAAAAGCTTAAAAATAAAGCAGAAGCTCTTCTCTCTCTCTCAATCTCTCTTGAGTTGTAAAAATGAAGCAAAGTATTCTCTCTCTCTCTCTCTTTCTCATACTTGCGTAGAGAAAAAGCCAAAATCTGCCGCAACCCTGCTTTTGCGCCGCAATTTACGAAAACAGGACACGTCATCATATCAGCGCATTTCCAAGATTTCAGCTTGTTGCCCTAGGGTTAGGGTTAGGGTTTTTGGCAGTCTTTAGGGTTTGCAGAATTTAGGGTTAGGGTTAGGATTAGGGTTTTGGCAGATTTTAGGGTTTTCTGGTTTTAGGGTTAGGGTTTCCAGAATCAGGGTTTGCAACAACAGTTAGGGTTTCGGCTCTCGGACAGACACGTCATCACTTTGTGACGTACCCCCCTCTTGAAAGCATTGTAATCGCCCTCGATTACGCCTAAGGCGATTACGCCTGTAAAACAGACAGAGGCCATAAACCGTCTTAGCAGACACTGACTAATAGTACCTACGTACTAGGAACACACATCCAGCACATGTAACAATCGACAGTCACATCACACGACACCACATGACATTCAACATTCATTTGGATCTTAGACCATGATTTATTGGCAATGTAGCTAGCAATCGCATCTAGATCCAATCGGGACCTCATCGATGCCCGATTGACTAACCCCTATTGCAACCATGTCTATTCGAGATTAATCAGACCAAAATGTTGCAGTCATTTCGTCTATCAGTTCTTGCACTTAAAAGAAGTCAAGAACAAATTAGTATCATAATCAAGAATTCCATTTCATAAAGTCATCCAACAGAATACTGTCAGCTCTCAGTATCCCTGAAGCTCAAAGAGACATCCATGACTTTAGTATCAAAATCAAGGCATCTGTTGACAAAGGAGCGGGGTAACTCCCCTCTTGTGCATCCCACTGCACCACATCTCCGGCCAAGCTGAATTCTAGGTTCCATTTGGAGTAGACTGTGCTAAACCAAAACCATCGAGGTAAAGTTTCACAATCTGAGGAGTATCTGCTAGGTCCTCCTCCATCATCCACTTCGCATCCAATGCAGGATAGTTCTTGAACTTAACCAAGAACCGCCTTCGGCCTTTACCTTTCTTTGTATCCTTATGTGCCAAAATCTGTTCAGAAACAAGGTTTTCTTCCACTTCGGGTTGCTCAGCAGGCTCCCCATCATCAGGCACATCACCTTTAAAAGGTTTCAAGAGACTCACATGAAATGCATTGTGAATCCTCCAAGTATCAGGCAGTTTCAATCGGAAGGAGACATCATTTATCTTTTCAGTGATCTGGAAAGGTCCGTAGTATCGCATACTAAGCTTTTGAAAAAAGCCTCTCCCTTCCCTTTTTCTTTCTCAGGTGTGCCTTCTCAAAACATAAGAGCACCCAATCATCCTCCTTCAATTTCAAGTCGCGACGATGGCGATCTGCTGCCTTTTTCTGTCGTTCTTGAGATTTCTGCAAAGTCTCGCAAACCTTGGCAAAAGCCGTATTTCAGTCTCGCGTATATTCATCCGCTTCAAAAATCTTATCTTTCGTGCTTAGGAAGGTGTGGAACCTTCGTAGCACCTTCAACAATCTCAAATGGCGCCTTCTCGGTCGAAGAGTGTATCGTGTTATTTAGGCAAATTCCACCAAAGGTTAAGAGAAGGGGGCGCTGATTTTAGAGAGGAGAAGGGCTCATTTTCAGTCTGTCACAGGTTAAGAGCTATGGAGTGCTTGGTTTCCCTCCTATGTACAGTGCGGTGCCAGGAGTGATGCCCTGCACGCTACGCACTGCCGTCTCTCTCCCCTATGGCAGTATGTTATGCCCCTCTAGTGGGCTTTTCATTTGACCAATGTACAGTTGTGTAGGTTCATGCGCGATTGCCGAGGCAAGAGCCTCTTGCACAGGTACTGGATTAGCTAGCGGCTAATCCCCCGCAGGTACAGGTGAATTCGGAGAGGTTTCACGCCAGAAATCTCGTCCGATTCAAAGGGCAAGTAGCCCTACAGGTGCGGGAGCTCGAGGACTTGCTACGGATGCGACCGGCATGTGAAACGGAGCCCAAAACAGTAAATTACAGCCTGCTGTGTATTTTTGCAGGTTTAGGGTTTTGACCCTAAACGGTCCCTAATACCCCCAGGAAGTTCGGGGACGCGAGGGGACCGCTGTACAGGTGATCTGGCGCATTTTTGGGGCTGAAAACAGAGAATTCAGCGTGCTGCAGATTCTCGCCAGGTTTTGCAAAGTGCCCGTATGCGTCGGGAAAGTCAGTCAATGCATGGGAATACTGACTCTGAAGGGTCCTAGTACAGTTATGCTGCCGAAATCGGGCCGGAACAATTGAAATTCAGCCAAGTTTGTGCCGGGCAGCTTGTAGGGAACCACAGCGTTTATTCCCTCTTTTGAACAATAAAGAAATACCGAAAGGGGCACCTAAGTTAAGGGCCAATCTGGTGTCGGTCTTTTCATACAGGTGCAATCTAGCAGCCTGTATCCCTTTCCCCTTTGTTGTGTCTTGAAAGTACAGGTAGAATAGACGACTAATAATGGGTGAAAGCTAAATCAAGATTTGAAGTAAAGTCTACCGCCCTTTTTGGATTGAACAGGCCGGTTACATGGTTCCATCGACGGGATTAAATCACTTTTTCCCATAGAAGTGAGCCTTGGTCAGTTTGGGCTTGAAGACACAGGGGATCATAGACCAGACACAGGGAATTACAATTATGGCTGACAGACCAAATGATGTGACTGAAGAGGTTTCCTCTTCGCAGGGTAAACAAACACATGAAGTGGGTGAGTCTTCAAGACCACCACAGACGGGTAATGATATATTCAAGACCCAGTTGGCTACTGTTGTGGCTATGTTCACACAAGTAATGCAAAACGCGAGGTTTTTAGCCTTTCTGCAACCTCCTCTTCTGTATCAGCAAGTCGGGTCACTGGATCATATTCAAAAGCCTGTTAAGGCTCAAGCACAGGTGATTCATACTGCAGAGTCAATGGAAACACCTGTACACTTGACGGAGAACATGCAGTCTCCTCAACCCGTGCCTAAGGTGCAAGAACAGGTGGCTCAAATGCCAGCGTTTCAAGCTGTACCAGTTCACCCCGCCACCTTTCAGCAGCCTATAGCTGGTTCTAATGGACAGGGAAGCAACCTACACGCTATGCAACAGGTCTTCCCACCACCTTCAGTACATCCTGGCTATTTTAGAGGTGGATCGGTATTCCAGAGCATGGTTGGTCATGCACCTGGAAATCAGTTTTACAAGCCGGGAACAGTGTTCGGGGGTGCTCAAACGATGATGCCTAACCCCATGTATGGTGTCACGGGCATGCTACCAGGGTTTCAGAGCACTCAGGGCCAATTTGGGATGCCACAGGCAAATTTTGGTATGGCTGGAATTACAAATCAGCAGCCAAATATGGCATTTCCAGGTCAACTTAATTGCGGTCAGGGAACACAGATGAACCCTAATAATGTTCCCATGTTTCAGTCACTTCCATATGACAATTTAAAGCCGCTCGAGAGGCCAACTCCGTACAAAGAAGGTGGCAAAGGTGTGACTTTCACGACCTATACAGGGTTTGATGACAGAAAGAAGGCTCTCTCATTCCTCCAACAGTTTGACAAGGCCTATGCAGGGGGAAACTTTACAGAGGCTTCAAAGGTCCGCAAGGCAGCCACTTTCTTGACAGGGAATACGAGACAATGGTGGACAACTTTATTGCTACAAGGGCAAGCTCCGTCCACATGGATTTACTTCAAGCAGATTTTTGCAGCAGCATGGTTATCTGATGACTTTGAAGCAGATGTCATGATAGAATGGCACCAGCTTAATGCTGCCACTTGCAGAAATCTAGATGACTATAATCGGAAGTTTTGGAAAGCTCTACTTCCAGTAACTTCCTATAGGTTTGTGCCATTCACAGAGTAGATTGAAAAATACTGTTGTGGCCTATCCAAAGGATTGAGAAAGTACTGCACGAAGACCAAAGTCACTACTTTGACGCAGCTCATTGAGGTAGCAAACACTGGCAATGGTTTGCTCAAGGGAGAAGATTGTGAATTTAATACTGGCGTCAAGGAAGGATCAGCCAAGAAAAATTCAGCGAAGAAGCACGTTCCCAATGAGGTTCCAAAAGGACTCAGGAGCCAGCCAAAGCAGGGAAAGGCAAAGCTACCGCTGAATCAAAAAAGGGACCAGCAAAGAAATGGAAAAGACGTTTTCCTCGCAAATCGGAAGAGCAAAAGAAGATCCTGAGGTCAAAGAACAAATGCTTCATCTGTGAGCAGCCTGGCCACATTGCTTACAATTGTCCTACAAAGAAAAGGCCAGCTGATTCTGAAGACAAGGAGGACAGGAAAGGAAAGAAGCCCATGGCTGGTCTAGTGTCAGATATGGTGGGCGACAAGCCAAATTCAGATGCAAGTGAGCTTTGCAGAGCATGGGGAAAGGTCAGGGATCAAACAGTGCTTATTTTCTTTGATCTAGGTGCCAAAGCCAACTTCATTTCCCCAGAATTGGCTTCAAAGTTAGGAATCAGACCTGAAGAGATGGGGTATACAGCAGAGGCAGGTTTGGCATGTCCTGGCCATACAGAGGTTGTGACACCCATCATTGGAAAGTTGCGCCTACATATCCAGTCCTATGTAGATGCTGAAGAATTTTACATCATGCCACTGGACGGATGTGATGTGTTGCTAGGTATTCCTTGGTTGTTTCGTGTACAGGGAATCATGGATGCCTACAGCAAAAAGATCACTGTACAGAGCAAGGGAAAGACTCACATTATGGATGTAAAGCTTAAAGGGGAGTCTATTCCCACTATATCAGCTTCTGCTATTACTTCTGTAATGAAAAAGCATCTTTCTGTGTACTTGGTTTTTGCACGTGAAGTGTCAGATTCTGATGAATCAAATTTATATGTGCTAGATAAAGAAAGGTCAATGTTTTTACAACAGTATAGTGATTGTTTTTCCGATTCATTACCGTCTCAATTACCGCCAGAGAGACCCGAGGACCATGCGATAGATTTGGTGCCAGGCAGTAGCCCACCAAATAAGCCTCCGTACAGGGTTAGTGCGGCTCAGCAGAAAGAGATAATGGGCCAAGTACAGGAGCTGTTAGAAAAGGGGCTGATTCAGCCCAGTTCATCCCCATTATGTTCTCCAGTGTTGTTGGCTCATGGCGTATGTGCATCGATTACCGTGCACTGAACAAGAATACCATCAAGAATAGGTTCCCTATACCTAGAATTGATGATATTCTGGACAAATTAGAAGGAGCAGCTATGTTTAGCAGGATAGATCTAAAGAGTGGGTACCATCAGATCCGCATTAGATCAGAGGATGTGCACAAGACTGCTTTTAGAACAACGTTTGGCCTTTACGAATTTTTAGTGATGCCCTTTGGTCTCACGAATGCTCCTGCTACGTTCAATAGGATGAAGGACAGAATTTTCCGCCCACACCAACAGTTTGTTGGTACATTCTTTGATGACATGATAGTCTACTCAAAGAATGAAGAGGAGCATAGGCATCACTTGGCCATTGTGTTCAAAGAGCTACGCAGTCATAGGTTGCTCATCAATGCAAAGAAAAGTGAATTTTTTCTAGAAGAGATTCACTTTCTGGGACACATTGTCTCAAAGGATGGTGTCAGAATGGATCCTGCAAAAGTTGTAGCGATCAAGTCATGGCCAGATTTGAAGACGGTGCACGATGTCCGAAGTTTCTTGGGACTATGCTCCTATTACAGAAGGTTTATCCGAAATTTCGCTAAGATTGCTTCACCTTTACATGCTCTTCAAAAGAAGGCAGTCACCTTTAGATGGACACAGAAAGAGATTTCAGCTTTTAATCTCTTAAAGGAAAACATGACTTCAGATCCAGTCATTGTGTTGCCAGATCTTAGGAAGTCATTTGTGGTCCAGTGTGACGCCTGTGGTAGTAGCATTGGTGCAGTGCTAATGCAAGATGGCAAGGTAGTAGCCTATGAGAGCAGAATTTTGCAAGGGCCAGAGATGACCATGCAGGTCTATGAGAAAGAGTTACTGGCTGTGATTCACGCGCTCTTAAGTTGGAAACACTACCTGCTAGGTGCAGATTTCGTTGTCCAAACGGACCATCAGACATTGCGATACTTCTTGACACAGACAAAATTATCTGAGAAACATATGCAATGGGCAAATATCTTGTCCATGTTCCACTTTCAGATTGTGCATGTGGAAGGCAAGAAGAATGTTGTGGCTAATGCCTTGTCAAGGAAGCCACAAATTTTAGCTGTGTCAATTCCTTATCATCATGAACTTGATGATATGAGGGAACAGTATGCAAATGATGAAGATTTTGCAAGGGTCTTCGAGCAGCTAATGGATGGACAACGTCATGAACACTATCTTCTCAGAGATGGGTTCATGATGATGCATGGCAGATTGTGTGTCACAAAGCCATTGCGACGCAAAGTTATGGAAGAGAGTCATGTCCCACAGTATGCAGGGCATCGTGGTATCGATGCTACAGTTAAAGCGGTTGAGACATTCTTCTATTGGCCTACATTGAGAAGAGATGTGGATGCCTTTGTGTGAGAATGCCTAATTTGCCAGAAGGTCAAGTTTGACAGGCAAAAGGCACCAGGGTTATTGCAACCACTACCTATTCCAGATAAACCATGGGAAGGTATTGCTATGGATTTTATCTTTGATCTTCCGAGAACGCAGACAGGAAACGATGGTATTTGGACCATCATTTGCAGATTCGGCAAGCAGGCTCATTTTATTACTGTCAGGAAGAAGAAAAAGCCAGATCAGATGGCACGCTTGTTTATGAGCAATATTTTCAAGTATCATGGCATGCCACAGTCGATTGTTAGCGACCGTGATCCACGCATGACAAGTTTGTTTTGGAGAGGCTTGTTTGAGAATATGGGCACCACGCTCAAATTCTCTTCGTCATTTCATTCTCAAACAGATGGGCAGTTAGAAGAGGCAAATTCTACTGTCCTAGATTTGCTGAAGTGCTATGTGTCAGAGCATAAAGGAAAGTGGGAGCAGTATTTGCCATTGGTGGAGTATGCATACAATAATACAGTGCATTCATCAACTGGCAAGGCACCTTTTGAGATAGTTGCAGGTGGCAAGAAAATTCCTCCCATACTGCATACAAAGGACAAGATATTTGGAGCAGATAAGTATGTTCAGGACATGGATGAAATGTACAAGAAGGTCAAAGTGGCCTTCGAAAAGACTCAGGCAAAGCAAAAGAAAGCAGCTGATCGTCACCGTCGTGAAGTGGTATATTCACTTGGTGATTGGATGCTTTTACGCTTTGAAAAGGCAAGGTTAAAAAAGATGAAGGGCAAGGAAAGACTGTTTCCAAAGCTCAGCATGCGTTACTATGGGCCTTTTCAAGTGTGCGACATAATCAGTGATGTTGCATATAGGCTGAAATTGCCTGACAGTTGGAAGATTCACAATGCGTTTCATGTGAGTCTTCTCAGACCCTATGTGGGTGATGTGCCAGAAGATATGCCAGCTGAAGATCAACCGGAAGTCGAGGAACTTGACGAGATCTTGGTCCCGGAACAGATTTTGGCACACAAAGAAAGGAAAGTGAAAGGCAAGGTTGCTAGGCGTTACTTGGTAAAGTTCAGAAACTATCCACCAATGGATGCTAAGTGGATGGAAGAAGGTGAACTTGCAGAGTCACCAACTGTGTTATCACTTTACCTTGAAACCTTCCATTTGCAACCTACCTTGACCCCTTGAGTTTCAAAGCTACATGGATTGTCAGTGTGACAATGGCTTCTGAAACAAATGATGTACATGGTATTTAAAGTGAGCTCAAATGAAATACCTGTTACATGAATGTTAGAGCTGTACATATTGTCAGTTTGGCAATTGCTCTTATGGAATGTCCAAAAGTTTGGTTAGTGCTATAGAAGTGAGTAATTCTTGTCAGTTTGTCAAGGATACAGTAATTGCTTCTATTAAAGGGTACATGTGCAACTGCATTCTTAAACTGTCGGTTTGGGTATGCTCGAAAGTGTTATTGGACCCAATGTGTACAATAAGACAGTGGCAAAATGTGTAGCTACCATTTTGTCATTGGAAAGTTAGTGACTCAAAGCAATGGCAGAGTGCGTAGCTACCACTACGTCATTGGGACAGGGTTCACACGCAGGCAATACATGTGTCGACAAGGTGTTGAATACACTAGGGTTGACAATGAGCATGTATGTGTCGTACATGTGTCGACAGGTGTTGAATACATCAGTGTTGACTGTGAGCATGTACGACATAGATGCAAACGAGGATGTTTGAGATTTCAAGAGAGGGGTATATCACCAGCGTGTGACTACTATCTATCCTTTTTGTTGATTTCTTTCTTATTATTTATTTACTTTCACTTTTTGGAAACACCCCTCGGAAAACATAACTGCCCTGCATTGCATAGCTAGTGTGGAACTGTCCAGAGGGAGTCCAGCACTAAGGGCAAGAGAGCACTAAGGTTGGACAAGGACTATGGTTAGCCAAGTGGGGTCATTGACTAGCCAAACTGGAATCCTTTGTTACAAAGGCTACATTTCAGTTCTGGGTGTGGCTGCAGTGTACAAAGAGGGTCAGATGACCTAGAAAGATACAATGGCAGCAACTCCTAAAATTTAGGAAACTGCTATTTTGGGACTTGAAAATGTGTTTGCGTCATTACCTCCGGAATGACAAGGAGAATATTTTCTTACTCTGCCGTGAAGTCAACTGGGCGACCGGTTAGGAGATTTTTAGGCGGCAGCCCCGAAACGGGAAAATGCTTGTAAATGTGCCAAGTGGCACCTTCTGGTGCACTTTCCTCGTGCAAGAGAAGGGGGCGCTGATTTTAGAGAGGAGAAGGGCTCATTTTCAGTCTGTCACAAGTTAAGAGCTATGGAGTGCTTGCTTTCCCTCCTATGTACAGTGCAGTGCCAGGAGTGATGCCCTGCACGCTACGCACTGCCCTCTCTCTCCCCTATGGCAGTATGTTATGCCCCTCTAGTGGGCTTTTCATTTGACCAATGTACAGTTGTGTGGGTTCATGCGCGATTGCCGAGGCAAGAGCCTCTTGCACAGGTACTGGATTAGCTAGCGGCTAATCCCCCGCAGGCACAGGTGAATTCGGAGAGGTTTCACGCCAGAAATCTCGTCCGATTCAAAGGGCAAGTAGCCTTACACGTGCGGGAGCTCGAGGACTTGCTACGGATGCGACCGGCACGCGAAACGGAGCCCGAAACAGTAAATTACAGCCTGCTGTGTATTTTTGCAGGTTTAGGGTTTTGGCCCTAAACGGTCCCTAATACCCCCAGGAGGTTCGGGGAGACGAGGGGACCGCTGTACAGGTGATCTGGAGTATTTTCGGGGCTGAAAACAGAGAATTCAGCATGCTGCAGATTCTCGCCAGGTTTTGCAAAGTGCCCATATGCGTCGGGAAAGTCAGTCAATGCGTGGGAATACTGACTGTGAAGGGTCCTAGTACAGTTATGCTGCCGAAATCGAGCAGGAACAGTTGAAATTCAGCCAAGTTTGTGCCGGGCAGCTTGTAGCGAACCACAGCGTTTATTCCCTCTTTTGAACAATAAAGAAATACCGAAAGGGGCGCCTAAGTTAGGGGCCAATCTAGTGTCGGTCTTTTCATACAGGTGCAATCTAGCAACCTGTATCCCTTTCCCCTTTGTTGTGTCTTGAAAGTACAGGTAGAATAGACGACTAATAATGGGTGAAAGCAAAATCAAGGTTTGAAGTAAAGTCTACCGCCCTTTTTGGATTGAACAGGCCGGTTACAGTGTCTCTATATCGGAGACAATCGTCTCAGGCATGCCATGTAATCTGAAAATCTAGGCCACAAACAATCTCGCTAAGTGATCCGGCTTGACTGTTTTCTTCACTAGAACAAAAATTGAGCCTGTTTGCTAAATCTGTCAATAACAATCTAGATACCATTGTGACGACTCTGTGTTCTCGGGAGATCAAAAATGAAATCCATTGCAATACTTTCCCAGGGGCGGGTGGGTATGGGTAAAGGCTATAACAATACCTGTGCTTTATGCCTATCAACTTGACCTTCTGGCATACTAAGCAACTGCACACAAACTCTTCCACATCCTTTTTGAATCTCGGCCAAAAGAAGTCTCTCTCTACCCCTTTCATGGTGGTAGCAATGCCGCGATGACCCGTAAAAGGTGGACAGTGGCATTCAGTCATAATCTTTTCCCTCAATGGCTGTGTAACGCACAATATGGTTTTTCTCATCAAGTAGCCATCCCGAATGGAATATCCCGCTATTGTCTCCTCATCCCGCATCCGTGTGAAAACGTCTGAAAATTTGTATCTGTGGCATACTGGTCGACCATATCCTTGAAGCTCCTATGATGTATCACGGAAATAGCTAGAACCAACGGCTTCCGAGACAAAGCATCTGCCACCACATTCTTCTGTCCCTGCACATGGACAATCTAGAAGTGAAACTGTGACAAGATGTTCGCCCACCGCATCTACTTTTCCGAAAGCTGCTTCTGTGACAAGAAGTAGCGCAAACTTTGATGGTCTGTAAAGACAGTAAAATCCGCTCTGAGTAGGTAATGCCGCCACTGAGTAAGAGCATGGATAACCGCCAAAAGCTCTTTCTCATAAATCTGGCTGTCATCTCCGGCCTTGAGAACAATCGGCTCTCGTAAGCAATGACATGGCCTTCTTGCATTAAGACCGCACCCAGACTACGACCACAAGCATCACAATATACTTCAAATGACTTCTGCAAGTCCGGCAAAGTCAAAACTGGTCCCGTAGTCAATTTCTCTTTCAATGTCTGAAAGGCAATCACCTCTGTGGGTCCCCACAAGAAAGGGACTCCTTTCTGTGTCAAGATATGCAAAAGGGAAGCAACCTCTGCAAACTTTCGAATGAATCGCCTGTAGTACGAACACAGTCCCAAGAAGCTTCTAACTTCATGGACATTCTTCAAATCGGGCCAATCACATATAGTCTCTATCTTGGCCAGATCCATTTGCACTCCTGCTACTGAGACAATGTGTCCTAAAAAGTGTATCTCTGGTAGGAAAAATTCACTTTTCTTTACATTAATCACTAACTTGTGATCTCATAATGCCTGAAAGGCCTGAAGCAGATGATCTCTGTGTTCTGCCTCATTCTTGGAGAAAACAATGATATCGTCAAAGAAAGTGCCAACAAATAGCCTGTACTCTCGAAAAATCTTGTCCATCATCCGGTTAAATGTCGTAGGAGCATTGGTTAAGCCAAAAGGCATCACCAAAAACTCAAATAACCCAAAAGTCATCCGAAAAGCTGTCTTGTAGACGTCTCTCAACGCGATTCTGATCTGATGATATCCACTCTTCAAATCAATCCTGCTAAAGCACGAGGATCCCTGTAATCTGTCAAGTATATCATCGATCCTAGGAATCGGAAATATGTTTTTGATGGTGATTTTGTTGAGAGCTCTATAATCGATGCACATTCTCCAAGATCCGTCTTTCTTCAAAACCAACAACACTGGAGAGCAATACGATGAAGTACTAGACTGTACAAGACCCTTTTCCAATAGGTCTTTCACTTGGTTCATAATCTCTCCATTCTGTGCTCGGCTCACACGGTAAGGTGGCCAGTTCGGTGGTGTGCTTCCAAGTATCAGATCAATGGTATGATCTTCAGGCCTTCTAAAAAGCAATCGGCTTGAGTGTGGAGAAAAATCTTGGCGTTCTTTTGTTCAGGTCAACACATATTCGACCTTTATATCGTTCAGTTCTCTCCCAAAAGAATGAGTAAAGAAACTGAAGTTCATCAAGTACAATCTCTTAGCCCTTCATTTGTCAAAGTCGCTTTCTCGGCCCGGTAGTCAACCACGGCGTAGTTCTTGTGGTACCAAGGGATTCCGAGTAGAACGTCACTCGCGTACCCTAAACACCCCTGTCATTGCAAACAAAGTCTGCCAATGCTCAGTGTAATGGCAACATCCCGTCCAAGTGCCACTCAAACTACCTCCGCCTATGGCCTCAGCCTTTCGGGCGTAGTTCCAAATCGAGCCGCCTCTTCCAAGTGAAAAGAGGTTGGCCTTGGCTCTTTCAAAAGAGCTTCCTGATCCTTCACTTTGCCCCAAAAGCGGCAAAGTTTGTACTTTCATTAATTTGATTCGGTTCAAGTCCCACGCCATGTGGTACTAGTTCTGCTTTTTATCTGCCTTTTCTGCCACGACTCTCAACTGCTTTATAACTTTCTAGCCTTTCTTCATCTTGTTCATTCGGTGCCTTGTTAGGGCACTTCGCGGAGATATGTCCATGTTCCCCGCATCCAAAGCACTTCGCCTCCCTAAAGAAGCGAGCTCTCTCCTTAGGACCCGATCGTGCATCCTTCTTTTTTGGGTTGCTCTTTCTCTTTCTACTTTCATTCGCTAAAGTCAGTTCGGCTCGTTATGTCATGACCTCATCAGTGGGGTGGGTCAGACTGCCAGAGTGAATGGCAAAACCCCGCTTTGCATGACTCATCAACTCCTGAATAGAAGTTGACTTCTGTTCCAAGCAATGATCTCGAATCTCTGTAGGTAGACCCAAGGTGAACCGCTCAATCTGTTCTCTGAACGAGATCTTCTTGAATGAAGAGGCGGGTAGAAAAGAGCTCCAGAATCTCTCGCAATAAGCGTCCACTGTATCTCTCTTGGTCATCCAAAGATGGTTCCAAGCAGCTCGTATATCGCGTTCATACTCTTGAGTCAGCCAAAAAGAAATAAAAAGCTTCTTAAATTTCAGCCATTTAACTGGCGCAGTCTTGTTTAGAAGAAGCGTGGACCACCAAGTTCGAGCATTCCCCTTAAAATTAGAGGCAGATCTACAAATCTTGGAGTGCTCTAAGTAGCGTCCCCCCGCGAAAGCGATGTCAAATTGTTGTATAAAAGACAAAGCCTTCGAAGCATCTTTATATCCTGAAAAAGTGTCAAATTTGATTGACTGTCCACCTTCCTTAAACTCTCGGACTTTCTTGCTTTTATCTTCCAGAAAGTCATACTGGTTGGCTTTATAGAAATTTCTCTTGTTCACATAAAATTTGCCATCATCAAAGTCTGAACTATCTGTAGACAAGTCCTCTGTAGAACTGTCACTCACTAAGCGAGATTTGGACTTCTTTGCCTTTGTCTTGCCCTTTCCGAAGCGTTGTTTCTTGCTTCGCTTTTTGCCATTTTTGTCTTCTTCGCTCAAATCTGAAGAGCTAGATGAACTGGAAGAAGAAGAAGAAGAAGAAGAATTGGGTACTCCTTCAAACCGAACACGCTTCTTCTGTTTCTTTGCTTTGTCAAATATCGACTGACGACCCAAATATCCCGAGAAGTCAATGCCTTTCTTCTGCTTTTTGCCGTGCTTTTTAGCTTTGTTCTGCGCGACAAAAAGCTAAGCAATCCGTGCATCAACCACCTCTTTTAATTCCTTCTCTGAATATTTCTTGTGAGCAGAAGGTTTCTTGAGAGCGGGTTTCGGGGGTGGTTCTGTGGTTTTTTGCCACTACTCGTGCACTTCCTGAAAAGAAGTCTCGCTCATATACTTTGCAAATTTTGGGTCCTTCGCAAAATTGAGCATCATCTTTGTTGCATCGCCGATCAATTGACAATGCTCCATCTCTCGTTGCTCCGCCTGAGTAGGCCGAGGCGGGCCATACTCTATGCCGGAATCTTCGTTGTGATCCCTTGCCGCATCTCCAGATGCAGAGGGAGTCGACTGATCCTTGCGTGAAGCCATAGGTGGCGCGAAAAAAAAATTGGGATCTGATTTCCCGTAGAAGAGAAATCGGTCGTGCTCTGATACCACTGTAACAGACTTGGACACTCCAAGTTAAGAATCAATCACGACAGCACCAAATAACCACTTCAAAATAGTTCACAGTTCCAATAGATTTGCACTCGCCCGGCGGAGTTCTGTGCCTAGAGTTATTGGCCCTAAAGATTGGCGCCCCTTTCGGTATTTCTTTATGTAATAATCAATTCAGTTCAAAGTACAAGAGAGTGGTTCGGGTTTCACGCTAAGACTCTGCGTCCAAATGCTCTGCAGATTGTGAACCCTCACCACTTATTTAAAGTTTACAAGGGTTGCCAAAAGCAGAGCCCCAAAAGCTTAAAAATAAAGCAAAAGCTCTTCTCTCTCTCACAATCTCTCTTGAGTTGTAAAAATAAAGCAAAGTATTCTCTCTCTCTCTCTCTCTCTCTCTCTCTCTCTCTCTCTCTCTCTCTCTCTCTCTCTCTTTCTCATACTTGCGTAGAGAAAAAGCAAAAATCTGTCGTAGCCCTGCTTTTGCGCCGCAATTTACGGAAACAGGCCACGTCATCATATCAGCGCATTTCCGGGATTTCAGCTTGTTGCCCTAGGGTTAGGGTTAGGGTTAGGGTTAGGTTTTTTGGCAGTTTTTAGGGTTTGCAGGTTTCAGGGTTAGGGTTAGGGCAGATTTTAGGGTTTGCTGGTTTTAGGGTTAGGGTTTCCAGAATCAGGGTTTTCAGCAGCAGTTAGGGTTTCGGCTCTCGGGCAGACACGTTGAGAGGACTCGAGAACTCAACCCAGCAAACCATGTATTATGTAAAAGCTTTTGTACAGAGGCAAGAGTGTTCGCATACCCTATCTACAAAGTGTCTTCCTCATTACAAAACTCAATGTGGCGAAAGAAGTGAGGGGGGTTTTCTGGGACGCTAAAGTCCCCCCACTCTTCAGCATCAACCTTTAGAAGTAGATTCCATTCGTCGCCCACAACAAAGGAGGCCAGAATCTCGCAATAGGAACATGATATAGTCAACCTCGAGACCTCCGGGCCAAAAACGAGGGAGAGGATAATGTGCTCTGTCATGTGAATTGAGTAAAACCGTAGAAGTGAGAGGAGATGTTGTACAATCCAACGCAGGAGAATGTGGAGCTTTGCAGTAGAGGTGATACTGAGCACTTTGTGGAGATGTTTGACTTCAAACCTTTATATAATTGCCAACCACAAAACAAACTTAAGTAACAGACACATCACGTTAACAATAGGACATGAACAGAGACCCTAGCATCCATAGGTGGGTACAAGAATGGACAAGCTGAAAACTGCGCCACTGAATAGATTTGTTCTTGTTTCACCTACTGGCTCGTTGTAGCTCCTTACCCAGGCCACCCTTGGTTTGCCTTTCACCCACAGTTCAGGCTAGACGGTTCCTCTTTGGCTATTCCCTTTGCTAGCTCTGCACCTGAGCCAGCAGCTTTGCCGAGGCCTCCACTCTCTAGCTGCACGTGGATGATTGTAGCGCCAATTGATCCTCCTGACTCGCTGGTCGGTCCCCGCTCCTGTACCCCTTGATTGGATGGCTTCACAGTTTTAATTTGCTAAGACTTGACCACCCTTCGAGCTCTTTGTGCCTGCCGTTGTTCAGCTCCTTGCCTAGCAGTGATGATGGCGTCCAGATAGTTGCCTTCACTCCATCTCAGGCTCACGGCCCTTGGCCCTCGATCATGACCTCAGGTGGTCCTCCCCACCTGCAGACCTCTCCAAAGCCCTCGGCTTGTACTTGTCCCGGCCAACCAAAAACAACGCTACCCCTCCTCAAGGCGGTCCTCTGGCGGCCTCCAGCCTGCCCTTCATGCAGTCGGCCACCCCCATGCAACCTGTAGCGCCCTCAACCTGGAATCTCTCTCTCAGACTTCCTTGGCTTGGTGTAGATGCTAGGCGAGCTCGGGCACTGCAATCTCTCTCTCTCTCTTTCGCTTGGCTCCTGTAGCACGCTCTGAGTGCCCTCGCCTCCTTTTATAGGCGTCGTCAAGTGGGCGCCTTGAGAAGCCTCTCGGCATGGCCTCCACGCTCTGCTTCGCACCGCCCTCCTACTCACACACACACATAGTGCCTCCTCTTGCCGGCGGCGGCCCACCTACGCGCCATTCCCCACAGCAGGGCTCGTCATTATCTAATTTTTTTATACATTAAAAAAAAACTACTCCCTAAAAAAAGCCAACAGAGGGCGGGTTCCCGCCACTATAAGGTGATAAACTCAACAGGAGAAGCCCAGTGGATAGCCATTGAGTCCCAGGAGAGGAGTAAGATACTTGAAGGATATTCGATGATGATCCCTCCACTAGCTGATAGTCGATCCATAGCTGTCGACCCAAATAGGGTGTTTCTAAGATGTGGCTTGACAAGCCCGCTGAGGTCGACCTTTCCATCTTAATTGTCATAGGTATAATCACGAGTACTTTCTTTGTAATCCCCAAAGTCGGAGATGGCGCCACCACGAATGGGTGAAGGATTGGGGAGAGCACATAATATATCATTCCTTAATTCCTATTGAGTATGGATCAGGGAGCCCAAAGAAAACCAAGCTTCAAGATCTCAGATATTTAGAAAAAAAACCATAACTATACAACCTATTCCATCCTTCTCACAGATTATTCACGGATTCGGTCTCTGCTACCTGATGCCCATTATATGAGAAGGCTATTTACATGCATTATCACCCTGTATATACAATATCTACAAACAGTTTTGAAACCCATTAACGTCATTACTTTGTGGCACTGAATCTGCAAACTACGCCGGATCTAACCGTGTGGCGAGGATTTGCTGCAAGAAGGTGAGATCTGCGAGGTTCGGGGGTTCTACTGCGGAATCTTGATGCTGAAAACTGAAAACGCTGGTGCTAGAGGTGATCTTGTCGCGATGAAACTGCAAAACGCTGATCTGCCATGCTGATGCAAAAACGCTAGGGGCTGAATTTGTCTAGATGCAAAGACACTAGGGGAATCTGTTGTGTCTTGCTAACGCCGGGCTGTCTGCAATGCAAACGCTGGGACTGAGAAAACGCTGGCTGTTCTTGGCTGAAAACGCTGAGTCTCTTGCCGAGGGGGGGTCTTGCTGAGAAGGTGCCTAATGAACACAAGGTTCCTGCTGCCTCTTCTGCCAGAAAGTGCTAGCGCTATGTTTCTTATATACATGCTTGGTAAATTTGCCCTACCTAGTTCTCAATAAAAGTCACTTAAAAATAATAAGTGAAAAATGTCAAATATATGGAAATAGGTCTATGCGCTGTAAAAATGCTCCTGATGGGTTCTGAATGGAATCTAATGGTCATGCTGTGTGCAACCAGAGGATATGCATCTACTCTAAGTGTTTGGACATGCACGGTCTGCGAACAGACTCAGAAAAGTGCCAGATCACTTCCTAATCTAACTGAACTAAACCCATGTCATGAAGTAGCTTGTCCACGGTTAGATGTGTCACATGACAAGCTACTTCATGACATGGGTTCGGTTCAGTTAGATTAGGAAGTGATCTGGCACTTTTTTGAGTCTGTTCGCAGATCGTGCATGCCCAGACACTTAGAGTAGATGTATATCCTCTGGTTGCACACAACATGACCATCAGATTTCCATCATAACCCATCAGGAGCATTTCTACAATGCATAGACCTATTTTCCCTATTTTTCATATTTTTCACTTATTATTTTTAAGTGACTTTTGTTGGGAACTGGGTAGGGCAAATTAGCCAAGCATGTATATAAGGAAACCTAGCGCTAGCACTTTCTGGCAGAAGACGCAGCAGGACCAAGGTTCAACGGACACCTTCTCAGCAAGACTCCCCCCCTATCAGCAAACCTAGCGTTTTTGCATTTGCAACGCCTAGCGTTTTTCCCCTACAGCAGCCCTGGCGTTTTTGCACAACAGATCATCACCGGCAGTAGCAGAACTACAGATCCCCTAGCGTTTTTGCATCAAGACCACAGATCAGCCCTAGCGTTAGCAGATTTGCATTAGCAAGACAGAATTCAGCCTAGCGTTTTTGGATCAGCAGAGCAACTCAGTGTTTTGCAGATTCATCGCGACAGAACCTCAGTTAGTACCAGGGTTTTCAGTTTTCAGCATCAAGACTCCGCAGTAGAACCCCCAGACCTCGCAGATCTCACCTTCCCGTAGCAGGTCCTCGTCGCACGGTCAGATCCACCGAAGTTTGCAAATTCAGCCTGCAAAACGCAGATTTCAGCATCTGCGTTTTCAGCATGTCGTCGTCATCGCCGTCGTCACCGACATAGAGTCAAATTCAGCAGATAAAGATTTGCAAATTTCAGCCATTAGCGTTTTCAGATTTCAGCCCGTCTCGTCGTTGTCCTCATTGTCATCGACATCGTCGGCAAGTCCATTGCATTGTAGAGATTTGTGCAATCAATAGTAGACCGCTCTCACCATAGAGAGTGGGGCCTTCGGAGGAGGGTTTGACAACATTCTTGTGTCGTATTCTTCTCTCTCTATCTCTGTCTCAGTACCTTCATTCACAGTGTTAACCACTTTGTTTGTGATCATTTACACTCTCTCACTAAAGGAATGGAAGGCTCTCCCTTCCGTAAGTAAAAGGAACCCTTGAGCACAGTTCGGAGTACTCATCTTGAGCAAAGTTCAACATTCACTTCCGTTGCACCTTACATTGTAGAGCTTTGGCAATGTTCTGTATCACTCAAGGAAAGAACCACAAGAATTTTTATTTTTATTTTGCTTGTTGCGGTCGCACGTAACCCAAGTCCACTTGGGCGTCTCGATTCCTAATCGTGTTTTTGAACAGTGACAGGAAACCCAAGAAAGAAGGGCTTGTCCAGCCTCCCTTGTGCCTCTTTTATTGAGAGCGGACCGTGCACTTAGCGGCCGGCCAATCAATGTGAGGTGGAAAAAATCAACCTTGGTGTGAGCACAAGGCCGCCAAGGGGTGCGTCCGCCGAAAAGAGAAGAGCTCGGGTAAGAGAAGATCCTTCTCTAACATAGATTGCAAGCTCAAGAAGACCTTCAAGAACCTCAAGAACTCAAGACCCTCAAGAACCTCAAGACTCCAGAACCCCAAGAACCTCAAGACCCTCAAGAACTCAAGAACCCAAGACCCAAGACCCAAGACCCACAAGAACCCAAGTTCCTCGTGAACTTAAGAACCCAAGACTTCAGTGTATGGTCATTACCCGAAGCGGAATGGATACTTCGCATGGAGGTGATAAGCATGGCAGTGGCGAAGAAGAATTTTCCCCACCCGGAGTGTTAGGTGCAGCGGAATGATTGTTTGCGCTTTGCTCAAGATGAGTGCTCCGAACTGTGCTCAAGGTTCCTTTTAGTTCTTATGGAAAGGAGAGCCTTCTGTTCTTAATGGAAAGTGCTATGATCACGAACAAAGTGAATGGACAATGTGCGTGCAAGTGTATGAGACTGAGAGATAGAGAGAGAAGAGAGATACAACACCAGAAACGTTGTAAAACCCTCCTCTAAAGGCCCCACTCTCGTCGGCGAGAGTGGTCTACTTTTTGATTGCACAAAGTGGTACAATGCGTATGCAATGGACTGATGCAACTTGGACTATGCCGATGACGATGACGGTGATGACGACGACGACTTGATGGCTGAAATCTGAGATCTTCTAACTGCTGAATTTCGGGACTGTTTCGGTGGCTGAAAATGACTGTTTTGGCTGCGTTTTTATGGGCTGAAAATGGGGGAACTTCTGCAACCAATTGGGGCTAATCTGGTACTGTTTCATCTACTGGAAATCTGCGTTTTTGACTGCTGAATATCTGCGTTTTTAGGGCTGATGTCGCTGGCTGAAAACGCTGAGAGTTGCAGGGCTTGCTGGCGTTTTTGGGCTGAAAACGCTGAGGCCTTGTAGAGGTTGCTAGCGATCCAAAACGCTAATGGCTGGGAATGGAAAACACTAGCAAACACTGATGCATCTGCTGGCGATTTGGTAGATCTGCTACCATTGGGGATCTGGGAGATGAAGGCGACCATGCAAGAGGTGGAAACGCCAGGGCTGAAGTGCGGTGAGGATGGGGATCCAAAAACACTGAGGTGCTGAGGGGGTACTGCTGAGAAGTTGCCTGTTGAGCGGGAAGCTCCTGCAACCTCTTCTACCAGAAAGTGCTAACTTGGGTTTGCTTATATATTAACTTAGCAAAATTGCCCTACCTACTTTTGTTGGAAAGTCACTTAAAAATAATAAGTGAAAATAACCAAAAATAGGGAAAATAGGCTAAATGCATTGGAAAATTCCCCTGACTGAATCTGATGGATTTTGAAGAAAATACTGATGATCATGCTGTGTGCAGCCAGAGGATATGCATCTATGCTAAGTGACTGGGCATGCACGGTCTATGAATAGACTCACAAAAGTGCCAGATCACTGCTAATCTAGACTTGATGGACGGACTTGTTGAGCGCGTGGCGCTGTGTGCAAGTGATAGAGCACGCGAAGATGTGCAATGTGTGTGCAGAGAGGGGTGGCGAAAGCCAGCAGGAGAGGAAGCGCTAGCAGAACGAAGAGGGAGAGAGAGAGAGCTCACGTTTTTGGGGAAAACTCAATAAGTGAGTTTTGGGTTTTCCCACTTTTATTATAAGTGACCTTTAAAAAATGTGTCCAGGTTCATATTGACCCTGGACAAAGTATAAAAATGTACAAAAAAGGGGTTATTTAGGCCTTTAACCCAACAACCTCCCACTTAAAGGCATAAATGACGTCTAAGTTAACCAACTCCCACAAGCTGTATGCAATGCTCATGTTGAGCCTTAGCAAGACTCTTGGTGAGAACATCTGTAGGGTTATCCTGTGTGTGAATCTTAGTCAAGGTGACTAGACCATCCTCCAATACCTGTCGTATGAAGTGGTATCGCACATCAATGTGCTTTGCCCGTGCATGAAACATGGCATTCTTGGCCAAATAGACAGCACTTTGGCTATCACATCCCAAGACAGGAGTACTAGCAGGCATACCAAGCTCTTTGACAAGTCTGCCCAACCATATGGCCTCTTTAGAAGCCTCACTGGCTGAAATATATTCAACCTCAGTAGTACTCAATGCCACAATTTTCTGCAATCGTGAACACCAAGAGACAGCACCACCAGCAATAGCAAACACATAGCCACTAGTGGACTTCCTGGTATCCAAGTCACCTGCCATATCTGCATCACAATAGCCCTGCAACTTTAAGTCACTTTTGCCATAACAGATACACTTTGATTGTGTACCTTTCAAATATCTCAGAATGCATTTGACAGCTTCCCAATGCGCTTGCCAGGATTCGACATGTATCGACTAACAACTCCCACTGCATAAGCAATGTCGGGACGAGTGGCAACCATAGCATACATAAGAGAACCACAAGCTGATGCATAAGGGATTCCCTTCATTGCTTTCAATGTTACCTCATCCTTTGGGCAATCGGCTTTGCTAAGTTTTGTGTGTGGAGGTAAAGGTACTTTAAGTGACTTAGCTTCAGCCATGTTAAACCTGTCAAGTACTTTAGCAATGTACTTTTCTTGAGATAAGAAGAGCAATTTCAGCTTTCTGTCTCTCTTGATTCTCATGCCCAAGATGTGCTCAGCATCACCTAAATCCTTCATTACAAAAGTTGAATTCAGCTGACGTTTAAGAGCATCAATGGTAGACTTATGCTTCCCAGCAATCAACATATCATCTACATATAGCACAAGGATTATAGGACTTCCATCATTAACCTTCTTTGTATACAAACAATGGTCTGAATGGCTGTGTTTAAAGCCTTGAGACAGCATAAAAGTATCAAACTTTTTGTACCACTGACGTGATGACTGCCTCAAACCATACAGTGCCCTTCTTAGTTTGCATACAAGTTCCTTTCTATCAGGAACTACAAAACCCTCAGGTTGCTTCATGTAGATATTTTCATCAATGTCACCATGAAGAAAAGCTGTTTTTACATCCATTTGATTCAATTCTAAATCAAGCACTGCAGCGAGAGCAAAAAGGACACGAAATGTCGTAAGCTTTACAACAGGAGAAAGATCTCTTGAAAGTCAATCCCCTCTTTCTGTGCATACCCTTTGGCAACTAACCTTGCTTTATACTTGGGCTTTCCATCAACACATTTGACCCTGTAAACCCATTTGTTAGGAAAAGCCTTTCTTCCTTTAGGCAATGGCACAAGATCCCAAGTATTGTTTGCATGCAAAGATTTCATTTCCTCTTGCATTGCAAGCTCCCACTTACTGCTCGACTCACATGTCTTTGCCTCTTTATACGTAAGAGGCTCTCCCTCATCTGTGAACATAACATGATGCAAAGAGGGGTCAAAGCGCT
Organism: Adiantum capillus-veneris; assembly: GCF_014529385.1. Taxonomy (NCBI): domain Eukaryota; kingdom Viridiplantae; phylum Streptophyta; class Polypodiopsida; order Polypodiales; family Pteridaceae; genus Adiantum; species Adiantum capillus-veneris. Next base: position 44,788,471 of record NC_140942.1, read on the forward strand.
GTATCAACCTTCTGACACAAGTAGACCTGCGTACCCAATGATCTACATTCTCAGGCACACGTTCTACATCAGGAGGCAACTCATTTTCAGCATGCTCATGCTGCTGAAAATCATTTTCAGCCATGACAGGTGGCTGTCCATCCTCATTTGGAGCATCTAAATCATGTCCTACCTCTTCTAGCTCAAGGTTAACCGGCTAATTATCAATTTCAGCTTGCGGTAATGCATCCTGAGGCTCTTTTTCAACATCAATAGGTGGCAAGAGAGGCTGAAATTTAACCGATTTCTTGTCAATTTCATAAGATGTAGCATTTTTCAGCAATTTAGCCTCATTGAACACTACATCTCGGCTGCGTACAACCCTCTTAAACTGAGGCAACCATATCCTGTAGCCCATTTCACCCTCTTCCCCATAACCTAGGAAGAGTCCTTGGATAGACTTGGCATCTAGCTTTGTCCTCAAGTCATTACGAACATGGACAAAAGCCTCGCAGCCAAACGCTCTCAAATGATCATAAGAGGCAGGTTTGCCAGACCAAACCTCCTCTGGAATGTCATTTTTCAGCGTACTGTTAGGAGAGCAATTGCATACATGAACTGCAGTTTTCAAAGCCTCTCCCCAAAACCCATGAGGGAGATTAGCCGTGGATAACATGCAACGCACTCTCTCACATAAAGTACGGTTATACCTCTCAGCCACACCATTAGAAGATGGATTATAAGGGGCTGTCAACTCCCTTTTAATCCCATATTCTTCGCAATAACGCTGAAATTCAACAGACGTGTACTCCCTCCCCCCCATTGTCAAATCTCAGACATTTAAGCTTACTACCCTTTTGCGTGCTCACAAAAGCATGAAACCTCTTAAATGCATTAAATGTCTCACTCTTATTCTTTAACAAATATGCACAGCCTTTCCTAGTGCAATCATCAATGAATGTAACAAAGTATAATGCACCACCAAAAGACTTAACAGGCATTGAACATACATCGGAGTGAATTAAATCAAGAGCATTAGCTTTGCGCGAGACACCAGAATAATAAGAAGACTTCTTTTGTTTACCATACAAACAGTCATTACAGAAATCTAACTCGGTGCCCTTTACATCAACCCTCTTCAAAGAGGAGAGCACATCAAGTCCCTTCTGGCTCATATGGCCAAGTCTTTTGTGCCACAACTCCAACTGAGAAGCAACTTCGGCCACTGCAAGAAACTTGCCAAGCAAAGCTTTGCCATGTAAATAGTACAATGTACCACTCTTGCATCCCTTGACAATGAGCATTGATCCCGTAAGCAACTTCCATGAACCCCCAGTAAAAATGGTTGTATAACCCTGTGCATCCATCTGGCCAACAGACAATAGACTCTTCTTGATGCCTGGTACATACCTTACATCTTTAAGCATAAAAAACTCTTGGCCATTGTTTCATGCCAAGCGCACAGTGCCCATTCCTTCAATGTCACAAGCATGGTTATCCCCAAGGTAAACCTTGCCATACTTGCCTGCATGATAAGAAGCAAAACACTCCACAGATGGAGTCACATGAAATGAGGCGAGTCACATGAAATGAGGCACCCAAGTCTACTATCCAAGACTGTGTAAGGTCATCATTTGCACTTAGCAATGCATCAATGACATCTCTACGTGAGATAAGCATGTCTTCTGCATTTGCTACAACAAAATCTGAGGGGCATGAAGCTGCAACCAAGATCTCCTCACTATCGGATAACTCTGTGATAACCACACTAGAGGATACATTGACAGTTTCCGAATCCTTGGAGGAGGTACCTGCTGATTTTTCCCCTTTCTTATCCTCTGTCTTCTTCTTCTCCTGTGATTCCTTCTTTCTTTCCTACTCTTTCTTGAAATACCTGCAATATGGCTTTTTATGGCCTTTTCTGCCACACTGATAACAAGTCACATCCTTATTCCTAGACTTGCTTTTGCTCCTGTTTTGAGTCTTGGTACCTGTATTTTGCTTCTGACTTCTGCCTCTCGCATTGTAAGCAGAACTGCCACCTTCCCCACCACTAGACTTGCGTCTAATTTCCTCATTTAAGATAGAGCCTCGCACTCCATCATATGTGAGGTTGAGGCTATTACTCAAAGAAACCACAAGCGTTTCCCAAGAGTCTGGCAAAGTCATCAACAAAAATATGGCTTTCAACTTGTCATCAAAAGGTTGAAGCCTAGTATCCTGTAACTGACTCATAACACTGATGAAAGCACTTAAGTGCTCAGAAGCCGACTTGGCTTCGTCAAGCATCATGTTCACCAATTTGCGCATCAAATGCACCTGATTCACAGGGGTGGCATTCTCATAAGTGGCCTTCAACTTATGCCAAATTGCATGTGCAATGTCCAAGCCCTTTATGTCCACCAGAATGTCATCGGTCACAGCCATTTTGATATAGGCCTTTGCCCTCTTGTTGAGCTTGGCCCAATCCTCATCCGGCATATCCTCAGGCCTTACAGCCAAAAGGGTGTCCTCACAATCCTTCAGGAACAAAATCCCCTGCATCCTGTCCTGCCATAGGTCGAAACCTGTACCATCAAATCGCTTGATTTCCATCAAGCTCTTGGCATCAGACGACGAGGAAGTAGAGGCCATTTGCATGGATAAAAATGCAGCAGAAAGTGTCTACACAAAATCTGAAAATTTCCAGTGATCACAATGTACGGCACGTTGCATACAATGTGCTGAAAATTTCAGCAATTAACAAGTATCCCCAATGCGTACTTGCATAAACCCACAAAAGGCGTACATAAACCTCAATTTGTGTACATAAAAACAGTCCAATTCTGAATTTTCTGCAAATTTACTGTTTTGGCGCATCAATTTGCATCAAATGGACCTATTTTGAGTGGGAAAAGCAAGGGGCATTCATGGGAATCGATATAGAACACCTGCGTTTTGCTGTTTTAACCTGTAATTTTTTGGTTTTTACCTGTTTGACCTAATTTCAACCTGTTTTAAGCTATTTTGGGAACCCTAATCACCATAGGTGACACCGGAAGCAAGGGGCTTCGCAATGAAAGCGGAAATTTGATGCGAGAGAAGACTTTTGCCTACTGCCCAGCCACATGCGCAAAGCTTCTGAAACCCTAATCTGGCTCTGATACGAGTTGTTGAGCGCGCGGCAGTGTGTGCAAATGATAGAGCAAGCGAAGATGTGCAGTGTGTGTGCAGAGAGGGGTGGCGAAAGCCAGCAGGAGAGGAAGCGGTAGCAGAACGAAGAGGGAGAGAGAGAGAGCTCACGTTTTTGGGGAAAACTCAATAAGTGAGTTTTGGGTTTTCCCACTTTTATTATAAGTGACCTCTAAAAAATGTGTCCAGGTTCATATTTATGAACCTGGACAAATTTACGAACCTGGACAAAGTATAAAAATGTACAAAAAAAGGGGTTATTTAGGCCTTTAACCCAACAGGACTGAACCCTAATCATGCTGTAGCTTGTCCACGAACACATAGGGTTGGATGTGTCACGTGACAAGGAGGTTTTTCTGACCCTCCCCCTTCCCCATCTACACAAAGGATTGCACTAGCTCCTATGGAAGCTTTCGATATAATGATGGACAGGAAGTTAGAATGCGAAGCAAGGAAGTTAGAACGCGAAGAAAGAAAGGCAGCTATTGCGCGTGAGCGTGAGCAAGCGCACTTGGTAGCCGAAGAAAGATTCTCTGACTTTTCTTCTCCAAAGCATGACACACATGATTTGCCTGATCAAGATGTGGTTATTCACAAGCATGATGATTTGCATGATCAAGATGTGATTGTTCACGAGCATGATGATTTGCATGATCAAGATGTGATTATTCATGAGCATGATGATTTGGAGGAAGAAACTGTGATTATTCACGAGGATGATGCTTTAGTTGATACTTTGTTTAGTAAAACTAACCTCATTGCAGATTCGATCAATCACAAAGAACCGATCTTGGCTTTCGAGTCGAGGTTCAAAGAATCCCCACAGGAAGTATTATGTGTTCGAACGATTAGTTAGCACGCATTGTTCGAGTGTTTCATTCATAATGCTTTCCTGTATTTTAGTCACAATCCTTATGTGATCCCCTTTCATAGGCATGCCATATTGCACGATGAACACGATTCACTCATGAATGAGCACGGATGTATGCGCATGATTCATGAAAAGATGAAATGTTTGCACCCAAGGAATTCACATTCCATGTCTCTCCCTTGGCATGACTCACAAAAGTGCCAGATCGCTGCTAAATCTAGACTTGACTAAACTGATTGAGCACTGCTGTGGTGTAGCTTGTCCACGGACACATAAGGTTGGGATGCGTCACATGACATCCCCTCCTTTTCAAAGTGAGCTACTGGTACCGAACTGTATGGCGTCGAGGGAAATCGCCAACAGCATCCGGAATCTTGGAAGGGACTCTTCGCCGGCCCACTCTTATGTGTGGATCGAGCGGTACTTGAACTTCATAAAGATCTGCAACGCTTGCTTCTTTGGGCCGCGCCGAAAGCGACTCAAAATCTTTGATAGCTCCTTCGATGCTTCAATTTCGTCTAGAGTCCTGCTTCTTTCGTCTTCAAGAATCTCCATGGCTGAAAATTCCTGAAACCATCTCCAACACAAAACCATGAACATACCCATTCCATGTAAAGTGAAGGAAAAAAATCTTGTCTTCATTAAAGACTCTGTATGCATTGTAGATGAACATAGAGACGGAGTGACAACCCGTTCATCAAACACATGCAACCAATGAGGTCGAATCTTTACTGTTTGATCGAAATCAAGAACCTGTGGCAAATCACAATGGAAATGCCCATGCTTGGTGTTCATACAATCATGTGCTCTTTCGGAAACTGTCATGCCAAGGAAGCGACATGGAATGTGACTTCCTTACATATAAAGAATGTTGTGGCTGATGCGTTATCAAGAAAGCCACAAATTTCAGCTGTGTCAATTCCTTATCATCATGAGTTAGATGACATGAAGGAACAGTATACTGCTGATGAAGATTTTGCAAGGATCTTTGAACAGTTACAAGAGGGGCAACATCATGAGCACTACCTCCTCAGAGATGGTTTTATGATGATGCATGGCAGACTTTGTGTCACTAGGCCACTGCGACATAAGGTCATGGAAGAGAGTCATGTCCCACCGTATGCATGGCATCGTGGCATTGATGCAACAGTTAAAGCGGTAGAGACGTTCTTCTATTGGCCTACCTTGAGGAGAGATGTGGATGCCTTTGTGCGAGCATGCATAGTTTGCCAAAAGGTCAAGTTTGACAGGCAAAAGGCACCAGGGTTGTTACAACCACTGCCGATTCCGGATAAGCCATGGGAAAGCATTGCTATGGACTTTATCTTTGATCTTCCAAGAACGCCAACAGGGAATGATGGTATATGGACCATTATCTGCAGGTTCAGCAAGCAGGCCCATTTTATCCCTGTCAGGAAGAAGATAAAATCTGATCAGATGGCACGCTTGTTCATGTACAATGTGTTCAAGTACCATGGTATGCCACAATCGATTATCAGTGATCGTGATCCTCGCATGACCAGTTTGTTCTGGAGAGGATTGTTTGAGAACATGGGTACTACGCTCAAGTTCTCGTCTTCGTTTCATCCACAAACTGATGGACAGTCAGAAGAGGCCAATTCTACTGTCTTAGATCTGCTGAAATGCTATGTGTCAGATAATAAGGGCAAGTGGGAAGAGTATTTGCCTATGCTTGAGTATGCGTACAATAATACGGTGCATTCGTCTACTGGCAAAGCACCTTTTGAAATTGTTGAAGGCGGCAAAAAGGTTCCTCCCATTTTGCACACAAAGGACAAGATCTTTGAGGCAGATCGATATGTTGAGAACATGGATGAGATGTATAAGAAGATTAAAGTTGCCTTGGAGAAGACTCAGGCAAAACAGAAAAAGGCTGCTGATCGTCACCGTCGTGAATTGCTACTATCACCTGGTGATTGGGTTCTCTTAAGGTTCGAAAAGGCAAGATTAAAGAAGATGAAGGGCAAGGAACGGCTGTTTCCTAAGCTCAGCATGCGTTACTATGGGCCTTTTCAAGTGCTTGACAAGATCAGCGATGTGGCTTACAGGCTGAAATTGCCTGATGCGTGGAAGATTCATAATGCGTTTCACGTGAGTCTTCTAAGACCCTTCGTGGGTGATGTGCCAGAAGATATGCCAGTTGAGGATCAGCCAGAAGTTGAGGAACTTGATGAGATCCTGGTACCTCAGCAAGTTTTGGCACATAAGGACAGAAAAGTTAAAGGACAAGTTGCAAGACGCTATTTGGTGAAGTTCAAGAACTATCCACCTATGGATTCAAAGTGGATGGAAGAGCATGAACTGTCAGAGTCACCAAATGTATTGCAGCTTTACCTTGAAGCCTTTGGGTTACAGCCTACTTATGCCCCAACCCAACGTGTGCAAAGGAGGGGTAATGATAGAGCTAGTACATCAAATGTACATATGAATTCAGTGCCATAGATCGAAATGGCAAAAGTATGAAGGCCTCATTAAGTCATTTGTATCTATGTATGTTACGACCTTTCTTGCGGATACATGCGATGATAACAGAGTGTTAATAGCACAAGATCATCAGTGGCGTGTATTTATGGTATGCAATCGAGGACATTTGCGATTTCAAGAGGGGGGTATGTCACGAGGACGTGGCAGTTATTAACCATGTCACAGAGATGTGGCAACTGCTAACCTTGGTTGTTGGTTTTCTTTCCAATGGGTTTATTTTATTTGTTTAAGACCCTCTTTTTGAAGTAGCAAACGGTCGGACATTGTATGGCCAATGTGAACGGTAGATTCACCCGCAGACGGGAAGTGGTCGGCACTGGAATTCGTATGGTAAGAGGATGTCTAGGCTCAGAGCAAGATCATATAGGTCCCCCCGTCGCACTTAGCAAGTTGGTGGATACTAGGAAGTGAACTCAATTAAGGCGTAAAGTCAAGGTGGGACTACCAACAAAAAGTATCCGACAGTTGGGCCACATTGCACTTTTGGATGCGGTCCCAATGAGGATAGATGGTCAGAAGACCAGTGGGAGCCCAACGGAAGCATCTCCTAAAATTTAGGGAACTGCTATTTTGGGCCGTGAAATGTGTTCGCGTCATTACCTCCGGTATGACTAGGGGAACATTTTATAACTCTGCCGCGAAGTCAACTGGGCAACCGGTCAGGATATTTTTAAGCGGCAAACCCGAAACGGGAAAATGCTTGAAAATGCGCCAAGTGTCAACTTTTTGTGAACTTTCCTCTTGCAGAAAAATGGGCGCTGATTTTTAAGCTGGGAGAAGCCTCATTTGCAACCTGTCACAGGTTAAGAGCTATGGAGTGCTTTCTTTCCCTCTCATGTACAGTGTGGTGCTAGGAGTGATGCCCTGCACACTACACACTGCTCTCTCTCTCCCCTACGTGCAGTTATGTGATGCCCCACAAGAGGGCTACTCATTTGACTGATGTACAGTTGTGTGGGTTCATGCTTTTGTGCTGAGGCAAGAGCCTCCTTGAGCAGGAACAGGGGTAGCTAACTGCTGCTCCAAAGCAGGCACTGGTGAGGGTCATAACCTCACCGTACAGGTGCAAAATCAGCGCTGTGTATGCGCTGTAATTTGACTGTTTTTCAGCCATACGGACGCCAGGATCATTGGGAATCGTGTCCCACTGGCAAAGGACAGTTAGGGGACTGTTTGGGGCTGAAAACAGGGCAAAAACCAGTAAATACAGCGTGCTGAATTTACTGTTTTTGGACAGGAATCAGAGGGTATACGTCAGTGCAAGCGAGTTCCAGCAGGGGAATTGGTTTCGCGCAAGTTTTGGGGCTGTTATGCTGCCGAAATTTGGCCAAATCAAATGGTATCTAGGTGGATACACGTGAAGGATTCCCAGGACCTTACCTTGTAATTTACCCTCCTAAAGAATAAAGAAATACCGAAAGGGGCGCCAATTTTGGGGCCTACAGGCTGTCGGCGTCTGCTCGGAGCATTCTAGCTTCCGAGCTGTGTGTGTGATTAAGTGTTAATTCCCATTACAGGTTCTCTTTGCAAAGTGCTCTGTGTGTGTGTATAAAGTAAAGAATTTCGGGTGAAAGCCAACGCCTACCGCCCTACGGGCCGGTTACATAACAGCCCCAAAACTTGCGCGAAACCAATTCCCCTGTTGGAACTCGCTTGCACTGACGTATACCCTCTGATTCCTGTCCAAAAACAGTAAATTCAGCACGCTGTATTTACTGGTTTTTTCGCTGTTTTCAGCCCCAAACAGTCCCCTAACTGTCCTTTGCCAGTGAGACACGATTCCCAATGATCCTGGCGTCCGTATGGCTGAAAAACAGTCAAATTACAGCGCATACACAGCGCTGATTTTGCACCTGTACGGTGAGGTTATGACCCTCACCAGTGCCTGCTTTGGAGCAGCAGTTAGCTACCCCTGTTCCTGCTCAAGGAAGCTCTTGCCTCAGCACAAAAGCATGAACCCACACAACTGTACATCAGTCAAATGAGTAGCCCTCTTGTGGGGCATCACATAACTGCACGTAGGGGAGAGAGAGAGCAGTGTGTAGTGTGCAGGGCATCACTCCTAGCACCACACTGTACATGAGAGGGAAAGAAAGCACTCCATAGCTCTTAACCTGTGACAGGTTGCAAATGAGACTTCTCCCAGCTTAAAAATCAGCGCCCATTTTTCTGCAAGAGGAAAGTTCACAAAAAGTTGACACTTGGCGCATTTTCAAGCATTTTCCCGTTTCGGGTTTGCCGCTTAAAAATATCCTGACCGGTTGCCCAGTTGACTTCGCGGCAGAGTTATAAAATGTTCCCCTAGTCATACCGGAGATAATGACGCGAACACATTTCACGGCCCAAAATAGCAGTTCCCTAAATTTTAGGAGATGCTTCCGTTGGGCTCCCACTGGTCTTCTGACCATCTATCCTCATTGGGACCGCATCCAAAAGTGCAATGTGGCCCAACTGTCGGATACTTTTTGTTGGTAGTCCCACCTTGACTTTACGCCTTAATTGAGTTCACTTCCTAGTATCCACCAACTTGTTAAGTGCGACGGGGGGACCTATATGATCTTGCTCTGAGCCTAGACATCCTCTTACCATACGAATTCCAGTGCCGACCACTTCCCGTCTGCGGGTGAATCTACCGTTCACATTGGCCATACAATGTCCGACCGTTTGCTACTTCAAAAAGAGGGTCTTAAACAAATAAAATAAACCCCATTGGAAAGAAACCAACAACCAAGGTTAGCAGTTGCCACATCTCTGTGACATGGTTAATAACTGCCACGTCCTCGTGACAGTGACTCTGTCGCGGAAAAACGCTGAGGAAGGCTGATGTGCAGGGGATCTATCGCCAAGAAGGGGGAAGACTTCAAGCGATGCTGATGCTCTGTGAAAACGCCAAGGAAGTGGGAGGCATGGCGATGGTAACTGATGGGGGTGCTGAGGGAGGGTACTGCTCAGAAGTTGCCTGTTGAGCGGGAAGCTCCTGCTGCCTCTTCTGCCAGAAAGTGCTAACTTGGGTTTGCTTATATATTAACTTAGCAAAATTGCCCTACCTACTTTTGTTGGAAAGTCACTTAAAAATAATAAGTGAAAATAACCAAAAATAGGAAAATAGGCTAAATGCACTCGAAAATTCCCTTGACTGATGCTAATGGATTCTGATCGCAATTCCGATGATCATGCTGTGTGCAACCGGAGGATATGCATCTATGCTAAGTGACTGGGCATGCACGGTCTACGAATAGACTCACAAAAGTGCCAGATCACTGCTAAATCTAGACTTGACTAAACTAATTGAACACTGCTGTGGTGTAGCTTCTCCACGGACACATAAGGTTGGGATGCGTCACGTGACATCCCCTCCTTTTCAAAGTGAGCTACTGGTACCGAACTGTATGGCGTCGAGGGAAATCGCCAACAGCATCCGGAATCCTGGAAGGGACTCTTCGCCGGCCCACTCTTATGTGTGGATCGAGCGGTACTTGAACTTCATAAAGATCTGCAACGCTTGCTTCTTTGGGCCGCGCCGAAAGCGACTCAAAATCTTTGATAGCTCCTTTGATGCTTCAATTTCGTCTAGAGTCTTGCTTCTTTCGTCTTCAAGAATCTCCATGGCTGAAAATTCCTGAAACCATCTCGAACACAAAACCATGAACATACCCATTCCATGTAAAGTGAAGGAAAAAAATCTTGTCTTCATTAAAGACTCTGTATGCATTGTAGATGAACATAGAGACGGAGTGAAAACCCGTTAATCAAACACATGCAACCAATGAGGTCGAATCTTTACTGTTTGATCGAAATCAAGAACCTGTGGCGAATCACAATGGAAATACCCATGCTTGGTGTTCATACAATCATGTGCTCTTTCGGAAACTGTGTCATGCCAAGGAAGCGACATGGAATGTGACTTCCTTACATATAAACTTTTCAACTTTTCATGAACAATCCGCATACATTCGTGCTCATCCATGAGAGAAACGTGTTCAACATGCAATATGTCATGCGTAGGAAAGGGATCACATAACGATGCTGACTAAAATACAGAAAACCTTCACGAATGAAACACTCGTGCGTATCAATCATGCGAACACATAATATTTCCTGTGATGGTTCATTGGACCAAGACTCGAGAGCCAAGATCGCTTCTTCGGGATCTATCGAATCGTCTTGTGGGGGATCTGTGGACCTTGACTCGAAAGCCAAGATCGATTCTTGGTGATTGATCGATTCTACAACGAGGTTAGCTTCGCTAGAAAAAGCATCAACTATCACATCATCCTTGTAAACAATCACATCATCTTCATGCAATTCATCATGCTTGTCTTTTTCATCCAAATCATCATGCAAATCATTATCCTTCAAATCATCATGCTTCTCATAATCATGCAAGTTTTGTGTGTCATGCTGTGAGACTAAGAGAGTCTCCTTATCTCGAATTCCTTCAACCTTGTCCTGCATATTAGCAATGAGAGATGGAGAATGAGCAGTATCCACTGCATGAAACACAGTAGGAGAATCACTTTTGGCATTGAGAGTTAAAGTGCTAGCCTCCCAATCAACGAGAGGGTTTATTTCACGAAACCATTTCATGCCTAAAATCATATCACATCTTGAGAGAGGGAAAACAACAAATCTTCTAGTGAAGGCAGTCTGTTGAATTGCAAACAACACATCAAGGCACTCCTTCGTGATGAGAGCGTCCATACCACGACGAAAGCCAGAAACCTCGATAGGAGATCTCGGACTAACTTCGAGGCGGGCTCTCTCAACAAGAGAGGGGCTGATCACATCATGCATACTACCTGGGTCAAACAATATGACAAAACGGTGCCCCGACGTACGACCATAACATTTAATGAGTGAATCATCAATGGGAGGGTCCTAAGAAACTTTGGGCACAATCGTGTTATCATTCATTGCATTGACAGATGTAGTGGGGTGTTGTGGGTTCTTTACATTCATTCGATTCAAGCTTAGGACATGTTCGTTTTATGTGACCCTTAATGTGACAATGAAAACAACGACCTTCCTTAGAATAATGGCTTTGTTCTTCCGACGTGATGTATCCTCCTACAATTCCTTGTGCTACTTTTTCATCTGGAGTAAGCTTAGGTTTAGCAATTGTGTTAGCCTTACCCTTAGATTCATTGGAAGAATTCTTTGATGAGATACTGATGGTAGATTGGTTAGAAGAGTTATCATTCTTACCATTCTTATCGTTCTTACCGTTCTAAGGAGTCTGCGAGGTACTTATGGAAGTCTTGTTCTCCTTAGGCTTTTCCTTGTTGTGTGTCATCTCCTGTGCGAGAGCAATCGCTACCGCCTTGTTGAGATCGATTGGATCGAGTACCTCGACATCGTACTTGGTATACTCGTCCAATCCAAAGAGAAAAGCCTCTTTACGCTCATCATCCAACATGCGTAGTTGGGTACCTAGCTGCAAAACACGATTAGAAAAAGACATAACCGGCATACCATTTTGCTTGAGAGCTCGCCAATCATCCTTCAATCGTGCAAGGTACTGAGGTGGCATAAACCGCGCCTTGAGCTTGTCTTGGAAATCAGCCCAACTAAAAGAGAGGGGCGTGAAATCGTCGACTGCCTCTAGGTGCGCGGCTAGCTGAGCCTCTTGCCATGCCTGGTACCAATTTATGGCATCACCGGCAAGGTACATAGCTGCCGTCAAAACTTTGCTATTGCCTGTTTTCTTAGTTGTCGCAAAATAAGCATTAAATTGATGCAACCAAGAATGAATAACAGTAGCATCCATCTTACCGTCATACTTACTGAAGGTCAACTTCTCTGTGACTGGATTGTGTGAATCTGCATCGTGGCCTGCGCCACTGGACGAAATCCCACGATCTTTGGGTGGTTCGGTCTTCGAGGCTAGGAATTGGGCAAGCAATTCCTGAGTGCATAGCTCTCGTCGAGCTTCACGCTCGGTGTCCATAGCCAATCTACAAGCTTCACACTCGGCCTCCATAGCCAATCTATGAGCGGCACGATCGGCCTCCAATGCTGCGTTTCTTGTTGCCGCTTCTTCCTTCCTTAGTTCTTTTCGTTCTTTTCTTACGTCGCGCTCACGTTCTAAAGCAAGGCGCTTGTCTTCTTGTCTATCCATCATTGCCATCATCTGCTTCATCATTGCCTCCATAGGGTCTGGCGTAGATGGCGAAGGGGGAGGGTTGGAAAAATCTCCTAGTGGGGAGAATCCTTCGTCGCCTCCCTCATGCTCATCACCTGAATGCGAAGTATTCATGCCGCTTCGGGTGGCGACCATGCACTATGATCTTGGGGTCTTAAGCTCGCGAGGAACTTCAGCTCTTGAGTGTCTTGAGGTCCTTGATTCGTGAGAATCTTGGGTTCTTGAGGTTCTTGAGGTTCTTGAGTCTTGAGGGTCTAGGGTTCTTGGGGTTCTTGAGGTTTTCTTTCGCTTGCAATCGCGTTGAGAAGAATCTTCTCTTCACCCGAGTTCTACTCCTTTCTACGGGCGCACCCCTTAGCGGCCTTGCGCTCACACCAAGGTTGCTTTTTTCCACCTCACGTCGATTGGCCGGCCACTAAGTGCACGGTCCACTCTCAATGAGTGAAAAGAGACACAAGGGGAGGCTGGACAAGCCCTTCTTTCTTGGGATTCCTGTCACTCTTCAACAAAACACGATTAGGAATCGCCACGCCCAAGTGCGATCGCAACAAGCAAAAAAAATCTTGTGGTTCTTTCCTTGAGTAATGCACAACACTTCCAAAGCTCTGATACCAATGTTAGGTGCAGCGGAATGAATGTTGTATTTTCTCAAGATTAGTGATCTTTATTGCTCAAGGTTCCTTTCAGTTCTTTAGGGAAAGACAGAGCTTTCCGTCTTGTAGAGTGTTGTGGTCACGAACAAAGTGAGTGGATATTGTGCGTGCAAGTGAATGAGACTGAGAGAAGGAGAGAGAAGAGATATGACACCGAGAGGTTGTAAAACCCTCCTCCGAAGGCCCCACTCTCGTCGGTGAGAGTGGTCTACTTTGATTGCACAAAGGTGTACAATGCGAATGCAATGGACTGATGCAAGTTGAACTATGCCGATGACGACGACGGTGATGACGACGACGACTTGATGGCTGAAATCTGAGATCCTTTATCTGCTGATTTTCGGGACTCTTTCGGTGGCTGAAAATGACTGTTTTTGCTGCGTTTTACGGCTGAAAATGGGGGATCGTCTGCAACCAACTTGGGGGGAATCTGCTACTGTGCATAAGGCTGAAAATCTGCGTTTTCTTCAAGGCTGAATTTGCTGATCAAAACACTGACTGCTGCAGATACCTAGCGTTAGTAAATGGCTGAACTTCTGCCGTTCAACTGCTACCAAATGCTGCGTTTTTACAAGGCTGGGAAGCTGATGAAAAACCCTGGTGTCTGCTGGTTCTAGCAATCCAAAAACGCTGGTCCTTTGGGGCTGATGCTGTAGGTCAAAAACGCTAAGGCTAAGGTGACTCTGTCGCGGGAAAAACGTTGAGGAAAGCTGATCTGCAGGGGATCTATCGCCAGAAAGGGGGAAGACTTCAAGCGATGCTGATGCTCTGTGAAAACGCCAAGGAAGTGGGAGGTATGGGCCATGGCGATGGTAACCGATGGGGGTGCTGAGGGAGGGTACTGCTGAGAAGTTGCCTGTTGAGCGGGAAGCTCCTGCTGCCTCTTCTGCCAGAAAGAGCTAACTTGGGTTTGCTTATATATTAACTTAGCAAAATTGCCCTACCTACTTTTGTTGGAAAGTCACTAAAAAATAATAAGTGAAAATAACCAAAAATAGGAAAATAGGCTAAATGCACTGAAAATTTCCCCTAACTGATGCTAATGGATTCTGATGGGAATTCCAATGATCATGCTGTGTGCAACCGGAGGATATGCATCTATGCTAAGTGATTGGGCATGCACGGTCTACGAATAGACTCACAAAAGTGCAAGATCACTGCTAAATCTAGACTTGACTGAACTGACTACACCCTGCTGTGGTGTAGCTTGTCCACGGACACATAGGTTTGGGATGTGTCACGTGACACACAATATCCGAAAGAGCACAAGAAAGATTGAGCATCAAGCATGGACATTTCCATTGTGATTTGACACAGTTGATTGATTTAGATCAGAAAGTTGAGATTCAACCCCTGAGATTAAACCCCATTGTCTGCGTGTGAACGGTTTGGCACTCCGTCTCTATGTTCATCTCCATTGCATGCATAGTTTTTTCGAAGGACTATAATTTTTCCAGTCACTTTACATGGAATGGGTATGTTCATGTTTTTGTGTTGAAAGTGGTTTCAGGAATTTTCACCCTCGGGGATTCTTGAAGAAGATAGACGCATGACTACAAACGAAGTTGAAGCATTGAAGGAGCCATAGATGACTTTGTGTCGCTTTCGACGCGGCCCAAAGAAGCAAGCGTTGCAGACCTTTATGAAGTTCAAGTATCGCATGACCCACGCATCAGAGTGGGCCGACGAAGAGTCCTTTCCAAGATTCCAGACGCTGTTGGCGATCTCCCTCGACGTCATACAATTCGGTACCAGTACCTCACTTTGAAAAGGAGGGGATGTCACGTGCACACCTAACCCTATGTGTACGTGGACAAGCTACTTCGTGACAAGGGTTCAGTCAGCCTAGCTTAGGAAGTGTTCTGGCACTTTTGTGAGCTTGTTCGCAGACCGTGCATGTCCAGACACTTAGAGTAGATGCATATCCTTTGGTTGCACACAGCATGATCATCAGATTTCCATCATAGCCCATCAGGAGCATTTTTACAGTGCATAGACCTATTTTTGACATTTTTCACTTACTATTTTTAAGTGACTTTTGTTGGGAATTGGGTAGGGCAAATTAGCCAAGCATGTATATAAGGAAACCTAGCGCAAGCACTTTCTCGCCGAAGAGGCAGCAGGAACCAAGGTTCAACGGGCACCTTCTGTCACGTGACACATCCAACTCTATGTGTCCGTGGACAAGCTACAGCATGATCAGGGTTCAGTCAATCCAGTCGGTCTAGATTAGAAGTGATCTGGCACTTTTTGTGAGTCTATTCGTAGACCGTGCATGCCCAGTCACTTAGTGTAGATGCATATCCTCTGGTTGCACACAACATGATCATCATTATTTCCATCAGAATCAGTTAGGGGATTTTTCCAGTGCATTTAGCCTATTTTCCTATTTTTGGCATTTTTCACTTATTATTTTTAAGTGACTTTCCAACAAAAGTAGGTAGGGCAATTTTGCTAAGAAAATATATAAGCAAACCAAAGTTAGCACAAAATGGTAGAAGAGGCAACAGAAGCCAAGCTCAGCAGGCAACTTCTCACAAGACCTTGGTGGATTCCCTCCAAGCAAGAAACCACAGCCTTGGCGTTTTCCTCATCAAGGCATCATCGCAGAAGACCCACAGCCCCTAGCGTTTCTTGATCCAGTATCATCGCCAAGAAACCTCTCAGCCTAGCGTTTTTGCTTCACCATCCATCGCCAGCAGAAACCAGATTTACTCGCGTTTTTCGCTACACTAGCGTTTTTGGATTTCAGCACATTCAGAGCTTCAGCGATTCTCAGCCCTCGAAGAGTAGCAGATTCAGCCCCGGTAAGACCATCAGTTTGCAGCCAGTTCAGAAACTCATCTTTAGCAAAGCGCAAACATTCATTCTGCTGCACCTAACACCTTCTCAGCAAGACTCTCCCCCATCAGCAAACCTGGCGTTTTTGCATTTGCAAGGCCTAGCGTTTTTCCCCTCCAGCAGCGCTCGCGTTTTTGCACAACAGATCATCCTTGGCAGTAGCAGAACAACAGATCCCCTAGCTTTTTTGCATCAAGACCACAGATCAACCCTAGCGTTAACAAATTTGCATCAACAAGACAGAATTCAGACTAGCGTTTTTGGATCAGCAAAGCAACTCAGTGTTTTTGCAGATTCATTGCGACAGAACCTCAGTTAGCACCAGCGTTTTCAGTTTTCAGCATCAAGACTCCACAGTAGAGCCCCCCAAACCTCGCAAATCTCACGTTCTCGCAGCAGATCCTCGCCGCACGGTCAAATCCATCGAAGTTTGCAGATTCAGCTCGGAAAACACAGATTTCAACATCTGCATTTTCAGCACGTCGTGGTTGCATCCTCGTCACCGACATAAAGTCAGAATTCAGCAGATAAAAGATTTGCAGATTTCAGACATTAGCGTTTTCAGATTTCAGCCCGTCTCGCCGTCGTCCTCATCGTCGTCGACATCGTCGGCAAGTCCATTGCATTGTAGAGATTTGTGCAACCAATAGTAGACCGCTCTTCCCATAGAGAGGGGGGCCTTCGGAGGAGGGTTTGACAACATTCTGGTGTCGTATTCTTCTCTCTCTATCTCTCAGCCTCAGTACCTTCATTCACAGTGTTTGCCACTTTGTTTGTGATCATTTGCACTCTCTTACTAAAGGAACGGAAGGCTCTCCCTTCCGTAAGTAAAAGGAACCCTTGAGCACAGTTCGGAGCACTCATCTTGAGCAAAGTTCAACATTCACTTTCGCTGCACCTTACACTTCTGCTCTCAAAAGCTGGCGCCACATGCTGCCCAAAACAGCCAGCACAAAACCCGTAATCCGTAGAGCTATGCCACGTAGCAACCACCACCATTTACGAAAATCAACCTCAAGGATCAAGCTTTTGATTTTTAAGTTCTAGGCCCCTCTGCCGGTGCTCCATAAGTTCTTCAAGTAAGTAGGGGTTAGGTTTCTAATTCCTAACCCCCTTTAGGTCTCTCTCCTAAATCTTCGGGGTTGAAAACTTCTTTTGTTCTCCAGGGTTCAGTTTCTCAGCCATTTCTTGCCAATTGGGCACACCACATCATCACTCTGTGACATTCCCTCCTCTTGAAAGAATTGTAATCGCCCTCGATTACGCTTGCAAAACAGCCAAAGGACAGAAACTTTCAATAGACACTGACTCTATGTACCCATGCACTAGACTCCACCTATCCAGCACTTTTATGAAGACATTAGTCGATGATCAAACATATTTCCATTGAGGGTCTCAGATACAGATCATGATCATTGTAACCATTTAGCAATAACATCCAGACTGCGTTGATCTTTACATGAATGTCTTGATCTACTAAATCTTGTTACTATCAGATTCATATCCTTTCTTTTCACATTTCAATCAAGCAAACCATGCCCATGACCATCCCCACAAGACAGTATATCCACATAGCATGCAATTCACAAAATCACACACTTAGTTCACATTGAAGTTTAAACACCGTGTTTTAATAATTTAATCCAGCCATCTCATTCCGTCCAGAACTCTTGATGCACCTAGATCACTATGCAGCCATCTCATCCTTCCGGAACTCTTGATGCACTCACAACAATATTCAGTCATCTCATCCAGACAGACATCTTGATGCACTAGAATCTCATCCATTTCTCATTCACTTAGCCATCACATCCAGACCTCGTTGATCTCTAACAGATGTCTACATGCACCAAGCTCAAATCATTCATCGCACAAAATGCTGCAGACATTTCATCTCTCTCTCCATGTCTCTAACAATACACACATGAAAGAGCATGTCTTTAGCTCAATCAAGGAAATCTCTAATTCAGTGAACATATTTTCATAAAGACATTCCACAAAATATTGTCAGCCTATCGGTATCCCTAAAATCTCAAAGAAAAATTAGTGACTTTATTCAATTTAGACAATCTATGACAAAGAAGTGGCGTGGCTCCCCTCTTCTATAGTCCGCACCGCACCACATTCAACCTGCTAATTGGTAACTTTTGGCATAGAGACTGCTAAAATTCCAAAAGCTTCAAGGTACAGCTTTCTCTGAAGAGAGTTTGTGATGTTCTTCTCCATCCACTTTGCATCAAGGGCCAAAAAGTACCCTTGACCAAATTATCCGCTGGACCTAGCTTACCTTTCTGTTCTTTTCTTGTGCCTTGTGCCCTGTTGGTAGCCCCATTGGCCTCCCCTATCCATAGGCATCTCAATCTGAATTGTCGGAATTCTCTAATGAACCATCAGTTGATTCCCTTGCTTCATCAGAACCCTCGGATGCACTATCATCTAATTCCCTTACTTCTCCGAAATCCTCTAATGAACTTTCATCTAGTTCCCTTGGTTCTTTCTCTTCACTGGAAGACTCTTGCCCTTTTAATGTGGACACTGGCTTGTCCGTAGGATATGTCAATGAGCCGGCTTGCATACCAAAACCTTGCTCGACATGTCCCATAAGTATCTGAATGGAGTCAAACTTCTGTTGCAAACAAAACTGTCGAATTTCTTTTGGCAATCCATAGCAAAACCGCTCAATCTGGTCCTTCAAAGCGACCCTCCGAAGCGAGGATACTGGCAGATAGGTATCCCAAAACCTTTGGCAGTGGTCATCCAATGTGTCTTTCTTAGTCATTCTCAGATGATGCCCTAGCCAAGCCGTGATGACATCTTCTTTATATTCTTCCGTTATCCGAGCAAAAGCGAAAATTCTCTTGAATTTTACCCACTTCTTAGGTGCTTCTTTGCATAACAACAGAGTAGATCGCCATGTCTATGCATTTCCTTTCAAGTAAGATGTCGCACTTCGCACCTTGGAGCATTCCGAGATCCGACCTCCCGAGAGGGCCACGTCAAATTGCTATATGAACTCAAGGGCTCGATGGGTGTCCTGATAGCCTCAAAACGTGTCAAAATTGACTGCTTGACCCCCATCCTTGAACTCCTCGGTCTTCTTGTCCATGTGTTCACTATTTGAACTGTCAAAGGAAAATGAAGTCTCCTGCTAGATGGCTCCCTGTCCCCTCTAGACTTTTTCAAAAATCAGCTTTTCTAGCTTTTTCTCTGCTTCTGCAGCTTTTTCTCATCCTCTCTGGATCTAGGACGACGAACTCTCATAACTCTTTGAAGGCGAAGAAAAATCTGGGTCATCCTCAAAATAAACACACTCTTGGATCTGCTTACCACCTCGAATGGATAGCACTCTTCTGCAATTTCATTCCAAGCACCAGGCTAAGGTTGAAGTTTGGAAAATTTGAGAGCTTTATTTTCAACCTCTCAAATCTCCTAGCATATACAGCTCTATCTGATACAAAACTTGAAATTTCTCCTCATATTGTGCCATCCACACAGCAAGAGGAATATCATCTCCATCATAGCTGTCCAAAGGACTACATACAGTGGCCAATCCACATCTCCAAACAGAATGCTGATATTCCTGTGTTATTTTGAATTACTCCTCTGTTGTAACCAAGACCTTTGCACGTTCTGTTGGGGATTGTGCCCTCAAGATGTCGACTTGTAGAAAAACTTTTTTGTTTGCTTCAAAAAGAACAAGAGAGATGGAGAAAGCGCAATGGACAAGATGGACATGTACCACATAGGTGAGTGACAGTCACTAGCTCCACAAAAGTTGCCTGTGCAAGGCTAAAGCAAAACTCCAAAGCAGCCTTACAGAGGACACTACTGCGGGCATAATCTGGTCACCTAGGACACCAGCATAGGTCTGCCTAAAAAGGAAGTAGAGGGCTGATCTGGGATGGGCCAAAAAACAAGAGGGCTAGCTGCATAAAAATGCAGGGGTTGGCTGGATGAAAACAGCTGTCGATGTGTGCCCTCCTCAGTGGGTTGCCCAGCATAGGCATTCACTGATGAGCAAAGGTGAAGTAAAGGGACAAGGGGCCAAAGGACGTTTGATTCCCACCAGCCCTGGATAGACGTTTGTGAGATGAGATAATAAGCTCGTATTACAACGCACACAAGGAGTTGAAATCTGCTACAAGCTGTATTTAACGTCTGTGATCTCCAACATGTTGAAGTTGCAAACCCAACCACTTTAATGGCTTTTGCTCGGAACGAGGATGAGCAAAGCACTACACAAAGGACTGCCCAGACAAAGGAAGTATTCAAGGTTAAAAAATGAAAGGATTCCACTAACAGCGGAGAAAAAGTTGAACATGCTTGCAGCACAAATAAAAAATGTCAAATTTCAAGGCCTCAAAACGATCAAGATTGCTATGCAGCAGACGTGAAAATAAAGGTGAGAGGTTGCATTAAAAACCATACCAAGGTTAAGTTGCCTAGGTTCACGTCGACATTTCTCCACAAGATAAACAATCTCTTCTTTTGTCAGAGGTTCTCCCATGATTTCTTCTCTGGATTTTGCTGTTTTGGGACCTTGGCCTTCTGGATATGGCCCAGGGTCTTGAACATATTTCACTCCTTTTAAATTTGGCGGCGGTGGGTTGAAGGAATCAAGCACCCGTGGTTTCTTTTTGCTTAGGTTGTTAGGCCGATCGCCAATCCATGGTCTTTTTATTGTAGAAGGCCCAAATGGAGAAAAAGGGGGCTCTCGGTAGCGCAATACAGGCTTCTGTGGAGTCTCTGAATAGCTAAACTGGAACTCAAAAGGAAGATCTGGTAGATTGTGTTTGTGCCAGTTTGCAGAATCTGGAGAATTATACTCCTTATCTTTGGAAGATTTTTCACTAGCGTTCAACTGACTAGTGTCATGGGCATTCCTTCCATCTCCCTCACCAGAACGTAAAGTGGTAGGCACATCATCTTCAGTGTCCGAGGAGAATAGAGAAACCTCATCATCATCGAACTCACGAATGTCAGATTGGTTACCCTCAACATCTTCACAATCTGGGAAAAAAGTCAAATCACTTTTGGCAAAGGCAGACACATTCCCTTCACGATCAGAAGACAACTCAAAACCGTCAGTCAAGTTGTCATCACTCTGATGATGAATGTTGAGCGGGCTAGACTTTGGAGGCATGACCCTTGTGGCATTCAAGTTAGCTCTATTTACATCTTCAACATCTGGTGCACCCTGTGTCATGATGTCTTCCTTGCCCGCAGACCATGGTTCCAACTGTTCCTCTTTTTTGCCAGACTCTATAACATTAGAAATACGACTTGCAACCTGTGATTCAAATTTTACAAAGTTTCCATCTTGCTCTATAGAGCAGCCCAACGCTCCCTTAGTTTTGTCCTTATCAACTTCCATTTTCATTGAAGAAATATCATCAGACCTCAAGTTTATTTGTGTTTTTCCTCTACTGCCTTTGAAAGCATCATCAACACCCGTTGTCATCTGTGAGACAAACTTTGGATGGCCCTTGTTATTATTAGTAACTGAACGCCGAGAAGGACTAGACTTAGAGCCAACTGATGTATGTAAATGCCGACTGAAAGGCCTCCTGTTTCTACTTACAGGTAACAAAGTTGAGGGGTAACTTCTATCAGCTTCCAAAGGCACAGAAGGAGAGCTTGAAAACAGGTTAAAGGAGGTGAATCCGGCTTCATCTCCTCTTGCAGTCTTACTCCGCAACAATTTCACTCGCCCAAGATCACTTTGTGAGTGCTCTCTAGCAAGAAGTGAATTGTAATTTCCTTTTTCACGCTGACCTTGGTTACTATCGTTTACTCTTGCTGTGGTTGCATCTTCCACAGAGTTATCCAAGTCAAAAGGCCTTGCCATTTGAGTGTCTTTCCCTTTTGGACCTGATTTAATTCCACGGACTTGGGCCCCCTGTCCTTCTCCTGTCGAATCCTCAGAATCTTCAGCAGTGCGCATGAATGATGCTTTATCACCTCTTCGAGCTTCCTCAATGAATGGAGAACCCTGCTTGGGCACATCAAGTTTTTTTTTCAGATTTGACAGTTCCTCCTCCAACTTCAACATAAACAGTCTTCCCTTTTGGGCCCTATTTGACTTTGGGCCTTGTTCCTTTACCTTTGAGAAAGCATCCGTAGCATCTTCAGGCAATGAGAATTGATGAGCGTCATTGTCACGAGGTGACCAGGAAGTTTGTGGCTTTGTGATGCCTTTGAAAATAGTGACCTCGTTATGCAGACGAGACTGTTGATTCTCGGTAGGTAAAGGAGCTCTAGGGAGCTTCTTTGAAGCAAAAAAGTTATTATGATGCTGGACATCAGGTGAGCTTCTACTTTTGTT
Organism: Adiantum capillus-veneris; assembly: GCF_014529385.1. Classification (NCBI taxonomy): domain Eukaryota; kingdom Viridiplantae; phylum Streptophyta; class Polypodiopsida; order Polypodiales; family Pteridaceae; genus Adiantum; species Adiantum capillus-veneris. Next base: position 44,810,958 of record NC_140942.1, read on the forward strand.
GTGGAAAGGTTGTTTCTGATTTTGAGCTATAAAATCATCCTTGTCGTAGCTCTCTGATATATCTTCAAACTCAGAAAACTCGGAGCTTCTGCTGTGATGCATAGCAGAGGCTTTAACACTCCTAGCTTGCTGTCTGTAGAGAGCCCATGGATGCCTACCTTCATCTGCCGACAGAATCCTCCCCCTTGACACACACTCCTCCCCTTGCACAGAAGCTCTTGTGACTCTTGCATTGCCAGTTGCACTTTGCCAGGCATCCAATTCTTCATGGCTGTGGGCGAGCTCCTTACTGAATGAATAAGCAAAGGAGCTGCCTTCTCTAGCTTCTACAACTCTTCTTCTGCTCCGCCTTGCGCTCTTTCTCGGCACAGAAAGCCTCAAAGAAGAGGAAAACAAGAATGGGGTACTGTAAAACAAGACGTGGGAGGCCACATTTGATGCAGAGAAATCCGCAGAAGATGATGAATAGAATACCGGCACTACACGGCCGACTATGGCAGGCATAGGACAGCCCAGGAGGAATCTCCTTCTTCACCAGATTGTCAGTCATAGGAGTCGCAATTCTCTCTCTCTCGCTCGCTCTCTCTCTCAGTCGGGGATCGAGCCCAGGTCTATAACCTATGACAGACAGTGTGCAATGGAATCCACAATGAAGACCGGGATTGAACACGGGTCTATAAGTTATGACACTATCTGGCAGCAATCTGAGGGAGCCACGGAATCCAGACAATGGAGCCTAAAATTGAGTGCCTATTTGTTGCCTCTTCTTAATCATGGCTTCTTAATCAAGTAATTGATTGATGCGGTAGAGGCCCATAAATTACTAGTTGTTATCAGAAGCGAAGCGCACCCCAATCCACTTTAATGATAGTTTTGGCTAAAAAATGCACAAATCTTATCATTGCACCCATTTAGCACAAATCTTTAGGTATTAAACTTAGGTACTCTCATGCCCGCCATGCAACAGACTACACCTCCAACCACCAAATGTGACAGATAAGGTTTTTAATATTTCCTTACGTATAAATTCTCTAATCAATATATTTGTTAGTGTCATAAAACTGGTCCTCACCGTGATTACTTGGTGAAGCATTGATTTATTACAAAATTAAAGTATCAAAAGTATCCTTACATGTAGTGAGATTTATAAATTTCACACCTGACACATCACCAATTTAAGGAGATCAAAGGAAGTCTTCCTAATGATCAATTCAATCCTGGTTTGTTTTTGGGCAATTTTGTGTTTCATGGTGTTTCCTTCCTCTTACAGTTCACACATACACACATATTTTCACTCACACGCTATCCCACACACTTTACTCAAATCTCTCTCTCTCTCTCTCTCTCTCTCTCTCTCTCTCTCACCCCAATAGAAGAGTATTCCTATATCCATCGAACTAGGGCTTAGCAACTCATAAGTACTGTGTGACTCCTAAACCTATCAAACGATCAAAGGGTGTGAAACTTACAATGTGTGAGAAGCTCCCAAGCTTGGTATGAAAGAATGATTTGCAACTTCTTACATATATGCATGTTTGTGATAATCTATCAAGGGGCAACGTCATGCATCACCAAAAGAAACGTATATTGGTTGAGCCATAACAAGGGAGGAAAACATTTGGCAGTACAAGGACAACAGTAATGATGTATGAAGGGAATGGGTGGAAACTAGTGTGACATGGACATAAGTGTGTTTGGGGCTCTTTTGGCACCAAAGTCAAGTAAAGAATTTATTGACTTGGCTTCTAAGTTAGGAAAACCCATCAACAACAATAGAAGCACTCTATTGTGTTCCACTTAGACTCGTTGGGGGGTCAGGGGATCGGGACTCAAAAATATCTTGCATCGCATACTCAAGTTATCTTGTCGATATTAAAATAGGTTGCAATCCTCCTTACAATTCACATTGACAGTTTAGCGGGAGGCTCCTACTTGGTGCCTATGGTGGATAGAGCAAAGAGGCATTCATCACTTAAGCACAATCGAGATTAGCAACCCATCACACACTTAATCAAAGCATGCACCAAGAGAGAGAATGGACACAATAAACTCGATTATTGAACTAACAACGTGAGTATATGATTATACCTTCAAATAGAGATAAATTAATCAGTACAAGGATATAGTACAAGTGCACGTGAGTCCAAGATCACCTCCAAATCAGCCCCATAGAATCATGGGTCACTCCTAAAAGTGTGGGGCTTAAATATGGCTCCAAATACAACTCATATGTCCTCATATACACCTAAACTAAACACATGATAGTCACATGACTCCGTGGCTCCAAATACAACGCATCTGTCCTCATATACACCTAAACTAGACACATGATAGTGCCAACTAGATTCCATGTAGACAAGTTGGGATACACACCAAGAAGCATAAAATATAGACAAAAGTCCACATACCCTACACTCTTTCCCCTTAGGGTTTGGGCTATGACAAGTGATACAATGACACAACATGTTCCATTCTAGCAGCAAGATCAAAAAACATCCCCAATCCAAGAGACAAATCATATATAATCCAAAAGACAAATGGTAAATACTTCTCCTCAAACAATGTATACAAGACAAAGAACAAGCCAATCCAAGCTATCTCCTACATTAATCCAAGCTATCTCCTACATTAATCCACTGCAAGAGGTAAAGGCAAAAAGGAAAGTCATAGGATGTCATCACTATCATAGTCACAAGAAACAAAATTGGTGCTGCCAAATTCTTCTTCTTCCTCGTCTTCACCTACTATACAAACCAAAGCTTTGGACTTTGTGCTACTACTCGTACTACCCTTCTTCTTGAAGCATTTGAAAGGAGGGTGTCCCTTCTTCCTATAAATGGTACAAGCCTTGGATGGGAAACAATCCTTGGGAAAACACCCTACTCTACCACATCTAAAGCATATTTTTGTACTATTTTTAGATGCAACTACTAATTCTCCTCCCACTAATGGTTGATCTATCTTTTGCTTACCCAGACCAAGATACCTCTCATGGTCACTTGTGAGAGGAATCCCAAAGTGAAGTTTTTTGGCCTTGACTAAGCACGGGCTCACACATGCACCTAATAATAGTGAGAAGTAGGAGCTTAACTAACAAACCTAATGAGGTCCAAATCCTCAACTTAGGGGCTCAATTGAAAGCCACACTGAGAGCTTCCTCCACACACAAGTGCAAGGTTTAGGGATTTTGGCTTTTGGATTTTATTGACGCCAACAAATGAGAAGTAGGTCTAAACAAACACAAAGAATTCTATGCAAGTTACTCTAATGGTGATTTAAGTAATCAATCCAAGTCATCTTCCAATAGTTGAGCATTGGAGATCAAAATGATCCAACTAATGAATCCATTAGCATAAGACTAAATGGATAATCAAGAGGATATCATTAAATGAAATTATGGGTGCAATCGATGCCTATTTCCCTAATGCATTCCTAGCACTCTCTTTATCAACCTTAATCATTCAATGAAGGGTAGTGGGTCATAGGTCTTACCCAGAACTTTCCCAAGCAATGGTAATTAGAGATTGATTAGGAGAGTGATTGACCTAGTATGCTTGATAACTAAGAGGTTATAACCTCTTTGAGCTCTAATACCACTTGATAGCTATGGTGGATAGAGCAAAGAGGCATTCACCCCTTAAGCATAATGGAGGTTAACAACTAATTACACACTTAATCAAATCATGAACCAAGAGAGAGAATAGACACAAAGTAAACTTGATCATTGAACTCACAAAGTAAGTATATGATTGCACCTTTAAATAGGACTAGAGTAAGTTGTACACAGATGTAGTACAAGTACAAAATTACCTTCAAATTAGCCTCAAAGAATCATGGGTCAACTGGCTCCAAGCACAACTCTCATCTATCCTCATATACACTTAGTACTAGACACATGTTAGTCACATGACTCATACCAACTAAGCTCCATATATACAAGTTGGGATATACACCAAGAAGCACGAACCATTAGTTAGATCCCACATACCTAACACTATTAATAGTCCATCAAAAAACCCAAGGGGATGGACTAAAGACACCAAATATAGCTCCCCTCTAAAGAGTGTAATTATCGATTGAGTGACTAACAGGCTTCAGGTCCTACAAAGTTCCTACCTACATTCATTGATAAAAAGAAAAAGTAACAAGCTCACCACACCAAGAACAAGAATTATCATGAGTAGACCTAGTGCAATAGTTGTCTTAAAGAGGAAAAGCTTCAAAAAAATAGCATGTTTAATATACCATAACCCACAAAATAATACAAAGTGCCTATTCTCCATAAATTTGCAATGTCAAAAACTTGCACAAAAGGACGAATTGCCTTCAGACTACTGCCAGTAGTGGAAACAAAGGCCTAAGTGATTCTTTCATTATACAAATTAGATGCACACTACTACCCACTTTTGGCATACATGATGCACATTTGTTTGTTGCTAAGGCCGTTTGGAACGTTGTGCCTGGTTATGATGTAAGACCGGTTTCTATGGATACACGTTATCTGGATGATGGGGTAGGTTCTAGTAGCTCACTTGTTTGCAGATTGTTGAGAGCAAGCATGTTGGGATGCTATATGTAAAGAGATAGAGAAGGAGAGAGTGTGCGCTCTTGCAATCACACATGCATACAATCAAGAGAGCACACAATGGAGATGGAGGCACAAAGTTGCTTCTTCTTCTTTGATACTCGCAATCATAAGATGGCCTACAAAACATAAGTGGGAAATACAATATAAAGAGATAAACTATGTACAACGGTCAATGTGAAACTGTTGGTGAATGACCTGGCAAGATAAGTGGCCATCACTCTCGGTAGGTAGACTAAGTTGGTGAAGTCCAGGTATAGTATCACTTGCAATGATCGTCCTGGCCAAATACCTCATGCCAATGATGAATTTGTGTGAGAATTCATTGAGGCGTACCATGTATTGAGCTTAGCTTGATATCTCAACACTTCCCCTCAAGCTCAATGCCATCTCTCATACTTTAAGCATAGCTCAACATCGCCTCACCTTCTCTACTTCCAAGGCCTTTGTGAAAATGTATGCAACTTGCTCGTCTATGTGTCAAGACCCTGTCTCTAATAAAGTGATATTAAACCTCAATGTGCTTCATCCTTGCATGGAACATTGGGTTTTATGCCAATTATATGCGATTAAGGTTGTTGCTATAGATGACAATCAACTGCTGGACTTATATGCCCAAATCTCCAGGAATATCTCCAGCCATTCTACCTTGCATGCTACCATTGTAGTACCCTATACTCAGCCTCAATACTTGACAAAGTAATTGTGGGTTTCTCCTTTCTGCACCATGTGATAGCAACACTCCCAAGAGAGAACATGAACCCATTGGTAGATCATTGATTAGATAAACTACGAGCCCAATCTACATCCATGTAAACAATAGAACCACATCTCCATGCCAGCCTCATAAAAGAGTGCATAATTCAATGTAAACTCACAACTCTCACTGCATCCAAATGTGGCTTCTTGGGAAGCTGCATTAAACTGGCTCTCAAGCCCAACCATATACCTCAAATTTGATCACAATTGTCAAGTAGATTAAGTTAACCCACAATCTTCTTGTACATGGTAGCATTCTCAAGCACATCACCCACACCAGATTGCACCTTCAAATTTTGATCTAAGGTGTCATGCCAAGGGCATAAACCCCAGTGGTTAAGGACCAGGACCAGGACCAAGGGACTGGCTGCTAGTGCGGATAGGGAATGAGGCCCAAGGGCTATATAAAGGGAGGTTGGGAGGATCATTCCAAGGTAGTCCCACTAGGGGCTTCACACTGGTATCAGAGCTTCTATTTTTGGGACCAAGAGCGTGGAGCCACCCACTTGCTTTTTGCATGGTCATGCAAACAAGGAGGGTCGAAGAGACCTTGGAGGCGGGCATGGCCGCTTAGCAGAGAAAGGCGACGTGCTTAAGGACCGTGTGCAGGGCCGCTAAGTGGGGAAGGGAGCAAGGGTTCAACCTCCACCAAATCAGGCAAAGCTGGGCTCTTGGCGGCGCCCTAACCTATGCAGCAAGTTTCAAAATTGGGCCGAAGCCAGGGAAGCATTGCAAGGAGTTCTCCCTCTCTATCTCTCTCTCTCGCTACGCCATTCGATCGCCATAGCTGTAGGTTGTTTTTTTTACTCCCCCCTCTTCACACAATGGACACCCCAAGGCCAAGGGCCTTAGGGTTTAAAAAAATATTAAGGTGAGTACCTGCAGTCAGGTTCCCCCCCCCCCCCCCCCCCCCCCCCCCCCCCGTTTCCTCAGTTGCTTGAGCATCGTTTTCAAGGCCGTATACACCTCTCGACAATGTCACAAGTTTGCAGAGATACAGAAAATTTTGAGTTTTTGACTAACGACGGTCATCGCTCTTGAGTCATCTCAACTAATTGCAAAGTTTTTGAATCTCAATCTTTGGACAACATTTTGGGAGTCGACGGTCAAGCAGGCACCTTCCCCAACGAACGTGAAGGAACAAACTTACCTAAAAATCATGTAATTAGCATGGCTAATTAGCGGTGATTTTTGGTGACGACAACGATTACGATAGAGTGGTGTCAGTTCTTTCTGCAGACAACTAGGTATTTCCATTTCTTTTACTAGCAACACATAAACCGTCATGGATTCCTCATTTGATTCTCTAGATGAAAAACTACCCGAGAATCATTTTTTTGACTTTGACCTTACTTTAAGAGAATCCACTCCTCCTTCTCAGAATGTGCTTGAAATTTTGGAAGATACTAGCAATTTAGTTGATGAAAAGGAATACGTCAAAGATTAAAGAACAGTTTTGAAAATTGACTGTTCGCATCCAATTGCTTGCTACACAGGTGGATCAACTTACGGAGTGGATCATTTGGTGCATCCCATAGGCTTTAGTATCTACATATGTGGCAGTTGTCAAACCAGTCTCAGCCAATGTGGCAAAGAGGAGACTTTCAACAATAGACTTTAAAGAAAGCCAAAAAGCAAAAGTTATTCTTCAATTGCACGGGACAACATCAGCAAAAACATTGTCCCCAAGTACTAGATTTGTAGGGCTTTTATGAATTCTGATACTAAGTAGTCAATCATTTATTTGCATGCTCTCTACTGGTTATCTACTCTTTCATATAACCCTTTTAATTATAGAATATTCAGTCAAGATATCATACATGTTTTAGTGATGCTTTGATTCTTTATGAAATTTTGACAAGTCGATTCTTCTCTACTTGGACATGTGTATCAACGGAAGCATATGTTAGCTATGAGCACCAACACTCCATGAGTACTTATGTGAAGCAAGGCTTACCTTTCGACATTTGGCATAGTGGTTTCCAAAATTTGGAATATGCTAATAGCATATGAACTTAGGGAAACTTGCCAAGGTTTTTAAATCACACAAGGGCGTATATGATACATACCCTACCTCGCTCGAGCAGCTAATATGGCTATGAGCCAGATTTAAGCGAGTTTTTATTTCGAAAACTCAAGACAACTCGCCACAGCAGGGCAACCACGTTAGACAATTTCAAGTTTTCTCGTTTTTCTACATTTTAACTTTTAAGTTGGCAAAGATTGCCTATTGTACAAAGCAAAGTGCTTTGACATCATTTATGAAAAGCAAGGCTTCTAGCTCGTGCCAAGATCCTGCCGTTGACTTCAAATCAACGACATTGGCACACAGTTTTGATCATTCGGCAACGTGCGGATATAAGCTCATAATTTATAGACAATGCCAAATTGTGTCATTAAATATAATATCTAATATCTAACCAACCCAAATGATTTTCTCATATTAAATTGATCACTTAATGTGGGAGAATAAACGGGAACAAGGGTTAAGATATAGACATGTGCTTATAGATCTATCTCAACACAGAGCAAATGGTAAAGGGGCCCAAATGAGAGATGGTCTATCAAAGAGCAAGGCTAACCAATGGAGCATAAGACCTTAGGGTTAGCTTCATTGAAGACCTCCAATAATGTGTGTAAAAGTCTTTTGACCTTAGGTAAGCTAGGGCTGACCTTGAGGCGCGGGAACCCGACCTAGCTCGAGGTGCTTGTTCTGCTTGTCATGCTTGATGACTAAGGTGCTTGAGGTGCTTGATGATTGAGGTGCTTGAGATGCTTGAGGTGCTTAATTATTGAGATGCTTGAGGTGCTTAACATGCTTGAGATGCTAGGGTTGCACTTAAGGTGAGAACCTAGCCCAAGCTTAAAGTGCTTAACGGCCAAGCTTGTGGTGGGAACTAGGCCTATGTATGAGGGGCTTGAGGTGTCAAAAAGTCAAATATTCAATCCCTACAAGGAGGGGGCGAGCCCTACATGAGGAGGGATGAGAGAGAACACCCACATACTCACACAAGGCATGCATGGTACAAAGAAAGCAAAAGGGACACTTGTCAAGTTCCTCCTCATGTTGCCCTCATGGTGTGCCTGAAGCCTATTGGTTGGCCATCCAAGGGGTCCAATAATAATTTAGGAGATTTAATTAATTGATTTAGCATTTATCTAGCCCTCTCTCTCAAAGGGGAAAGGGGGACAATTGTCTCAAGGCTACCCTTGCTGCTTGTAATGCCTCCTGCTTGTGATTGGCTAGGCTTGGAGGGGTCCAATGAGCTTCAAGCATGAGCTACAAGGGGGGGTCGACCCAAGCAAGCTAGGTGTTTCTTAGGGGGTATACTCACCCACACACACTCACAAACACTCTCATTGTGTGCTATGCAAAGTGCAAGAGCTCCCTCTCCTTCTCCAAGCAAGTAGAGGTTGAGAGCCTACACCAACACTCTTGGATATGGAGTGCAAATCCAACCAAGAGCCATGCTTCAATGCTTAAGCTTGCCATCTCCTTCTTCTTCATTACTATGCTATTATGTATGCTAGCAATAAGAGTTATGATAAGTGAGGAACTAATTCTTTCTCCTACGAACTGTTTCTTCTTCCTCTTCCCTACCCTCATTCCCTGCTAGCTCTCTCCACCTTCGAAGGTGTTTGAGGTCTTGGGACTGAGGCTTGGGATAGTTAAAGCTTTCTTCAAGTTTATGTTATGTTTGTGATGCATGAAGCTTTCCATCTTCATTGCATCACAAGGAACACAAAGATTGTATTGTAACAAGTCTCTCTTAATGGGAGAAATCATAATACAAATGCCTATTGGAGGGGGGACCGGCTCCACATAAATCCAGTCCTCAACTGTTGTCATGTTCTCTAAATTCTCTCTCTTGCAAAAGTATTGTTCATTCCAAGTTAACTAATTGCTATGATTATGTTGCTATCTTCAATTATGTTCACCCGCTATGCTCACAAAGTCATTTCTCAAAAGTAGTCTCATTAATTTTCGCTACTCTCAAATTAAATAGGCCAATTCCATTACAAATTGTGAAGTATCCATGCCCGATTGTGTAAGGCACTTCTGGTATTAGCTCAATCTGTAGGGCCGTCAATGTCGCCAAGGACTTACACCTCTGCGTGCATGGTATGCCAGTGAGATTGACATAATTCATCTCATTCCTATTTACGCTTCTGCTACTCTATCAAGGACGCGCTCAATTATGGATTTTTAAAAACATTTTTTTTATATGTTTATTCACAGGTAAAGTGCCTTACTTAAGTCACTCTGGTACAATCATGACCACATTCATGCTAGGTGAGTCCAGATGTGAATTATGGTACCTCTCTCTACAAGAGCGTTGTACAAGCACACTGTTGTATGCTTATAGTACAAGCTATGACACAGACATGGTATGCACTAGAGCATACGCAAGGGGCATACAAAAATTTCGAATAAGGGGTTTTCCTCAACCCAACATTCTCTCTCTCTCTCTCTCTCTCTCTCTCTCTCTCTCTCTCTCTCTCTCTCTCTCTCCCCAAATTCCTTGTGGGGAAGGTGAAACTAGGCATGAATTTACTAAAATCTTCCTATGCCAATACGACAATAGGAAGGGCTAAGAGCCATCTATTGCCACCTATTTTGGAATGGCTAAGAGCAATATGTTTGTAATCCATTAGTGATTACTTTCACGCTCGAACTATTCTATTCAATTGAGTACCCATCGATTCTAATGGACAAAAGCAAGAGTCTTGCCATTAGCGATTTTTTTGGGCATTATTTTAGTACTACACACTTTGAGTGTAAAGATCAAGAGTTTTTGAAAGTCTCAAACTCGTAAATGCTTTATCACTACCAAGGTGTATAGATGAAGCAAGCATTTGAAATAGCACGGCTATTCACAAAAACCCGAGATTGTGGATTTTCGAGTCCAGAGAAGATCCAATAGTGAATACGATTCCAAATTGAGTGGATCTGTAACATTTAATGGCCTAATAACTTATGTGTAGTGGAAATTAGCATGAACATAGTGGGCATTTCATTAGAATAGATTCCTAATGAGAATTACAAGAGTGTTTGGGTGGAGAGAGCAACAAAAAACATAACACCTAGTTAGATAGCATCGACAATACTTTCAAAAGAGAGAGAAATTAAGCTATTGACAACAGTTGAGGACCGGATTTTCATGGAGCCGGTCCCCCCTCCAAAAGGCTTTGTATTATGGTTTCTCCCATCAAGAGAGACATTGTACAATACAATTCTTTGTGTTACTTCAAGACTAGCTAGTGCAATGAAGATGGAAACTTCATGCACTAAGCAAAACACTTAACAAACACAACTTGAATTATCCCCGTTCTCAGACCCAAGACCTCACACACCTTCGAAGATGGTGAGAGCTAGCAGGGTATGAGAGTAGATTGAGAGGAAGAAGGAGTATCTTACGAGAAAGATGTAAATCTCCTCACCTAATCACTCATATGTAGCATAGCTTAGCTTAGTAATTAGCTTGGTAGAGGAGATGAGCATGCATTGAAGCTTGGCTCTTGGTTGGATTTGCAACCACATGCCAAGAGAGTGTTGATGTAGGCTTCTATCTCACAAGCTTGGAGTAGGTGATGAGTTCTCCATTAAAGCTTGGGAAGATAGTCTTCTCTTTCTTCACACATGAGCTTGTGTGAGTGTGTGTGTGTGATAATGCCTTGCAAAAATCAGCCCCCTCTCTCTCTTGGGCGAGCCCTCTTGCTAATTGCTCTTGCTGAAGCCTCATTGGCCCTCCCTAAGTCAAGCCAATTACCATTAAGCAGCATAAGTGATAGCCTTCTGACATGTGTCCCCCTTTCCCCTTTTGTGAGAGCTTTAGGTAATTAAATAATTAAACTAAACTCTCATTGGACCCCTTTGCCTCCTGGCCAATAGGAATCAGGCAAGCCATGGGGCTCCTGAATGCTCATTGGACCCCTTGGGAGACTGCCCAATAGTCTTCTAGGAGACTTAATTCTCATTGGTTTCTTTTATTAAATGTTTTTAAATTAATTAAACTAGATTTACTCTAGCTTAATTCTCATTGGTCCACTTCAAGGGTCATCCAATAGAAATTGGGCACACCTTGTGGGCATCTGGCCTAGGGAGCTGACATGTGTCCCTCATTCCCTTTGTGTAAAGGGAGCCTGTGTGTGTGTGTGTGGCTTTCTCTCTCATCCCCTACCTTTAGGGCTCGCCCCCTCCCATGTAGGGATGTGCAAAGACTTTTAGGGAACACACAAAGCATCCAATTTTCCCTAGGGTTGACCTTTGGACACAACCTTTGAATTTTGGAACCTTAGCATTTTGGAAGTCTTAATGGGCTGAACCTTAGGGTCTTTTTAGCCCATTGTTGCACATGGCTCTTTTGAAGATGGCCCCCCCTTTGGATCCCTATTTTCCCTCCTTTGGATCCCTACTGTGGCCGGTCTGCTAGCTTAACCAATATTCTAGCTTTTTCTCCCCTGGCCTTCCCCACATTAAATGATTAGTTTAATATGAGAAAATCATTTAGGAGAATTAGATATTGATTATTATGACAGGATCTCCTATTTTATCTATATCACTAAGAGTGTATATATGAGTGCAATTTTGGGGTAAGACCCAGCTCGTGATTACTAAATCACTTATTAAGTGTTGATGGTCAATTCTCGGAACCTTCACACTTGCGCTTTCAAGGAAAGAAGTCCACCAATTTCCAAGGGGTAATGGACAATTTTAAGCTTCCGAAGTCATAAGGGAAAACTCAAGGGGGGTCACAAACACATGCCAAGGGCGGGCTGTTAGTCGAGCAATTTTCCCTACAAAGTTTAACCAAGGGGTTTGATAATGTCCATTTTAACCAAGTGGTTTGGATTGCAAAGGCAACACCCAGGGTTATATGTGCCATACTACTTGAATTTCACTGATTTTCAATTAGTGTTCCTAGGCCTTTGCAGATGGGAAATTTGGCAGGTGCATTTGCCTACAGGTAAGTGAACACTATGTACAACTTCCAAGTACGCATCTACTTTGGTTTTGTTTCTATGTTTTTGTTTCCTTTTCCAAGTAGGATGCATAAACTTTTATGTTTTCATCCATTTTTGCTCTTTAGCAAGATGACAAGGTCATGTAAGAGCGAAGAAATTTGGGTTGTAGTGTCCAAAAACAAGTGCGACTAAACAACATTAACGGATGGTTGTTTATGCATATAGTAAGGCTATGAGTTGTTTATGCATATAGTAAGGCTATGAGTTGTTAATGAAAAGGTTTCATTGTCTGTACTTAGAAGTGATTAATGTTTGACCTTCTATTATGGTTCAAACATTTCAGAAAGGCTTGCAAATGATTGCAGTAGAAAGTATTTAGTTCTTTTCAAAACTATTTACACTACTCTTTAATGTGTGCTAGGAACATCACATTCGCCACAAGTATTGGCAAGTATGATCATGGATATGCAAGTTCGGATTTGTTTTTGCTAAATGCATGCACACTAGGTGTTATGGGCCCTAGTGTTTAGCAAAGGCTGATTTGGAGCGGCATGCATATTCATCACTTAGTTGCTTATGAAGCATTTTGCACTCTATGTGCAATATCTCTATGAGATTCCTTTTGGACCTACCAATCACCAATAGAGGTCATGGCTCGGTTTGGATGCTTGTGGATCTTTCAAGTTCACCAAGATGGTTATTCATAACATTGTTGATTTCTCAACAATGTTATAAGGAACGGTGGTCCCTATTTACCAGTCATTTTGGAAGAGTGTCTGTAAACCGTTGGGAAACACACCTCAGTATTGTCAGTATCCAAGGGGATAGACAAATTCGGCAGATTACAAAGTGTAATCTTGTGCTAAAGGATATGCAAAGTGCATATGTTAGCACCAAACAATCCAATTAGTAAGCATTTATTGCTCTAGTTGGAGCTTCATGTATAATTCAGGTTCTCAACCTTGAACACTGGTTATGGTGGGGTTGTTTACTAATAAAGAAGATAACAAGTCAAGGACTTAAACTTGACTGATTACTCTTTCGGGTACATCTTAGTTGTGCTTCATTCCATAATGTGCTTTCTTGAGCTTGCATACATACTTGAGGATGTCTCACATGCTCATATCCCTATGGTTGCTATGTATACACCTCTTATTGCAAGTCACCATGCAAGAATGCAATCTCCACATCCATTTGATGAAAAATCAAACCTTTTGTTGCAGCCACTACAATAATGGTATGGACAATAGCCAACTTAGCTACATGACTAAAAGTTCCTCATAATCAATACCATAGGTATGCGCATAACCCTTTCCTACCAATCTATCTTTGTACCTGCTCATTGTGCCATTTGCGTTGTGTTTCACGTTGTAAACACATTCATATCCAATCATTTTCTTTTGGTAATGGAACTAAATCCATGTCTGATTAGCATCAAGGATAGCCATCTCCTCATTTAAATCTTGATACCACTTTGGATCTCCAACATCCTCAAAACAAGTAGGCTCTACAACTTGCATAATCTTTGCCGTAAATGCACAATGGCAAGCAATATAACTACTATAAGGCAATCTTGGCTTGAGGTCCAAGATCACTTCCACATGCCCTATTTTCTAGCATCCTTGGGGGCATCGTCCACCATTTCTTCCCTTTTTTTAATACAATGGATGAACATGTAGGACTTACTCTTTCACATAGCTAGCCACTCCATGGATTTTCAACATGACTTGAACTAGGTGATCCTTACGGTCCACTCAAAACTTGTGACGGCTCACCTACATTTTTTGCAGCCACAAAATCATATTTACATCCACATAACCCTTGGAGCCAAATTCTCCTTTGCATCAGCCCCAAGATCATAATTTTCATCAACATGACAACTCTTGGATTCATTAAAAACAATGTCTCTCCTCACTATCACTTGATATGTGATCAGATTGTAACATTTGAAAACCCCTTTTGCTCATTGGAATAACCAATTAACACACATTTTTCAGCTTGTAGGTCCAACCTTGTACGCGCCTACTTCTCTATCCAAATCATCCCTATAATAGAGCTACATCACTTGTAACACTAAGAGAGTGTAGTTCATCCTGCACCCCTCTGAATAGACATCATTTAATATGGGACTAGTCTACCAGATTGTGCCCTCTACATCACTGAATCTTGCTAAAGAAGGAGTTTGCACACCCTCTAACTCATCTCCTTGTGGATCTTCATCAGATACATGCTCTTGTATATCCAAGCCCTACAAATCCTCATGTATGTTCAAAAATTGTAAATCCTCAGCTTCATCCAATAGCATGGCATCAGCCTTATAAATCCTCATGTATCTTTAAACCCTGTAAATCCTCAGCTTCATCCAATAGCATGGTGGATGCATAGAATCCAAAATTCTAATCTTTGCATAAATAGCCTTTACAACTTCTTCATTGTATCCAACCTATAATAACTTGTTGTTCTCAAGCAAGCATTCATCTACAATAGCTTCAAGATTAGCCTAAACTTGCTTGCAAACATCTACATAGGTAAGTACATAAGTACAATCCAATTCCTCTTGATACATACTTCGATCCCAATGTTCTCATTATATAATGGTCAACTTAAACTTGCTCCAGCTATGGATATATTATTGTTGGAGCTCTTGAACTTGCTCAATAAAATCTAGAATCACAAATCTATCAAATTTTAGAATGTGATTCTCCTTTGATACTCCATGTAACTACAACTCCTCTTCATAGTACTCAAGATATCATGCTGGCCATCAAAGATACCATGCTTGTCAAAAATTGAGTGTTTTGCAAGAGCTACTTACTGCATCATCTCTTGCTTCCAACTTTTTGGCTCGTCAAACTTCCTTTTCCCCATTGTTGACTTTTATAATTTACATTTTTTTTGTTGTGTCCTGCTCTTTAAATCCACTTACTTCATATGTTGTAGATTGCTTTGCTTCTACCATCTTGGTTTTGAAGCCTGTAGAAAAAATTTGGGTCGTTAACTGCAATTGATTCGCATGTTGTTGCTGCAAAATAGAAGTTAATTGCCCCACAATCTAATGCATCTTGCTTTGTAGCTCCATTTGCACTCTTCCACCTTGGCTCGCTTCATGTCGAGTTCACCAAATCTTTCAGGGAAAAAAGTGTTTGAGAGGTGAGTCGAGTTAGCACTAGGCTATTGGTTATGATAGATTTGAGAGAGAGAGAGAAGGGTGAAAATAGACGAAAAATTCTACAACGGACACCCAATTGAACACGATTGTACACGGCTGCTAAAAACTGTACAACAAATGGTTGATATCAACCCTAGTGAGTCGAGTTAGCACTAGGCTATTGGTTATGATAGATTTGAGAGAGAGAGAAGGGTGAAAATAGACGAAAAATTCTACAACGGACACCCAATTGAACACGATTGTACACGGCTGCTAAAAACTGTACAACAAATGGTTGATATCAACCCTAGTGATAATCATAAATACTTGATCCATAGTCCACCACCCTCAAGAGAGAAAATCCAATGGAACCTCTCAAATCTATCACCCAATAATCTCAATTACACCCCTTGAAGATAAAAGAGCTGAAGGGATAGAGCAAGGGGAAAGAAACCCACTCCAATAACATAATCTTCTTCCCTCTTCTTCTCCTCTATCCTTGTTTGCCTTCAAAAGAGTACCCAAAACCCAATTTCTTTCGATCGTGAGCAATGGATCACATCAAGCACTTTGTCTTCCTCCTTGGGAGCAAGTGAAAACCCCTCCAGAAATCCCTTCTTACATTTTTCTTCTTCTTCACACACACACACACACACACACACACATAGCATCTTTAATTTGTTTCAACTTGTGTCGAGAGTCCCATCCAACCCATTTTCCTTGCTCGTTAATTCTTGATTTGCTGCTCTTCATAGCCTCTTAATCCTGAGAGAGAGAGAGAGAGAGAGAGAGAGAGAGAGAGAGAGAGAGAGAGAGAGAGAGAGAGAGAGAGATGGGGATGGGGGGGGGGGAGGAGAAATCCTCTCCTCCCTCTTCACCAAGTATAAGAGAGAGGGTGTTCCAATTTTTCATGCTTTCCCCTCTTTTTCTACCCTCATTGATTTAGGCCAACTGAATGGACACCCATCACACTAACTGTACTAGACTTATCTATTATTTTGATCATATAGCACGATAAGGAAAGGTGAGGGGGTTAATCCTCACGTTAAGCTCCACCAACACTCTGTGTATGCTCTTCTTCTCCCTCATGCTTTGCACACACCACGCACTCACAAGTGGTATCAAAGCCATGCTGACTTCATCCTGCTTTGTGTATGCACGCTTTGAAGCAAGCCTAAGGTTGCCTTAGTTTAAGGTAGCTTCAGAGAGAAATAATCGATTAAAAGTCTATGTGTGACAATAGTACAAGGAAGTTGGAGTTGGAGTAGAAGGAAGCTTTTGGTTTGAGTTTTGTGGAGAGCTCAAAGCAGGTGTGTGTGTGTGTGTGATAGAGAGAGAGAGAGAGAGAGAGAGAGAGAGAGAGAGAGAGAGAGAGAGAGAGAGAGAGAGATGAAATTTACATCCGTAGTTTTAGGCTAGATTTTAGTTTTGATTGTTGATGCAGCTTCTTCATGTCCTCAGAGTATTTTCTCAATTGTTTTGAGGTTTTACCCCCCTTTTGAAGCCGTTTATGAGCTCAAAATCTCCATTTGAGTAGCATAGGAAAAATTAGTTTTTAGCCGACATTTTTGGCATTAGATTTGACTCTCAATGCTTATACACATTGGCTTCTATGATACGGTGCTTCTTCTCTAGAATTGGAGAAAGAGAACCACGGTGTGTGCTTTTCAACACACACACACACAATGATGCCATCTATGAGTTCGCCTCTTGACATTATATACGCATACACACACACTTTGATTTTTTGCTTTGATGATTATGACACCTTTGTGTAGGCAAGACACTTCGTCCGATGGCCAAATTCGGCATGAACACCCAATTATCTCCACATTAGCACCATTTTGACATTGATATCAACATAATCGACACAACATTTTTTATGGCATCATCAATGAGAGCACTCTTGAGAGTAAATGCTTGGATTCTTAGTGCTCTATTTTGCACAATTTCTGATGTATGCCTACTATGGTCAGTTATGTGATTCTTATGCCTCATAGGTTACTAGTTTTTCATCAGTTTTTTGGACTCACAATTCAACACAACTATAGGTTTACAGGTTTTCTTGGCAAGATTTTCACTATGATTCTATTCTTCTTACACTTGATAGATTCCAGGTTTAGTGGGAGATTTCTGACTAGTGATTGCTTCTCTTATGGAGTTTTATGCATATGGACATGCATAATTAGCACCTTGTGTGTGCTTGTGATAGCAATATTTACTCCCCAAAGGGAGCTCACTTTGGTGTAGATTTCATTTGTATCTTAGTGGTGCTTGTTTGAGTGTGTGTCTTGTGGTCTTGCCATGATAGTTTTACATGTTGGATGTAGGTTGTGTTGCAGATACTAGCATTGTACCTCATCGTGGAGCAGATTTTGGCTTGTTTTGGCAGTTCTGACCGTTTTTGAGACTCAGTTAGAAAGAGCCCTTTCTGAGATTGTGGCTAGTTGTGTTTGCATAACCTCTTATGAGGGTCGTTGTGTGAGGTTTCTTGAAGCCAAGCACTAGGGGACGGGTTACCCAGGGTGAGGTGGATTAGGTTGCTAAAGATCTCCATTTGTGGCCTCACCATAGGAAATGTATAGATGGTTATATGCGCTTTTGATGCCAAGTTGGTAGTCTTTTGACAGTTTCTTTGAGCAATATATGCCAGTTCATGCCCTATCATCACTCTTTGTTGGTTTATGCACTATTTTTTTCTCATTTTTACTTGAAATTTTGATCTACATATAGAAGAGACTCTATTGGAATTTTTTCATGAGTCCTCTAGTTTGCTTACAACACTGTTTTGCATTGATATTGCAATGAATTTGTTTAGATTTTGGTTAAAATTTTGATCTCTGAATAGAGGAGACTCTGCTAAAATTTTTGTAGAAACTTCAGCATATGTTCAAGTGTTACTCTCTTGTAGTTAGCTCTTGTCAGTATGGCTGGATCTCTGAGAACAAAGATTACTACATTAAGAAATTTGATGGTACAAATTTCACTATATAGAAGTAGAGAATGCTTGATGTCCTATACACTAATGATCAGCGGGAAGAGCTTGATGCTCGTGCCATGGTAACTATTAGGTTGCATCTTTGTGAGTCTATATTCTTCACGATTATGGACAAGACAAATGCTAAAGAATTATGGGAGTCTTTATGTTCAGCATGGGATGTAAGGGTGCATCGGACAAAGTGTTTATGATGAAGAAGATTATGCATCTTAACATAAAAAAAGGTAGCAGTATCAGTTCACACATGAACAAGTTTAACAATGTGTAAAACTCATTTGATATCAAAGGGGCTTAATTTTGATGATGAAAGAAAGCCATTTTCTTGCTATGTTCTTTGCTTGCAAATCACTAGTAAAATCAATAAAAACAAGCATACCATCAGGGGCTTAACACTACCATTAGTAACTCCGCTCCTAAGGGCAATCTTGTTTTTAGTGATGGTACTAGTGATTTGCTTATAAAAGAGACTCAAAGTCAATCTTTTGACACTAGTGGGCATGGTGATGTATATATGGCTAATGGAAGTAGCTAGAGGAACAATCAAAGGCAGAGAGGTCGTAGTCACAGTCGTGATTGTTCTTAGGATAGCAACAATACACGTAGCAAGCATTGTGGATGTGACATGAGGAACATTGAATGCAACCATTGTTGCAAGAAAAAACACATGAAAAGGGATTGTCGCTTGTTGCAAAGAGAGAAGGGTAAAGCCATTGTCATAAATCATGCACCTCATACGAGCAGTGTGAAGATAAAGGAGCTCAATGTCATTGAGTCTCCACATGTTGATGTTGTTCTTGATGTGCCGCAGTCATCAGATGCACTAGACTTTCACTTTTGATTTGAGTCTAGAGGCATTGTTAGCTCTTGATGAATGCTATGTGTAGAATTGGATTATTGACTCAGGTGCCAGTTTTCATGTTACTTCTCACAAGGAGTGGTTCTTCGATGATTCTTCTACACATGGTTAAATCAAGTTGGGTAGTTTTCATCAGCTTGAGATATGTGGCATCCGGTGAAGTTGTCTATGCACAACAATATTGAGTTCATGCTACGAGGTGTTAGATATGTGCAAAAACAAATTAAGAGCTTGGTTTTAGCAAGACAACTTGATGATCTTGGATACAATATAGTGTTTGGAAATGGTTTCTAGATTGTCAAAAAAGGTAACTAAGCAATGCTCAAAGGCCAAAAGTTTGGCTCATTATATTCCTTGTATGTCTCTTCTATGAAAGCAAACTCTATTTGCGTAGCTTAGGCGCCTTCTACTAAGTTGTGGCATAAGCGGCTTGGTCAAATGAGTCAAAAGAGAATGAAGTAGTTACAACGTTTTGGCTATATCCTTGTGTTAAAATATTGCATACACAAAAAAGCATTGCATATACAAAAAAAAAACTGGGCTTACCTCATTGCCATTGGATAGGAAGTTAGGAAGTCCTCTAGATTTGGTTCATAGTGATCTATGTTGGCCTATGTCACATAAGTCTCTTAGGGGGGCATTCTATTTCCTGTCTTTCATAGATGACTCTACTCAAAAGGTGTGGGTCTACCTCTTGAAGAGGAAATATGGTCTTTAGTGTCATAAAAAATCTCTTAGCTATGGTAGAAAACCAGTTAGGCAAGAAGTTGAAGGCTTTGCACATTGACAATGGGGGAGAGTACATCTCCACTGCATTTAAAGAATTTCGTAGCAAATGAGGCAGTTAACTGCAGCATAAACACCTGCTCAGAATGTAGTTACTAAGCGAATGAATAAGACTGTTCATTCACTCAAAATAGAGCCGTTGACTGAATGAAAAGGACTTATTCAAGAGAGGGTCACTTCCATGCTATCCATGGCAAATTTACCTCTCAAGAGTTTTGGGGAGAGGCTATTATGACAGCAATGCATATAATCAATAGGTCACCTAGTACACCATTGAACTACAAGATTATTTTAGACGTGGACATGCAAGAAGCTTAATTTTGATAAATTATGTGTGTTTTGGTATGAGGCATTCTCACATGTGCCAAAAGAGCTTAGAAAGAAGCTGGACGCCAAGTCACACAAATACATCCTCATTGGCTATGGTGCAAATGCAAATATGGGTTAATGTCCCTCGCACTCAAAATCTTGGTCTTTAATGAATTGAAGATGCACATGTAGCCCATGAAAGAGGTTGAGTATCGCAAAGTGAGATTCAATGACATAGCCTCAAGTCCAATTACGAAAATAACTCAGTCTACTAGTGACGTACATAATGCTAATAGTACAAAAGAGAGAGCTAGTGAAGCTCTAGAGAGAGAGCATAGTCTAGCAGTTCAGGCAGTGAGGAGATCTACATGTGCATCTTGTGCCCTTCAACAATTTCAACCAGGATTATAGAGCCTATTTGCTACCAAGAGGTTATTGAGATGGAAGATAGCATGAAGTGGGAGAAAGCAATGCAATCTGAGTATAACTCGATTGTCGCTAATGAAACTTGGGAATTGACAAAAGTTGCCAGAGGGCAAACAAGCCTTGCCTTGCACATGGGTGTATAAGAAGAAGTACACAAAAAAAGATCCCAAGCCTAAGTATAAGGCTTAGTTTGTTGCTAAGGGATTCAAACAAAAGAAAAGCATGGACTTCGATGAGATTTTCTCTCCAGTAGTCAAGATGACTACATTGCATCTTGTGCTTGGATTAGTAACCACTAAGGACATGGAACTTGTCCAAATGGACAAGAAAACATCTTTCCTTCATGGGATCTTGAAGAAGACATCTATATGAAACAAACAAAGGGTTTTGAAGTCAAACTTGAGAAGCCTACGATGGTAGAACATTGTATGGCCTAAAACAAGGCTCAAGGTAGTGATGCATGAAGTTTGACAAGTACATGCAGTCCCAAGGATATGAAAGGAGCCATGAAGATCACTACTTGTGTACCCAAAAGTTGAATGATGGTTCACGTGTCACCTTGATACTTTATCTTGATGATATGCTCATTAGCAAAAACTCTAAAGAGAAGATTTCTATCTTGAAAAAGTCTATAAACACATAATTTTCTATGAAGAATTTAGGAGATACAAGTCACTTTCTTGGTATGCATATCAAGAGGGATAGATATTCACAAGGTCTTGCAACATTTTAATATGTAGGGGGGAAAGATACATTGAGTATCTTAATGCATGATGCTGAGAAAGTGAAAATGGCCAAGGTGCCATATTCTTTAGTAGTCGGCAGTCTTATGTACACCATGGTAGCCACTTGACCGGACATTGCTTTTGCAGTGGGAGTGGTTAGCAAATTCATGGAAAATCCTAGTCAAAAGCACTGGGAAGCAGTGAAGCACATCTTGATATATCTAAAGGTATGACATACAAGTGCTTACACTTTAAGAATAGTGATGCATCCATTGTGGGTTACATAGATGTGAATTATCCGGGTTGTGTGGACAATTGACAATCAATGTCTGGTTGGAGTAGCTGTGTCATGGAGATCATGTCTCCATAATTGTACATCATCTTCCACCATAGAGGCATACTTGGGGGGGTGGGTCACTAGATAGAAAACATATATATCACATGTGTTAAGGGGAAATTTACAAAACCCCTTAGCTATGAAGTTTTCACCAAATAAAAGGGACAAATTTCCTATTCAAACTAGATTATTTTGTTTAAAGATCATTCTTTCAACACTCTTCTATATGTGAAAATGTGAGAAAATGTAGGAAAAAATAATCCCTACTATTGGGTCCACGTGGTAGGTATTTTTTATTACATGACAGCCCTCCCCCGGAGCTAAAGTATGTGGCAGTTTTTTATGCTAAGGAAGCTGTGCAGTTAGCTTGTAACTCAGAGTCTAGTGTTGCATCGTGATAGTCAAAGTGCAATTGCATTAGGAAACAACCCCGTGTTTCAATCCAAATTAAAACACATAATCATGTGATACAAGGCATATTGGCTACTAAGTGTGTTTAGCTAGTGAAGCTTCATATGGATGACAACCCTACAAATGCTCTAAAAAAGAGCCTACCTTGAGAGAAATTTGCACATTGCATGTAGATGACGGGTGTAGGGTGAATCCACTTGAATGATTCACGATTATACTTGTTATACACACATAGGCCACTTGGGCCACGTTGGCCTTCAAGTGGAGATTGCTAGGGTTCACGCAAACTAGCTGGACACCCATCACACTAACCGCACTAACCTTATCTATTCTTTTGATCATATAGAACAATAAGAAGAGGTGAGGGGTTAATCCTCATGTTCAGCTCCACAACACTCTGTGTCTACTCTTCTTCTCCCTCACACTCCACACGCATTGTGCACTCACAAAAACTTGGCCTAGGTGATGCTAAAAGGGATTGTGAGGACGTATAGGTAACTTTACACTTCTACAATGATGCCATGTGGACACTAAACAAGTTGGTGCGAACAAATTAGGCTCCCTCTCTGCTCCTCCTCATCGCTTGTACACTGTTTTTAGCCTTCTATTGTCTAAGGCTTTTAAACCTTTGGGCGTCCATTAGATGACTAAAGTCACAATGTAGTCCTTTGGGGCTGTCCACTAAGGTTGGTGCTAAGAACTTTTTGGGTGGATTTTTGATGGCCAAGGTCCTCATGTTTAAGCATATCCCACAATCAACGTACACCAAGACACTACATCCCGAGAAGAAAGCTCATTTAACACCCCTTTTGCTTTGGCAAATGCACCACATTTGGCATACATATCAACCTAGGCATTACTAAGCACCCTATTTGGCAACCAGATTGACCAAGGCATGACCACGCTCAACAATTTTATCCAATAGCCCTTGTCTAGTTCCTCAATAGCCTAGATATGCAACAATTTGATCAAGCCTCCATTAGCCTCAATGCTTTAGTATTGCCCCAAAGTTCAATGCTACCAATATTTTTATTTTTGAATGTTTCCACAATGTCAACGGCCGTCTTTTGTTTTAATGCTCAAAGACCTTGTGATGTACCCAAAAGCTTGAAACCAAGTATCCAATCATCCAAAAATCATCTCCTTGGAAACATTTTTGTTCGACCATTTCAGCATACGGGTGCCCACCTAGCCAGACACCACATTTTTAAACATATTTGTACTCTGTTATTTTTCGGAGCTAGTGTAGCTACAATGTATATAAATCCTGGTTCCAGAATAACAGGTCAATTCCATGAGTTATAGTTCTTTCATGATATTTGTAAAGGTTGAGCCAACCACATGGCCATTTAGAAAGCCCTAGGTATAAAAGACAATAACCTTATTATGAAAAGGAGGCTTATCTTCTGGAAGAAAGAAGAAGCTCTATGTACGTACGCTCAAGAAACCAAGCAGTTCCAAATTATAATAAACGTATGTCATGATTGGATAATGCGATTTCGATTCCAAAACTTGAGTTGTGTTCCTCTTTCCATGCTCTTTCAATCAAGTGTAAGCATTTCAAGTTCTATTGAGGTTTGTGACTATGCGTTTGTGAGCCTAATCTTTAGTTTTGAGTGCTTAAATCACTAATTTTTTATGTTTTGACCATAAAGAGTGTTATTAGACCTCAAGGAAACCTATTTAGATTGTTCTTCTGACCTTGACCATGATGGATTGGGATTTTGGTACCTTGTTAGATGACCTCTAGAAGTTGTAAACTTGTGCGCTTATACCTAATATAACTTCCCTTAAAGTTTCATGACAATTCGAGTCCGTTTAGTTGACAAAATGGTGTGATGACCTAGAGTGGTGAGAAAGGACACATGTGATTTGGGAGTGGTGATTTGCTTGTTGAGTTGATGTGTTTGCTAGTTAGGTTCACTTCTTGAGGACCGACAAACTCAAAGAGTCTCTATGTCCCATTTGAGTCACTTCCTTGAGTATTGAAATTATCATGTCAGTGCTAGATACCTATGCTATAGACGTTCATCACGAGGACCCGCTAACATTGTCGCCATTGCTAAGGGAATGATCCTTAGATGGTGAGTGACCTAGTGCATATTTTGACTTTTGTTTTTCAGAGATCAGTCTTTCCATTCCATTTACACTAGCAACAAAGTAGCTAAATAGGAGTTTAGTACTTCATAGAGTCTAGAAGTCAGGGACTTGCTAGCTCTTTTGGCTACCTTGCTTTGGGAAGTATTGCTCACAATAGTCTTTGCTACTACAGGGTGGTTAAATTTTTGTCCAAAAACTCAAAAAGGGTACATGGATTGTGATCCATGTTCCATCACTTCTAGACCTAAAATTTGGCATGCTGATTACTTATGATGTCTATAGACTAATCCAAAATCTTTTTGGATTTGGATCAATCACTTTTGGCCAACCAAAAGTGAGCTTTTGGGTCTGCTTTGCGGTTTTTGACTAATTTTTTTTAAATTTTTACTCTTTTGACCAACTTTTTCAAACTTTTTGCCAATGTGCCTTTTGGGAAAAGTGTTCAAATAGTCCCAGCTACATGCTACTCAAATCTCAGCCAAAAATCATGATAAGGTACATGAATCACGATCCATGTTTGACCTCATTTTGACATGAAACTTAGTCAGCTTGTAGTCTTTGCTGTTTGGAAGCTAATCCCTAAACTTTTTGGATTTGGATCACAAAATGTTGAAAAAATCCCAAATTTTGGTCAAACGGACTAATTTTGTGTGTTCTTTTTCAATTTCCCTCTTTTAACACTAGGTTGGTAATGGGACACTTTTATGTCCTGTTAAGTGACCATTTTCCTTGAATTATGTCAAGAGTTTCAAAATGGATTTTGAGGTGCTATCTATCTAGAAAGTTGTCTCATGAGCTGAAAAAAAATTGACATTTTTTTGGAATATCAATTTCATCTTTAACCTTGTCCTTGCACAACATTTCACAACCTAAATTGTGTGAAAAAACGGGTTCTGGTTTTGGCTTTTTTTTCAACTTTTTGCAACTATACCACTCTAGAATTCATGTTTGTAAGGTCTATAATGCTAGAGAACTATCTTTAGTAGTCCTCAACATGTCCTGATGCTTCTAGGGAGAAATAAATGTTAAAGTTGTAAGTTATGACCAAATTACAAAAATTGTCAAATCCTGTTTTTTAGCCAATTTTAGCTCTTCTATGATTTTTTTGGTGGCTTTCATGATATCCAAATGTAGTTTTGATTTTCTATGTCCCATATTGTAACATAAAGCTAATATTCCTTGAGTTTTTGGGCACCTAATACCCTATTTTGCATAGTACACAACGATGGTTGGTTTTTTCTATTATAGAAGAAAACAAAACATTCTAGTATATCAAGTATAGCTTTTTCAATATTGCTAGTTTCTTGTGACAACTATATGCATTTTGTAGCTAGTAACCATATCTAGTCATAAGGATCAAATTTGGCTAGATATTCAATAGTTTCTATGGGATTCTACAACACATAATGTTGAACCCAGTTTTTTCATGTTTGTTGTATTTAGCACTTCATTTTTGTCCACAAGATTCCCCTTGGTAAGAGATGTATTATTCTTTTGACATGCTCCATGGATCCTTATGAACCTAAAGGACAATAGGGAACTAAGAAAACATGCATATATTATTTGTATTCAGCGTGGCTATAGAAACTTTGATGATAGGTTTGCAGAATGGTAAAAATTCAACTTTTTTATACCTATTTCTTTTGGAAAAACAAAAAATAGTGAGTGATAAGCAATCATATGTTCTGATCACCAACCCATTGAAGTTAACAAGGGAATTTATCTCAAGTCCTACAAAAATCCCTAATCTTATTTTTATACAAAAAAACGTAAGAAATGACTGTTTTGATGAAAATGTACTGGTCCATCAACTTTGGAGGCTTGGTGTGACCAAAAGATGAGAAATTTTACAAGTCTCTTATTTTTTCCATGTGTAGTAGGCCTTGAACTATAACCTCATGAAAGGATTTTACAAAATGAGTGGATCTACTATGGTTTTGGAGTTTTTTTTCAAAACCCTGAAAGGACACTTTTATGTCCTGTTAGGTTACCAACCTAGTGTTAAGTGTCTTTTTGAACTCAATTTGATCCCAAACTTTCGTATCAATTATTTGAAGTCAATGTTTATCAGTTGGTCTCTGTTATGCCCAATTTTGTCGCAGGGGTACATGGATTGAGATCCATGTTCCACCATAGATGAATCTGCAATTTGCATAGTTGCTAAACACTAATTTTCTCTAACTGGTCCAGATGGTCTTTTATGGATCTCAAATATGTCCAATTTTGTGTCTGAAACCACTATTTCTGTAGTTTTTTTCTCTATCATCCAATTTTGATGTGAGTTTTGAATTTTTTTTGCAACCAAACTTTCTTAGAGCAATATTCTACTGCTATAGAGTGTCACTGACAACTTTTCTGCAAAAAAGGGCCTTTGAGGTTCATGGACCACGATCCATGTTTGACCATAGAATCTGATGAAACTTATAAGTTTCCACCTAGTGAGTTTTCTAAAGGCCCTTGATCACCAACTTTTTGAGTTTTGATCAGTTTTAAATTTATACCATCAAATTTTTACGTTTTGGTAGTTATGGTCGTTTTTACCCACAATATGGTTTTTTCACTTTTTGCCCTGATCTTTTCAACCCAAGTTGATGATAATGGTTTCTACTAACCCTACTCCTATGTGCCGGAAAGAAACATGAAACAAAAACGAAGAAAACAATGCAATTTAAAGTCATAACAGAAAAAGGTACATTGCTATGAAAGTACTGAGAAAAATGAAGACTAAAATGATTTTGTCTATCTCACTCACAACTCTCTTTACCTCTCCAAAATCTGTTTAAAAAGTGGGTCAAAAGGGCCAAAAACACTTCAAGATGAAAAATCACAAAGTTGGACTTAGGGTTGGACTTTTAGCTAACCAAAACTTGTTCAAATCCAAAAAGATTTTGGGAATAGTCTAAAAATACCTTCATCTTAAAGTGGTTCAAATTTGGGGTCAAAAGCTCTCAAAATATGGATCACGATCCATGTAACTTTCTCAAAAGTTTGAGCCAAAACCTAGCCATTATGATCTACATGCTATTTCTAGCCAAATCCCAAAGTCTCATCTCATTTGGATAACGAAATCCAAGTCAAAATCCCAAAATTGCCCAAGTACTCTCAGAAAGAGCAAAAATTGAGCTAATTTAGAGGTTTAAACCCAAAAAGTTTGATACCATAGCATCTAGTAATCATGTCGGTCCGAACATGGACCATGATCCATGTGATAACTTGTCTGAAATGTTCCCAAACTATATTGCATATAGAAGGAAACATATCCCAAGTCCAACTTTGGAAAAAAATTGAGTAAAATTGTGTCAAAGGTCATCAAAACAAGTGACAGACTTAAGACCGTAGATCAGACCTAGGGTTGGGCATTTGACCTATCAAGATAGTTTCAAATTCAAAAAGATTTGAGATATAGCTTGTGGACATAGTGTGACAAGCTCTCCAAACATCATGTCCAGATGTGGGTGGAACATGGATTGCGATCCATGTTCCCCAACTTCAAAAATTGGTGAAAATTGGTATTGAGCCTATAGATGACCTATCTAGCTAATGCCAAAATTTGAAGTCAAGACTTGACAGAGGGTCATGGATCATTATCCCCATGTACCTCTTCATAGTTGGGGCATGTAACTTGATGAGCTTGTTAATATACTTGAGTACATCTCATATCTCAAGTTTGAGCTAAAAATACCATGTGGAGACCAAGATACAAGCAAAAGTTCCTATGTCCTTGTTTTGAGACTGCTTGAGTGCTGTTTTCAAGTGTAGTTCACCAAAATTACTCTAAATTTTGCTACACAACTCTAAATTGACTCAGGTAAAGCTTGGATAAAGTTTTGAGATCTTTTAGGTTTCCTAATTCCAAACTTTTAGGGTACCCAAAACTAGTTTACATAGACCAAAGGGTGACAAAGACTGGACATTTGAGAGACCTGGACAAATACGAAAAGGGATAAGTTGCACTAAGCCAGGGTGGGCTTGTCAAAGACTATTCTAAGAGTATTGAGTGATCCTTAACCATGAAAAATCATCCACCAACAAGGTTTTTTGCTCAACTTAGAGACATGCAAACTGCAAGAAATATCATAGCACTTTTGATAGTGGGATTGAGAGGCAATGTGGAGACATATCAAACATACAACACCATGCCTCAAGGCATGGCCCATGGGTCTTTTCCAAGTGATTATAGACCTCATTGGAAACCACACTAGCCATTATACACCTCAACTCAGATGCGTGTGCTTGGAAATATGAGAGTGGAAATTGATGAAAACCTAGAGGAGAAACATCCTCTCATCACAACAGATCAATGTGAGATTCATCAAAACCAATGAAGCCATGAGATTTTTGAGGAATTACGCTCATGAGGGATTTTATAGGTTCACAAGCGGGGATCAACATAACTTCTACAATTGTGTATAATGCAACGTTGGAGAGCTGAAAGACCATAAGAACCTCTATGCATTCATGTATACAAATGCCCAAGGAGTGCAAGATTTGATGGTAGATAGAATGGACAAGAGTACAAACTTGTTGATCCAATTGACTTTGAAAGATATACATAAAAGGGTACTCCAATCTCTACTTACTTTTAGCCGAGTGTGAGTGCATCAATGATCTTTGAGATCAACACATTGTTGCCATATATATATATATATATATATATATATATATATATATATATATATATGTAGCAGTGATTAGTGTGAACACACTTAGGACCACCGTGGCATTTTCTCCCTCACTAGGAGGTGTTTTCCCCCGTGCATTGTATATACTCCCATCATTCTAGGGCTAACTTATCTTTCATTGTGCACTAAGCAATATCTTCTTCATCTTCTCCAAGCTGTGTGTGTTTCCCTGCAACCCTATTTCCAACTATAGGTATCAGAGCAAGTTACGTCCTCTTGGGCATAGTCGTCAAGCACCCACTTGCTCACTTTCTTTGATTTGGGTGAGCTTTGGTGAGCATCAGTAGGTCAAAAAATACTTTGGGAGAATTGAAGCTCACCAAAGCTCACGCAAATACAAGGGAGTTGAAAAATATAATACCTCCTATTGGGTCAAGGGAGTTGGAAAGATTGTGTTGATTGTTGCAGATGGCATTTCTTTCACACTTGTTGATGCAATTTATGTACCTGGGATTAAAAAGAACCTTTTGTTTGTATCTGCACTTGCTATACTTGGTCTTTTTGTTGTGAAAATTATGGATGATATATGTACAATTCATGCTCAGTTTTAGTGATGGATTTTTTTCATTTGCTAATGAAAATTATGAGTATGAGCGCAGATAAAGTGAGGCAAACAACTATGTCACTAACAGTGATGCAAAAGCATGAACAAAGGAAGAAAAAAAACCACAAGAATATGTCATCATTGACATAACTGAAGAATCAACAATAGTTGTTTCAAATAAGCCGACTCCAAAAATGCAGAACTAAAAGCAGATGAAGAAGCAATGTGTCCAAGTTCCATATCAGATGTTCAATGAACTCAAGATCAAAAGAAGAACAAGGATAAGGCAAATGATTAATTATCTCCTACATTGATCAAATTTAGCTTATGTGGAGAAACAAGACTCAAACTTACATGTTCAGCTATGATAGATCCTTATGCGATACAAGGAATCTAATGTCTTATGGCACTTGGATAATAATGGGAAAGCCACCAATCAAAGAGCTAGAAGAAGCAATGTACACAAGTTCTAAAACGCCAATTCCTAGCTTTGGTGTGGCAAAAGCCATAAGTTGAGTACTGGGGAATTCAAGGACAACTTCTACATAATCGACTCCCATCATATCAAAGAGAATCTGGTATTGACAAAAGACTAGATGAACATCTTCTTTTGACAACAACAAAAAGCTACAACAAAGGTCCCAGAAGCATCTCAGGTCCATGCAAAAAAGAAACAACCAACCACCGTGGAAAAATGTAAAGCTAAAGCAAGCATAGAAGAAAATCAACCTCACAAGTCAACTTTACCTTCAATGAGTCCCATTAAACTTCCTACACATCCTCTATATCAAAGGCCAAACCATTCACAATGCAATGGAAACCTAAGCAAAAAGTTTAACAACAAAATTTTCCATCACAACGAAGCCTCTAGAAGAAGCCGAAGAGAATCAACCAGGTGTTAGTATCCAAAGAGCACATCAAAGTCAAAGACCCAATCTGGATACATCAATCCCAAGTTCAACCTCAACAACTAAAGGTAATAGGGTGGGTAGCATCAAATGAGTCAAACATTGCTCAAGGCTACTTTTAAGGAAACACTAATGTTTGGGCCAAAAAGCCTAAAGCAATAGCTTGGACCTACTCACCTCAAGAAGAAAGTTCTACAAAGAGAAAACCAAGCTCTCAATGGAAGACCGATGACTCAATCAGGAGAAAGAACAACCACAAAAGGCAAAAGAAAAGACCTTCAAAGAAGCAAGCAATAAAAAAGTATGGGTACTAAAGCCAGACTTTTACCAAGCTACACAACAAGACATGTGAGCAATGGATAATTCTACTCAAGCTTCTCAAAGCACAAGGATTTTGAAGGTAACTCTCAAATATGGTTACCAAAAGTAGTAGCTCAACATGGAACATCTAAAATTAGTCACGTATCGCACGGCTCTAACTGAAGGCAAGAAATCACAACCAAGAGCCAACTGAAGCCAATCACAATTGAGGATGATTCAACCTCCGGATGGATACCTCATCTTCTACTACAAAAGTAAGGCTTTTACAACAATGGTAATAGTCAGATATCAATATCACAATATGATTCACAATATGATTGAAGGAAAGACATGTGACTCATTTCAACATTAGAATAGGAGTTGGTATTAGATTCCATGATGGTGGGAGAGGAAAGACACGTGATTCATTTTAGAATTAGAGGAGTTGGTATTAGATTCCACGATGGTGGGAGAGGAAGGACATGTGATTCATTTTAGCATTAGAATAAGAGTTGGTATTAGATTCCGTGATGGTGGGAGAGGAGTCTTTGACAAAAACCATTTATGACTAAAGAAAAGACTTTATTTGTTTTTATATCGATACATGTGAAACCATTGGAATTGTTTTTCCCCTCCTCTTTATATAAGCACATTTTTATGGAACCAAAACGGCTATGCTAGTAAAAGAAAGCACAATGAGGTATGCAAAAAAGTGTATTCATGGATAAAGAAGTGACTAAAGACAAACGCCACTTTATAAGTGCACGAAAAGTTTTCTTAAGATCTGACAAGAATTAATGCCACTTTATAAGTGCACGAAAAGTTTTCTTAAAATCTCACAAGAATTTTACAAGGCTCAAGATGGAAAAATACGTCTTACTAAGGGTGGGAACATTAAGCAAAGTGCGTAGAAGGGCATGTGAATTAGCAAGCGGCCTAGAACATTCATTTTTCAGTTCAAAAATCCCAAAAGAGGCCGAATCCCCAAGCTCATACTGTCATACTTTAGACTCTTTCACCTCCTCCTAGAAATTCTACATTGTTATTTTTGAAAAGGGGGGAAAAAGTAGTCTTGACTAAATCTGGCATAACTCATTTTCATACTCTCCACATTCATACTCATACTTTGGACTCCTCCACCTTCTCTTATAAACCCAACGTTACTATTTTTGAAAAGGGAGGAAAAAGTAGCGGACTAAATCAAGCAAAACTCACTACTCACTTATCCAAGGTCAAATTAAAGTTTTTATTAAAAGAAAAATTTAGCTCTTTTCAAGCTCTACAACTTTATAGAAGAAGTCAACAGCTAATTCAAAGATTACAAGTGTGATCTCGTAGGATTATCCAAGACTATTTGCAATTTCAGGAACCTCCACTAGTATTACATATACCACTATGCTGTGGAGCATCTTCTTATGAAGCTTTTAACTAAAGCCCTAAGAATTCCACTTCTTTTCTCTGCAATATACTTCTATTCATTATTCATTGATGCTTTTCATTACTCATTCTCTTGGAGCTCTTTACAAGAAAGAGAGGCTTGAGTATACATAGGAATATGATCTCCATGCCCCCAACAACTTAATAGCTTCCTTGATCATCATATTAAGGGGGTTCAACCTTATAATATCTGGCCCTCAATTTTTTGTTGTTTCATGTCAATATTTTTCTTTTTGAGTATGGCTATAAGCATGCTAGTTTGAATATGTTTGTGGAAATGATGGTTGGTTATGCATTCAAAACTATAACCTATGCTAAGGCGAGTTTATGCCTACAGCAAGCTAAAGTTAATCAAGGTTTCATTGATTACATAAACTAGACAAAAGGGAGGTATCCTACAATGGTTCTAAGAGCTCTTCTAGCCCTAATAGATTCCATGGATTTAGCCAAAAGGGAATTTGATCATATAAGCAAACTTAGAACCAAAAAGAAACATAAGAATATGTTAGCCACCTAGCTAACCTATGAGCCTTTGTATCAAACTATATTTTATTTTTTCATTTTTTAAAACAATTTAAATGTTTATAGCTACATGTTTTTGTAATTTATTGATTCCTAGGCCAAGCATATAAGTGATTATGTAATTATGAGCCAAACTAAGCGGGTTTAAATGCTTCTAGACTGTATGAATCCCTAGGCTATAAAAGAGTGAGATGATTATTTATATTTACCTAAAACCTTATGGCTAAGGTTTTAAAGTCAATTTCTGTAAAAGATTTGTAAGTTTTTTTGGATAATGAACGTACAAATCATTTAAAGAGCACTGTATATTCTCCTCCTTCTTCTCAAGCTCGTAAGTCTCTTGCAAATGATCTGTTTGGAGCACAGTCTATTTCATAGCATTTGTTGGTGAAAGCTCTACATGATATTGTAAGTTTCTTGCAATTAATCTATGATTTTTCTATAGCTAATCCTCTTCTTAATTTGCTCATAACTTAAGTTTTACACATCTAAATCACATTTTATGCATAGAAAGGGTAGTAGGATAGCATTGCTAAGCTATAGAGTGCATTCTAGACCGAAAACAGTTAGGTCAAATCTATCCTATAGATAATGAACAAGATTTTGGAGAGTGGTCAAAGTGGGGATTTTAGGCCATAGGCATGTGTCTTTAGTCATTGCTTATTTAATCTATGATTTTGGTCATGTTTGGACTTTGTATGCTTGGTGAATTGTCGACAAGTATTTGTAGATATTTTGGTTAGTTTTTGCTGCCTGACATGTAGTTGACTGTAGCTTTGGGTAGATAAGGATTGAGTGTGTTTCCAAGAGCCTGACAACCTCTTGTAGCCTCCATGCACTGGTCAAGTTGACTCCGTCCCACAATATGACATTTATGTACGTGATTCTACTACCCTACAAGAAGATAGTAAGGCTTGGCAACTAGGAGATTACATTTTGGCATCATTGTCGGGGATGAGGTGACCTAAACTAGGGAAAACCTCAGTACTTAGCTATTATTGTACAAAACTTCCTCTAGGTT
This sequence comes from Adiantum capillus-veneris, assembly GCF_014529385.1. Taxonomy (NCBI): domain Eukaryota; kingdom Viridiplantae; phylum Streptophyta; class Polypodiopsida; order Polypodiales; family Pteridaceae; genus Adiantum; species Adiantum capillus-veneris. The sequence goes on from NC_140942.1 coordinate 44,844,778, forward strand.
CACCTAGAATCAAAAAGATATGCTTCACTACTTCCCAATGTTTTCTGCTTGAATTTTCTATATACTTGCTAACCACTCCGTTTGTGAATGCAATGTTTGGTCGCGTACTAACCATCACGAATATGAGACTGAAACTCTTGAAGAATCATTCTTGCTAAGTGCAGCCTGTTAAGTACGGAGCCTTATTTACCCCTTGTAATTTTTTGTGGTAAAAACGCACATTTGTAAGGCCCCCATTATGAGGAGAAGCCATCGTGCGTGAAGAAAAATAACTCACCGAAAAATAAAATCACTCGTCGGAAACCAAAATTTTCATTGGAATATTCCTTTTCGTCAGAATATTATGGCCGGACGGCGGCCGAAAAGTGGTCAGAAAACGATCGGTCGGTTGGCCGGTAGTCAATGGCCGGTGGCCGAATTCAAAAGCGGACTTGTCTTCTCAAGGGCAGCCACACGTGGGCGGATTGGAGGGTCTGATTTGGACTTATCTACACAAGGGCAGCTACACATGGTTGCCTCTCATGAGAGAGAGTAGCCCTTTTGGCCTATAAAAGGAGGCCATTTCTACACACATTTCATAGTGTGAAGTTGATGCAACAAGGTGAGTGTGAGGTGGTGAGACTGAAGCAAGGCGGGAGCTCTATTAAGGATATAATCCCTTTGTAAACTACTTCTTGTTTTGAAGTACTAAAGCCATTGAGTGGTTGCTTTCCCGTGGACGTAGCCCACATTGGGTGAACCACGTATATCATGTGTACTCTCTCTCTCTCTACTCTATAATCTCTTGTGTGTGAATCTATCTCTCTCCATTAAGTAATCTACTCAAATATCTATTTAGCTACGTCATATTTCCTAACACAGCCAGTGGGGTACTCAGTGCTTTCCCCCCTTGCATGTTAAAACATTGCAAGACCTTGTGGATATACTCTTCCTATAATAGTTCAATTGTTCCATGCTTACAATCTCTCTTGATACACATACCAAGAAAGTGACATGCATTGCCCAAATATTTCATGGCAAAATGCTTGATTAAGGCATCTTTGAAAAGTGCAATATCATCTTTTGACTTCCCAGCTATAAGCATATTATCCACGTACAGGATTAGAGTGATGAGCGAACCATTGTTCAACCTCCTTGTGTACAAGTTGTGACCCTCTTGGCTTTGTACATAACTTTGGGATTGAATGCACTTATCAAACTTGATGTCCCACTGGCTTGAGACTTTCTTTAGTCCATACAAAGCTTTCTTGAGTCTACACACTAGTTCTTCCCTGGTTGGCTTCTTAGTCTTTATCTCAAAACCTTCTTGTTGTTGCATCATGTAGACATCTTTCAATGTAGTCATCTTGACCACTAAGGAAAAGATATCATTGCAATCTATGCCTTTTTTTGATTGAATCCTTTATAAACCAATCTAGCCTTATACTTAGGCTCAATCATCTATCGTGTACTTCTTCTTATACACCCATTTGCAAGGCAATGCTTGTTTACCCTCTGGTAACTTTAAGAATTCCCAAGTCCCATTGGCTAAAATTGAGTTATACTCAAATTGCATAGCTTGGTCCCACTTCATGCTATCTTCCATCTGAATAGCTTCTTTATAACATGCAGGCTCACCCCGCAGTCAGTGACACCCCGCAGTCAGTGACTAACAAATAGTCCAATCCTAGATGAAAACTCTCAGTTGCATGAGATACACTAGTATATCTTCTAAGTGCCTAACTGTTGGATTCCTCTCTCTCTGGAGCGACATTTGTATGTGTAATAGTGGAAGGTGTATCACTAGCATATATAGCATTCTGTGTAGTTGGTAGTGAGGCAACATCCTCAAACCGTACTTTGCAATATTCAATCTCTTTCATTGGTTGTCTATGCATCTTAGACTTGTTGAATATCACATGTGAGCTGCATATAACCTTCTTAGATTTTGGGTGTCAGAGATGATATCCCATCTCTCCGTCTACACCATATCCAATGAATATGCACTTGTGTGATTTAGGATCTAGCTTTTGTCTAAGATCTTTTGGAACATGCAAGAATACCTCATACCCAAATACACGTAATCTATTGTAATTAGGCCATTTGTTCCCTTCCACATCTCTTGCAAAATCTTATACTTCAGTGGTGTACTAGATGACTGATTTATCAACTAAACATCTATCATAATAGCTTTCCCCCAAAACTCCTAAGGTAAAATGACCATAAACAACATAGAAGTGACCGGTTTCTACATAGTTCTATTCATCCTTTCTGCCACACCATTTTTGGGCAGATGTGTAGGGTGTGATGAAATGTCTTCTGATGCCTCATTTACCATAGAAGCCCATACTTTCCTCCTTTGCCAATTCACAAATATTTAAGCTTTCTACCTGATTGGTTTTCTACCATTGCTAAGAACTCTAAAAGACATGAAAGACTTTGCTCTTCTGATTCAAGAGATAAACCCATATCTTGCTAGTAGAGTCATCTATGAATGTTATGAAGTATAATGTCACATAAGTCACTATGACCAAGGTCTAGAGGGCTTCCTAACTTCTTATCTAAAAACATTGAGGTCAACCTAATATGTTTTCCATAAATGTAGTGCTCACATAAAGAAAAACTAGAGTAATCTAACACGTGGATATAACCAAAACACTATAGAACCTTCATTTCTTTCTAACTCATATGTCCCAGCCGGCTATGCCACAACTCCATAGGGGACAACTCAACTACACAAATAGAATTCTCTTTCACTAAAGAGACATAGAGTGAATACAATGAGCCAGACTTTTGGCCTTCAAGCATGACCAATTTTCCTTTTTTGATTATCCAAGAACCATGTGCAAAAATAGTAGTGTAATCCAAATCGTCTAATTCCCTATAGACATCAAACTCTTTGTCAATTTGGGTACATGTTTAACAGTCTACAACATAAACTTGGTGCCATTAATGTACACAAAGTTCTATGGCCCCAAGAATACATATATGAAGCTCATAATAGTTTCCCACTTTCATTGTAGATTGTGTAGCAATATATGTGGAGAGCCACTCCTTATGAGGAGTCACATGAAAGCTTGCACTTGAGTCCACTATCCAATTCTAGGCATAGCACTCGCCAAGAGCTAACAACGCATCAACACATCAAGAATAATCTCAACAGCTGGAGACTCAACAACATTAAGTTCTTCTATCTTCACAATGCTCTTAGTTGTGTCAGACTTCACTTTTTCTTTGCCCTTTTCACGTTGTAATGCACAAAATCCCTTCTTCAAATGTCCCTTTTTATGGAAATATAACATTTAACACTTTTCATGTCTCTTCCATGACTCTTGCTACGATTGTTCTTACAATCCTGAGAGCGACCATGATTATGACCATACTACCTTGTCTTGTCATGGCCGCCACTAGTCATATACGCATCACCATGCCCATTCACATCAAGAGACTGACAATCTCCTCAGGGCATGCTAGTAACATCACTGAACAGTAGCTTCTCGCCAGGTGTTGAGTTACTTATCGATGCATTGAACGTAACCCATGGTGATGGCAACAAACAAAGCATAAAGATGGCCTTCATCCCATCATCAAAGTTAAGACATTTGAAAGTAAGCTGCAAAAATATATTGTTGGACTCATTCAAATGAGATATAACACTGCTGCCTTCTTTCATGTTCATGCGCATTAGGTTTCTTCATGAGAAAAACCTTGTTCAAGGCACTTTTACCATCCCATGCTACACACAAGGCATTCCATAAATCTTTGGCATTGATCTTATCCATTATTGTGAAGTAAATGGATTAACGTGTAGGCAAATGGTCCATAGCACGCTCATTCAAATCTTCCTACTGATCATCATTGTATGCATTCTCTTTTCTGTCACACAATGGTGCTATCAAACCTTTATTGATCAACACATTGTGCATATGCTACTTCCAGATTGCAAAGTTTGTGCCATCAAACTTCTTAATGTAGTACTCATCCTTGTTCAAAGCACTACTAGCAGCCATATTTTAAGAGAATGTGACCAAAAGAGTTATGGCAAAAAATTTGGGAGAATTCGTTTGTTCTATAACAAGAGCACAATCTCAAAACAATATGCAACAAAATGAATGTGTGAACAATCAAGTGTGCCAAGAATGCATATGGATGACTCATAAAGAAATCCGGTAGAGTCTCCTCTGCTTGAAGATCAAAATGTCAACCCAAACAGTTGTAAAACAACACATAAAAAAGATTAAATGCTCTCAAAGCATGTATTGGCATAAAATGGCAGCATAAATCACTGGTAGAGGACAGATGACCACCAATTTGGTGTCAAAAGCACCTATACCCATATATACATAACCTATGGTGAGGCCACAAAAAAGAGATCTCTAGAGACCTAATCCACCTAACACTAAGTAACCCGAGCCCAAGTACTTGACTTCAAAAAACCTTACGCAACGACCCTCACAAAAGGCTAACCACAGTCTCAAAAAGGGATTGTTCAAACTGAGTCTTAGAAACGTCCGGGTAACTACCAAAATATCAAGCCAGAGATGGCTCCACAATGTTGAACAATGGTAGTATCCACAACTCAACATACATGTAATGGTAGTCACTACTATTGTTGCAGGATCTGTGCACAAATAGGTGCCAAAAAGAGTGTGGGAGGGTGTGTGTGTAGTGTTGAATACACACACTTTCATGCTTCTTTTCTCTCCTTGCTCCCTCTCTTTGTAACAATGCAGAGACTCCAAATTCACCAACGCCTCTGTCAAAAAATCACCAGTACTAGTGAAATTTTCTACTAGCGCTGTGTTTTGCTACTTAGTTTTTGGTGTCTAATGTTGCCTTTCCTTGTCAATTCTATCTGGTGTTGCAATTTTCAAAGCTGCTAAAACATTAGTACTACTATAAAAAGGCTCCAAAAGTCATCAATGCTACTTGCTTGTTAGTTCTCTAGTGGTACGATTTTAAAATCCGCCAATGCTACCTACTTTTCCTTCTCTCTAGACCTTTTCAAAGTCAAGGTCAGAGATTCATGGCACACTAATACTCAGACATTAGCTTGTTTTAAATCTTGTGCATGCACCAAAGATGAATAAAAAAACTACCATAGCTCTGATACAACTTGATGGGCGCAAGATACACAACATGCAAGTGTGTGAGTGCAATGCAGTGCAGTAGGAGACAATATCAACAAAATCACACACACTAATGATTGCAACAATGCACACATCATGCAACGCACTAATCACAAGCGCGCACACATAGTCTATTGAGTATCCACACTCCAATCAAACCTACATGCACACACAAAGAATAGAAGTCAATCACACAAGAGTAGAGTGGGATTAACCACTAATTAGTTGAGATCTAGATAATCAAAGCATCATAGACAACCATAAGAGAGTGAAAAAATTAAGCAGTGATTAGTGTTAATAAAGTCACATGATGTTAGGAGGTTGCCATGACGAACGTCTATAGCATAGCTATTTGGCACTTTCATGATAATGTCAATAATGAGGGAAATGACTTGGATGGGGCACGGAGACTCTTTGAGGGTGTCAACCTCAAGGAGTGAACTTAAAAAGCAAGAAAATCAACTCAACAAGCAAATCACCACCTCTATATCGAAAAATGTGCCTATGTTCTATCTCATCACTCTCAGTCATCATGCCATTTCAGTGTGACTAAACGAACTAGGTTTGTCATGAAACTTTAAGGGAAGCATATTAGGTCTAAGGAGACATGTCTATAAAGTCTAGTCACAATCTAACAAGGTACCAAAATCACAATCCATCATGTACCAAATTGCAAACAACAGAACAACCCAAACACGTCACCCTAAGGTCTAATAACACTCTCCTATGGTATAAAACAAAAAAAAACTCATTATCTTTTATACCTAGGGCTTTCTAAATGGCCAATGGCCAGCTCACACGAGTCTTTACAAATATCATGAAAGAATTACAACTCATGAAATAGGCCTACTATTCTAGAATCAGGATTTACACATAATGTAGCTACAATAGCTTTAAAAAATAATAGAGTACAAATATGTTAAAAAATGTGTTGTCTGGCTACATGGATGTGTTTGGCTAGGTGGACCTATCCGGCTAGGTGGACGTCCATATGCTAAAATAGCCAAAAACTCCCCCCTTCCTAGCTCATGTTGGGAGGGTTGTCTTCATGTTTGTCATTAAGGCTGGACGTTAGCTTTGAAATTGCTTTATAGTTGATGACACTCCCCTCTTCCTTGATTGATTTATATCTATTGTGTTTTGGTTAATACTTGAGTTGGGCTTCTATTGTCTAGGCACTTTTGCATTTTATTGTGCATTCTCCTTTTTGTTGCCACTTTTGGTAGTGAAGATGGTATTGGTATTGCCTACCTTTTTGGGGATTGAGCCTCTTTGGGTCATTGACTTGAAGATGGATCTTGCCCTTGGGTTCCACTATAATGCAAGTCCTTTGCAAAATTTCACCAACTTTGAAGCATTGTGTGAGCTCCTTATGATTGTTGTTGATAGTTCTCTTACTGAATTTGTCATTGTTGGTCAATTGGTTTTTGTATGACGTTCTTCGAGTTTCAATTGTTTGACGGAGCTTTGATGTTGTCTCTAAAGATAAGAGTTGCTCTAGATAAACATGTAGAGACCTTCAATTGTTGCTTCGAGTCTTTGACGAATGATATACTTAGCAGTTTCCTTATTGTTGCTGATGTAGAGAACATATTCAAGAGGATAGTGATGAGTTTTCTATATTAGAGTCTAAAACTTGGATGACCAAAGGAGAAAAAACCCGGTAGAAAAAAATGCCTTTGGTATACGCTCTTTCTAGAGTTGAGTAGTTGCAATTTAAGTACCCGTTCATGCAAGGTGATTTCTTGGGAGAAACAAGGGAAGAGTGTCTAATGCAAGTGTCAATTAAGGAACACTCTATATGCATACTAAAAATTTGGCAAAAAAAAGCATGTAGTTTGAAAGATGGAATTGATGGTGCTTCAAGGAACAAATGTAGCACATGTGACATCAAAGGATGTCGTAATAAGTCTCAATTTTCCAAGGAGGGTTTTTGATGTAGAAGCTTCTCCAGTCATACCTCACTATGCTCAGTGCGTGAGTGTCTTTTGGACTTCCTCCTTTTCTTCACCAGACTTAAAATACATAAACTTTGACTCTTATGCTCACCTATACCAGCATGAGTGACACAACATAAATATGCTCAACTTTTCATTTTGAGAAGTACCTAGAATAGCTAAGACTCTTAGACCACAAAGAATATTACTTGAAGCTTTGGGACTAATGCCTCACTCATTTAGTGGCTTATCTGCTTGACTCTGACTCTTATGCCATGTATTTTTAATGGCGACTTGGACGTACCTATTCAAGGCCAAAAACCCAATTCCATAGGTTCTCAACACTAGTTTGGTACCAAAATAGGACACTTAAGTTTATTTTAAAAAAAAATTTAAGTTAAACGCTACTTGCATTAGATGATTTATTCAATAAAACCCTCTTGATATGCTTAAATATGCTAGTTAGAGGGTCTTTTAAAAATCTAACCTTGCATTTTAGAATCTACCATGATCAAGAACTATACTCATCAAGTTGACCCTCATAAAACTGCAATTGATAGTTTGAAGAAATCGACTTTATAAGCTCAAGAAAAAATGAAGCGACTATGTAAAAAATTTTAGGTGTCTTTTCCACAATTTTGCTATAGATAATTAAAAGTTTTATGTGCAAAAAATTTGACATGGGAGTATATAAAATAATGGAAAGTTCTATGTGTTTGTTATAGCCATTTCAAGCATATCGATGTAAACAAAGAAAAATATGTTTTTGATGTATTTGTGAGTTTTAGAAAGTGATACATTGCTTACCCTTTCCATTGAGGACTCAAGGTGGCAAGTAGAAGGGCTTCGGTATGCAACAATTATTGGATTATTGTAAATATTTAAAACTACATAAGAGAGAACTTTCATATTTTCATTCTTGAGGCATAAGCATTCAAAACCTCAAATAATATCAAACTTTCTATGTAGATCAACTAAATGTATGAAAGTACGTGGTACATACACAATTGGGGTGCCCAAAACCATCGTTTTAATGCTATTATGGAGAACTCAAGATTTTCAAGAGTTTTTGCACAATAAAAAATTCAAGATAGAGTTCAAGCAACAGAATTTAATTGAGTTAGAGAGCCCAAAAAATACGTATTTTCTTGGTTTCAATGTATAAAGTCATTTGTAGTTGTCAAATTGCACTAGAATAGCTCCAATTCCACAAGGGGACCTTTGGAAGACCAAAATTATGCTCTTATTCATCACGTGCTCAAGTATGAAATTATGTCTATAACTTGCATGTGACGTGGAAACTTGTCTTTAAAGTGAATTCCATTGTTTTGTAGCACTAAGTGCTAACTCTTGGCTTTTATAAACATAAAAAAGGCCATCTCTACAAAAAGATATAAGAGTTTTATGATTTTTTTGGCAAAACAGCTTGAAATTTTGCTAAAATTTATGACTTAGAACTTACCAGAATTCTATCCATACGGATTGTATTTTGACATGGAGAAAAATCCAGTGTTTTCTTTCCCTCATAACCAACCCATGGTAGAAGCAAGATATAAAAATCTTTTTTCTAGCTTGACAAATAAATTGCCAAAACTTGGAAGGAAAACAAGACACTTTAGTGTCTCGGGACACTTAAGTGTCCAATTTAGGCCTCTTGCATTGTTTTGGTCTTTGGATGCCACCATTATGTCCAGTAGGTTGGCATACTTCTGCTCCTCTTGATTTGTTTGCCATATGTCGATACTACTTTCTGAAATCGGTTCTACCGTTGTGGTGGCGACTAATGGAGCCTTTGCTTTGTCTCCAATGAGAAGCTATTGTAGATGTTTGTGGGTGCTGGAGTTTCCAATGATAATTTTGGAACCGAGCTTGTTCTGGCCTTTGATATGACCGTCACGTTCATTTGCCCCTTTTTCTCTAGGAATTGATGGACACTAGGCTTTGGTATCCATACGTGACTATCACCATTGTGAAAGCCTTGTTGTTGTAGTAGAAGACAAGCTATCTATCTATAGGTTGTAGCACCTTGGTTGTGATTGGATTTTGTTGGCTCTTGGTTATGATTGCTTATCGTTAGGCGAAGCCTCATGCTACATGAATGATCATAGTTGTTCCAGGTTGATGAGCTACTAATTTTGGTAACCATATTTGAGAGTTAACTTCATAAAATCCTTGTGCTGCAAGTAGCTTGATTGAAACCATTCGTTGCTTCACTTGTCTTTGTTGGGTAGCTTGGTTGAAGTCTGACTTTGGTACCCATACTTGCTCCATTGCTTGTTTCTTTGAAGGTATTTTCTTTTGCCTCTTGTGGTTGTTCTTTCTCTTGATTGAAGTGTTTGTCTTCCATTGATAGCTTAGATTTCTTACTGTAGAACTTTTTTCTTGAGGTGAGTAGGTCCAAGCGATCACTTTAGGCTTTATAGCCCAAACATTAGTATTTCTTTGGAGGTAGCCTTGAGAAGTGATGCTACCCACCCTATTTTTTTTTACCATAGTTGAGTTGAATTCCTCTACAGGAGTTCGACTGACACCTCAATAGCTATGATTTTTTACATTGATCCTTGTCGTAACCTTTTTGTGCCTCAAGTAGATGTGGTCATAGCCCCAATCTTGAACCATTTTAATTTGATGAATAAATGGTCTCTCTAGAATGACATTAAAGTGTTGATCCTACCAAAATCCACTATTGCAAAGGTATGTTCGTACTCTATCCCACAAGAGGTTACTATAATATGTTCCAAGATACCAACATGTCTCTCAACATAACCATCTACGAGTTGTAGTTTTATTGTAGTTTTTCTAAGAGCCAATTTTTCCCATTTTCCACAAATTTCTTTGGTGGCTATGGCTACTATAGCCCCACTATCAAGTATAGCCATTGTTTTGAGTCCTTTTTGCTCCACTAGTAAGGTGTGTTTCCTTCTTCTCCTTCACAATAATCTCCCACCTTTTTTTATAGGTATTGGTTTTGCCTTAGGTCTATTTTGTTTCATTTTACCCATCTTCTCATCAAAAGGAATATCTTCATTTCTCCCCACATATGTGGTTTGATTTTCAATAACTCGGAGATAGTAATTGTGCAATCAATTCGTGTAGGCTTCTATTATCCACCATTTTTTATGTGACTTTCCACTGAGATGGTACCACTGTAACCTTTGATTTTGTTTTGTACTCTCCTATAAAAGATGGCAAAGTTTTCAATGTTTTATGCTTACTCTCATTAGATGCTTTTGTTCCTACGTCATCGTATAGAGATTGTATATCTCCAAGGTAAAACTCCTGATCCATGTTGATTTCAGTGATAAATGCAGACTTGAAAGCTACACTACCATCCTTTGCACTCCTAATCTCTTCCCATAAGGCTTGTGGCCATGGCTCATTCACTTCTAGAATTGGCATCAACAATTGTGACTTAGAGTCATCTGCGGTATTAGTCATTACCCTTGTGTCCAATGGTGTTTCTAGCTCTAGTTTCATGCAAACATTTGTTTATTTTATTTTGTGCTCAATTTCTTCATCCCTTTTATGGATCAACACTTCTTGTTTAGAGAATTTAGTTTCTCTCGCTCTAATAGAGATTGAGCTCTCTCTATGAGCCATTTGTACATTTAGGGTTTAGGGTTTAGGTTTTTTTTTTCAACTTCAGGATGTGGATAGGTTAACCATCTTTGTCCCAATGTTTAGTTGGTTTTCACTCTAGCCTCAAAAGCTTGCAACATAGCATTGGTGCAACTAAAATATGTCGACCATACTAGAGGGCACAAGCAGGTATGTACAAGCTACCATCTTCAAACAGAGCACCATCTTGCTGCTCAATAAACACAATTGCCATACTTGACTTGTCCTCTCAACCAAGTAAAGTGGAGGCCTCCTCCAAGAACTCCTGTAGCTGACGGACTGTCCAATGCATAGCAGCATCCACAAGCATACCCATAAACAATGAACATATACCTCTCTTGACAGCTTTTTCGCATCCATAGCCTGCTCCTCTTCTCTTTGCACCACCAAAAGCACATGTTCTTCAACCAAAGGCTCCTCTTTTAGCATCTTATTGCACTCCACACTTGTAGCAGCTTCAAACACTTCCTATTCCAAGAAAATAGAGCAATATGGCTCCACCCGCTCCTCTTGCAATCCATCTTCTTTTAGCTGTCCTTCCTCCATAATCGTAACAACTCTCTCTTTCTTGGATGAGCTTTGTACTTGTTGCACTACTATAGAACTTTTCACCACAACTTTAATGAGAAAAGTCATCAACATGGTGCCACATAGCACCTTCAACTACATATCCTCTTTGACAAGATTTGACACTTCAACCTACTCTTCTTTCACATTGCCGATCAACATATCATCAAAAAAACAAAAAGGCAACTTTATCCTTACCAACATAAGCTCATCGGAATTTGTCTCCTCGCCATAGGATGTGGACTCATCTGCTGTATCCACCTCATTTGTCTCCCAAAAGCTTGAGCTTGTATCTTCACCATCATTAGCATATGTTGAATCTATTCAGCATTCTCATCCTCTTGCTGCTCCACAAAGAACTGACCACCCTCTTGGCTTTTCACACTTTCTTCTCACACTTCCAAGCCCTTGGTATTTGCAACTTGATTACACTCTGCTCTCTTCTTATGCATTGGCTTCAAGAAAACAGGCTTTACCTCTTCATTTTGCTCTTGGAATTTTGGAACTTGTCCTCTGCTAGCTCTTCTGCACACAGGTTCTCTTTGACAAGGGGCTTATCCTCGTTGACAAGCTCTTCCACCATTGGCATAGACACTTCATAAACTGGTCTTTTCTCAATAGGCTCTGCACTTCGAACAATTGGTACCACCTTTGGTTGAATCATAAGACACATTGCAACCGCTACTTGCACATAATCCGCAGGCTTCAGCAAGCCCAACTCCAGCATCTGCTTCACCTTTTTGCTCTTCACCTTGTCCAAATACACCATATCTTCGTAACTATCCACACCGAACTCCATCTTTTCATGGATCTTTGGATGCAAGCAATCAAGCAGCTTTGACAACTTTAATTATTGGCAACCTTTAACTCCCATGGCAATCTCCAGCTACCTCCAACAGGCTTCAAATTGCTCAAGAAAAATTGAAAACTCTTTACTTACATGTTGGCCTGGCACCCTCAGCTTTGCACCTGCTTTCGCTAGAGAAATCACCCTTTGAAACCGCTTTAAAAATTAACTCAGTAGCCTTGCCATGAACTTTGATCATCACTTTCAGACCATCAAACCATACCTTTGCCTGTCCGCGCATTAGCAGTGACATCATCTGCAACTTTTATTCATCACTTTGCATTTAACGAGAGCATAAACAACTCAAAGTCCGCCAGCCATTTATCCGCATCTTCATCACCATTGAAAATCAACCCCAAATTCTACCACATCTCTAATCACTAACATATCACCAAAGAGCAATCAGTGTGCTCCTCAGCGGGAGCACCAGAAGATGAAAACGGGGAAAGGGGAACACACTCAGAACACAAACAAACTGCCTCTCTATAACCCAAGATATACACAACATCCCAATCCACTAGAAAACACTCACCAAAGACCACAATCGCATAGGCAAACCACCATTTGCACACAACCATACACATGCACACTCACTAAAACACCACAAATCAATCCAATCACTATGCACTATTCAACTCCCTACCTTCCACACACACAAAACCTCTCTCTATCTCTCTTTGCATAATTCGACCTCGGGGGGCACACCTACCAACACACGGCCAAAAATGCACGCACACAAGTAGAGAAGAGAAGGGGGAAGGGGGAATCGACACAAAAGAACAACAATGATGGCTTCACTTCAAAAAACAACCATATAAAACACTTGCTCCAAGCCGGCACACACCTCTGCAAGCTTGAACACGCCCTTGGAAACCCTCCTGGCTCCGCACAACTCCGATGGCTCAACAGCCTCAATGGTCCAAGCCTCTTGGCCCCCAGAGCACGCACGACAAAAAGCCCTTACAATTTTACAAAAATTCCCTCTTATAGGAGTGGCTAAACTCCAAAAAAGGAAAAAAATGTTCATATCTGCTCATGCAGCTCACTCTGAGCTTCTTTTGGCATTTTCCAATCAACACAAACATTTGGCATACTCCCTTTAGCATATCTTGCACGTTGTCGACACCTCGGAAAACTTTCCACTTTCACTCTTGATACAATTCATGTGAAGTGCCTCTTAGCCTTATCTCCAAGTGAACCGCGTGGGAGACCCCCCTTGGTTGTCATGGCATCGTGACAAGGTTGGGACCCTCCTTGTCCTCAATAAAAAGATGGGATGCTTTGAGTGTCATGGGAACCCCACAGCTCAGGCAGTGCCACGTCAGCAGACCATTCACAATTGTCAGACGACCCTAGCCGCTTTCGTCTACCCCACACGCGTCGTTTCATGCCCTTTAATACTCTGCAACTTGGTGCCTGGTGATCAGAGAGTCAAGCCGACAAAACCATCTAAAATCTTTGGTCCCCTGTCTCAAACTCCACCATCTCGGCCACATTCCAACTTTGTGAGGTTCTCCAATCATCGGTCCAAAGACTTCAAAAAATCATATGGCATTGCATCGTCGTAGATTGGCACAAACTTCGACTTGCAATATCTTCCTCATCCGGGCTCCGTTTGACATGCCGTCACTTCTTGATATTTCCATACATTGCATACCACATTCCAAAACCTTGTCAAGGCCCAAGAACCTGCAGATGGCACCTTTCCAATGTGGCTAAACTGGCTCAGAACTTGCCCTTGGAAAACCTTCATCTGGCCATATCTCTCACCTTGTAGCTTAGTTTGATGAGCCATCTAGACCAGCTCGTAGAAAAATTCAAACTCCCAAGAAATAAACTAGCCCTTTGAACATACTTCATTGCCATCCCCATATGGCCCATTTTGGAGCCCTTTAGGCCTAGAAAACCTCATCAGACATACATAACCGCTACCACCTACTTGCCCAAGATCTTTGTACCTGCTTTACTGCCCATGCTTGCACTTACTTGGATGTAGGGGGATGCTTGGAGTGATGAAGGTAGGCCATGGATGGATTATGAGCATGGTGGGTTATATGCTAGGTTGCAGCATTGTGGGAAGGTGTTGCATGTAGATGGAAGAGAGAAGAGTCAGATGATTGATCGAGGTGGAGGCCATGCTATGATGCAGGGGGTGGGGCAACCCACTTGAAGTTTGGCAGTAGGCAGGAATAAAACTGTATATATGGTTTTGGTTTTCTCACAATCTTTGCTAGTTTGTGTAGTTGGTAGAAGAATAAAGCAATTTTGTTGTTGAACATAAATGTTCAAGAAGGGGGTTGGGTAATGATGGTGCAGCTAAAGTGTGTCAACCATACAAGAGGGCACAAGCAAGTATGTACAAGCTAGCAGGTGCATGCATGGGTAGTGCACCAAGTACGAAGATCCCGTGCAGGCAGGTGGTAGCAGGTTATGTATATCTGATGAGGTTTTCTAGGCCCAAAGAGCTCAAAAATGGGCCAGATGGGGATGATAGGGAAGGATTTCTAAAGGGCTGTTTTTTCCTTTGGGAATGTAGAGTTTGAAGTGGTCTACGAGCTGGTCCAGACGACTCATCAAACAGAACTACAAGGTGAGATATATGGCCAGTTGAAGGTTTGTCGGGGGCCAACTATAAGCCAATTTGATTGCATTGGGAAAGGTTCCATCTCAAGGTTTTTGGGCCTCAACAGGGTTTGGGAATGTGGTATGCAATGTGTGGAACTAACAGGAAGTGGTGGCATGTCAAACAAAGCCCAAATTAGGAAGAAATGCAAGTTGAAGTTTGTGCCAGTCTACGACGGTGCAATGTGAGATGATTTTTTGTAGTTTTTGGATTGACAGTTGGAGGGCCTTGCGAAGTCGGAATATGGCCAAGATAGTGTAGTTCAAGGCAAGGACCAAAAATTTCAGGTGGTTTTGTCGGCTTGACCCTTTGATCACCAGGCACCAAGTTGCAAAGTATTAAAGGGGGGTGGAATTTGGTTTTTGAAGATCTTTTTGTTGAAGTCCAAAGAGGAGCTTGGAGGGCGACTTCATTGGGGCCTACCGTGTGTCACTGTGGATATCCCACATGCGTTTTTTAGTGCAGGCTAGCAGTGGTATTCATATAGAAACGTGACCTTTCCTTGGGTAACACGAGGCATGGAAAGAGCTTGGCCATGGAGGTGCCCCTGCAGGCGTTGTCGCGGGCGGTGCTTGTGGAGTGGACGGTGGCAATTTTGACGATGGCAACGGCCATCGACGGCTAGGGTCGTCCAGCAATTGTGAACAATATGTTGACATGGCGCTACCTACGAGGTGGGGTTCCCACGATGCTCAAAGCAACCCATCTTTTTATTGAGGACAAGGGGGGTTCCCACCTGGTCACGTCATCATGACAACCAGGGGGGTCTCCCACGCGGTTGACTTGGAGATAAGGCTAAGAGACACTTCACATGCAGTGTATCGAGAGTGAAAGTGGAAAGTTTGATGAGATGTTGCCAGCATGCAAGATATGCTAAAGGGAGTATGTCAAATGTGTGTAATGATTGGAAAATTCCAAAAGAAGCTCACATTGACCTACGCGAGCATATACGAACAATTTTTTATTTTTTTTGGAGTTTAATAACTCCTAGAAAAGGGAGTTTTTGCAAAATTATAAAACTTTTTGTTGTTTGTGCTTTGGGGGCCAAGTGTGTGCCAGCTTGGACCAAGTGTTATATATGGTCATTTTTTGAAGTAAAGCCATTATTGTTGTTCTTTTGTGCCGATTTCTCCTTCCCTCTTCTCTTCTTTGAATGTCTGCGTGCGTTTCTGGGCGTGTGTTGGCAGATGTGCCCCCCCTCCCCCCCCGAGGTCGAATTATGCAAAGAGAGATAGATAGAGGTGTTGTGTGTGTGGAAGGTAGCAAATTGAATAGTGCGGACTGATTGGGTTGGTTTGCAGTGTTGCAGCAAGTGTGTGCATGCATGGTTAAGTGCAAGTGGTGGCTTGCCTGCACGACTTCGACACGACGTAGTGGACGAGATCGCGGACAACAAGCCCTCAAAGTTCTATTTCTTACTAGGTGGGTGCAAAGTAATGCAATGAATGGAAAAAAGATTGTCTGTAAAGAGCTAACTGGTCGAGTTCGAATCGTTCCAATGTAACTTGGATGAATTCCATTGGACGTAACTTCTTCTTCAATTGAATTTTATATTCATGACTTGCATTCACTACAAGAGGTACTTTATATTAGCGACGCTTGGAGTGCGACGCTCAAAATGTGAAAACCCACGGCATTGCTATGGGCATCGCTAAGTTATAAGTAACTTAGCGACGCTTATAACGACGCCCATATAGCAACGCTGACAGGGGTAAAAAAATAACCTAGAGCGTTCGAAAACTCAGATCTCAGATCCGAGTTTTCGGCGCGCGCTCAAGCAAGCAAAGGTAGCCCGTGCTCTCCCTCTCTCTCTCTCTTTCTTCTCCACACACACACACACACACACACAAGGAGAGGAAGGAGACCAGGTATGCTCCTTCCCTCTCCTTACTCTCACGTTCCCTTCCCCTCTTTCTCTCTCCCTCTCTCTCTCTCTCTCACACGCACACACACATTGTGTTTTTGAGAGAGAGAGAGAGAGAGAGAGAGAGAGAGAGAGAGAGAGAGAAGAAGAAGAAGAAGAAGAAGAAGAAGAAGAAGAAGAATAAGAATAAGAAGAAGAGAGTTTTAACCTCGTAGGAAACTATCCCAAGAGACCAAAAAGATCTAGTCGACAAGGAGTTGAACTCAAGACCTGTTATTCAAGAGGGAAATGGCATAACCAATCTATCACAGTTGGGTGATAGAAAGGTTATACCATTTTCCTCCTTTTATTGGTGTGCACACACACCCACACACACACACCCAAGAAGAAGAGAGTTTAATTTAATGTCGTAGGAAACTAATTTAAGAGACCTTAAAGATCTAGCCGACGAGGAGTTGAACTCAAGACCTGTTATTCAAGAGGGAAATGGCATAACCAATCTACCACACTTGGGTGATAGAAAGGTTATACCATTTTCCTCTTTTTATTGGCACACACACACACCCACACACACACACACTAGAAGAAGAGAGGTTTAACGTCGCAGGAAACTATCCCAAGAGACGTTAAAGATTAGGTTAGATGTAGACTTACGTTAGATTAGATTTAGGTTTATTTAAGTTAGATTAGATTAGATTTAGGTTTATTTTTAGTTAGATTTACGTTAGATTAGATTTATGTTAAATTAGATTAGATTTAGGTTTATTTTGGGTTTAAGATTAAATTAGATCTAGATTTATGTTCGATGGACTAGCTTTTTTTAGATTTAGGTTAGATTTTAGTGCATGTCAATGAAGGTGTGCTCATGATGGTAAGCATTGTATGAAAAACACTTGCTCATATGAAAAACACTGAAAAGACTCCGTTTTCCTACATGAGAAAATTTCCTGCGCTCACAGCCTCGACAGTCCATGCGGACTAGCAATTCCACCTGCATGTTCGACTGCTGCTACCATACAATAAGCCATCATGATCAGCCAATGGAAGAGCAAATTGAGCCTACACAGAAATTAGTGATGCAAGATGATGATTCCAAGGGTCTCTCTCTCTCACACACACACACCACAGCCCGTCAAATCTAGAGTAAGAATTAAGTGCTTTGAGCAGGCATCAGCTACATTGAAAGAATGGTGTACCTGCATGCTATAGACAAAAATCTACTGTGAAAAGATGTTAAGATGTTGTGAAATGCTACAGCTAGAGAAGAGGCAAAGGGGTTTTGTCCACTACATGCACTATCATGTAGACGTGGGTGTGTAATTTCTTGTACCCACAAATATAGGCATTGACCAATAAAGACGAGATTATAACCCGGTGGTTCTGATCTCCGTGCACATCTAGACCGAGGTGTGCGCGGATTGGACATGACTAGAGAATGTGAGGTAGTTTACAGTGTGAACAAAGAGAGAGAGAGAGAGAGAGAGAGAGAGAGAGAGAGAGAGAGAGAGAGAGAGAGAGAGAGAGAGAGAGATAAAAGACGAAGAATGCCAATAGAAGATTAAATTTGTTGTCCAGGTTATAAGGTTTTTACCCTCATTATGTGTAGTGACGTGGATGTGGAGCCATCCAACTGAAACACCTATCTCTCAACGAGGATCTAATGTCCTTGTAATCAAGGCAAGCATGATGTGCGACGGACAAGATGCATTTCTTTGCAGCACGTTCGCAAATTTGGCGAGTTCAATCCATCTATTATAGATCGATTTGTTGCCAATTATAACTCGTTGGACTCTGACGCCGGCCAACAGGCAACAATCTTGCAACCCAATAGACGTGTTCGAGTTGTTGCCAATTATAACTCGTCGGACTCTGACGCCGGCCAACAGGCAGCAATCTTGCAACCCAATAGACGTATGGAGCAATATCGGCTTCAAACAGTGTGTAATGGATCGATAAAACTCCCTAAAGCACCATGGATTTTCACAGGAGCCCAAGAACGCAAAGTAAAAGAGACCATTCGATCTTTGTGGACCCCCACTGGCGTAATGCACTCGCTCCGAACGTGTTTTATTGAAGAAGGAAAGCTTACTGGTTTGAAGTCACACGACTGGCATAAAATGTGTCAGGTATGTTCGTAGAGGAATATATCATAGTGGGAATTGCGTAACAAATTCGTGTGTGTACTTTAATATCATTGATGCACGTGTTTTGCAGTTTATTTTACCGGTGGCCATTGAAGGATGTTTGTCTCTTGACGTCCGTAACACAATCTACAAACTTGCGAAGTTGGTGCAATGGATCTCACAAAAGGAGATCAACGTATACTCCATACCATTCGCCAAACTAAACGCTACGGAGGTTGTGTGCATGTTTGAGAAACATTTTCCTACTACCATGCTAACCATTCAGGTGCATCTTCGTGTTCACATAGTTGATGAGGAGGAAATAGCTGGCACAGTACATTCCAGATGGATGTTCTTTTTAGAGCGTTTCATGAAAACGCTCAAGGGATATGTGCGTTAGAAGGCACGTCCGGAGGGTAGCATGACAGAAGGTTGGCGGGTATCAGAGTCCCTAGTGTACATTGGAGAGTGGCTAGACGGATTTGATAAAGCCTGGGACACGCTATGGCGAACCATAGATTATGAGCACATATCTCGGATTGTCATGTGCAATCTCGGTGTTGAGAAGAAGATGACGGAAGATCTAGAGGCTAAAATCAACCGATTTTGCATGCTTCACAATCCAGTGATGAAAAAGTGGATTTCACAATATGAGGATGCAAAGCAAGAGCGACAAAGGGCATGAATCAAGTGGAGACGGGGAAGACAACCACCGATGCACTATCCAACGGGTCTGGAGAGCCTACCAACATTCATGAGCTTAAGATGGTTGCACAACCAAATGAACAACGCACAATAGTGCGGTGAAGAAGTGACTGACGAAGAGTGGGAGTACTCTCAGGGTTGCACGACCAAGGTAAGTTTGCAATGTATAACTAGTGACTTTTTAGATTTTGAAGGGCCACTCATAATCTTTGTTCGTTGTAGTATAAGTCATACACAGTAGCATGGTGTAAAGGTCGACATTTTAGGGTGGAATGGATCGACAAAAAGCGTTTTACTCAAGATTGTGTAATCATGGCAAAATTTGAACAGTCTAGTTGACAACAGCAGATCCTGTGGTGGCAGAACTCACTTACTTTGGCACGCTACAAGAGATTTTGAGGATCGATTATAGAGGATTTTTTGTCGACTTGTTCGACGTGCAATGGTTCAAGATAATCATGGAGGGTCGCAACACTACTGTGCGTAGGGGAGAGTCTGGTTTTCTTGCGGTGGATTCAATCAAGAAATGGACCGACCGAAGAGACACTTTCGTACTACCCGAGCATTGTGAACAAGTAAGTATGTAAATAGTTAACATCCCATTTTAGAAGTTATGTGCTTGGAAGCTCTCATGTAAGTTATGTGGCTCTGGCATGTGATATTTCATCCTACAAAGTCTGCATCAAACTGGTGGTACATCATAGAGGTAGCCCCTCGTAGTGCACGGATGTATGAAGGCTACCATGTGCCAATCACAGTGGCATCAATGGAGGAGATCGGAGAAGATGCTCAGTCAGAAGCCACTGAGGTGGTGCTAGATGAGCATCAAGCTGCTACTCTCTATGGGGTGCATGCAGAGGATCTACAAAATGAAATGGAGGACATCTGTCTAAACGGAGAGCTCTATATAGATATAGGAAGTTATGCTGAGCTATGCGAGGATGAGAGAGAGACCTCTTAAAGCCATAAATATTGTATTTGAACAATTTTGCTCCGTTTTATAATATATATTGTATTCACGTGGCTTTTTGTCCATTCCCGTGAAGGCAGGCTACTTTATTAACTACTCTGGACCCCTCTCTCTCTCTCTCTCTCTCTCTCTCACACACACACACACACACGCTCGCTCTGGCTCTCTAGGTACCTTCCATGTTGTATAACGCTCTTTTGATTTTTCACTCACATCCTGGGAAATCCATGGCCACATGCAGCTCCACCACCTGGTTTTTCAACTGCAAGATTTGATTGTGTGCGTGCTCTCTCTCTCTCTCTCTCTCTCTCTCTCTCTTTCAATTGAAAATTCTGAGTTATCGACGCCTCTTCCATCACTCAAGTTGATTAGAAGAAGAACGTGTTCTGTTGCTGCTAGCCTTTGAACATTCCAAAGCTACAAGCACCTTCAAGTTCTACGTCAAAAAAGAAAGAGATGGTTGGGATTCTTGTAGGATTCTCCCCTTCTTTACCAGTTATGCTGAGCTTTGTATTCACGTGGCTTCTTGTATTTGAACAATTTTGCTGCGTTTTATAATATATATTGTATTCACGTGGCTTTTTGTCCATTTTTGTTTATATGCATCATTGCGTCATTGTATTTAATTGTCTTTGCGTCCACTCCAGGTACGTATGCTCTAGGTATGTTCTCACAAGCAGGGACGACGAGCACTGCGCTGCAAGTGGGATGGAGACTGAAGTTGCAATCGTGAAGGGAGTGATTTGTCTCTACTCATAGATGTAGCTCGTCCCACCGCTAGATCTAATTGAACGGGTGAAAGAGACGCTAAGAAGCACTACTACTGCTTCTTAGCGTCTCTTTCACCCGATCAACTAGATTTAGTGGTGGGGCAAACAACATCTATGAGTAGAGACGGGTCTCCATCGCACCCAGAGCGCAGTGCTTTTACAAATTCATAGAAATTCAACGAAATCTCTCTACACAAGAATCCCTCCCCCTCTCTCTCTCTCTCACTCTCTCTCTCTCTATCTACTTGTCCATGTTTTCTTCTCCATTCATTCAATATAAAGTTTAAATATTTGTGTGTTTAATGCAGGTATGGATGATGAGCAATTTCTTTCTTCTTTAGCACCCGAGCAGAGACAGTGGTATGTGGAGCATCATCGCTCTGTCGCACGTTCCTACTCTAGCCGCGTCTCCCTCTGTTTCGGAGCATTCAGCGCACTCCGAAGCTTCGGTGTCGATGAGACAATCTTCACACTTGTATAGGCACTGACGCTCTAGTGGTGGCGGTGACGGTTGTTGTGGGGATGCCGCCGCTGACGCTTCAACACCGCCTCGTGTTCGACGAGGCTCTTTACCCTCCCCTTCTTTGCCCACCCCAACACCAGCCACGTCATCATCATCGACACCAGGTTTTGCGCGGCTGACGGCCGTTCCTAGCGGCTACACACCACTAGCTACTTCTCTAGAAGTCACTCCAGTGGACACTCCTCGCTTCGGGGCCTAGATTGCAGTGGAGACACCTGATGCCCGTACCCCCGTCCACACACTGCTAGAGACCCCTGTTGGGACACGCAGGTTCACGCGTCATCGGCGAGAGGCTTGCATTACTCCGTCGACTTCAGCGGCGGCATCATCTTGGATGATGAAGGCAAGAAGGTGATTTCGCGCATGCGTAGTCTTTGCTCTCAGGTGTTTAGACACTACATACTAAACACCTGGAGTGAAGTACCGAGTGATTTAAAAGACAAAGTCATCAACATGCTTCATGACGTGTTTCCCGTTCCAACACGGGATGACCTCTTCAATGAAGACCTGATGAAGGTTTAAATGCGCGAATAATGCAAGCACAAGCGTTCCAAAGTGCAAAAAGTAATCAAGCATGGGTGGAACACACCAGATTGGCTGGCCAAAGAAGATTGGAAGAATGCAAAGAAAGCAGCGCACGAGAATCCCGACAAGTGGAAGCAACAAAAGGAGGCAGCCAGAGCGTGAGTAGAGGCAGGGAGCTCGCACCACTTGGGGAGCGGCGGGTGGGCATCATTTGAGGCCGATTTTGTAAGTGTTTTTGCATTGCTCTTTATGTTTGATAGTTTAGGGTTTAGGGGTTTTTAAATTCTAACATAATGGATTCTTTGTATGTTTTGACAGTGATCGATGACAGGACGTGACCCCACACTGTATGAGCACGAGTACGCAGGCATGAAGGGCTTAAACGCCCTGATAGACATTTTGAGTTCTCGTGGCGGCATGGTTAGTATTAGGGTTTACATTTTTCTATTTATTGTATTGTTTTATAAACGTCGCTATATGTTTACTTACAGAAAGTTGTCTTTTTGTTTCTTTTTGCAGAATCCGACAGATATGCCGCTTGGACGCGATGAGACGTCTGATTAAGCGACGTCAGTCTAGCCGTAGCTAGATAGCATTAGTTTCTTTTTGTCATAGCATATGTATCATGAGACGAATTTTATACGTCTTTTTGAAAACTATGTATATTTTTTCAATAATGACAATGGTGTTGTAACTATTACATTTGCAAAGTTTAACAATCAAGTGATTTTGCCTATGATGTGTACAATTGTCATTGATTTACTTTCATCAATTTACGCTTGTCAGTTTTGTATCTCTATTCTGCAAATGTTCAATACTATGGATGATGGAGTTAAAGGTTTTATTGTCTTGTCGGTGACTATTTTGGGTCTATATCTTCCCTTGCACTTTTTTTCAAAGGTGAATCAATTAATGAAACATTCAATATGGTTGATGGGTGCTCTCGGGCATTGCTATGAGCGTCGCTATATAAAGCTCTGCAGCGTCTCTATAAACATCGCTATAGATGGCCTGTAAACATCGCTACGATCGTTGCTATAGGTGTCGCTATATAGCGATAGTTATAGCAATGCATATAGCGACGTTCCTGTATCGACGCTGTTAGCGACGGTCTTAGCGACGCCGGGGGTTATAAAAACCCAATGTATTTCCGTCGCTAACAACGTCGCAAGAACACACAACCTCTTGTAGTGATTGTAACATTTCTTTCAATTGATTTTTTTTTCCCAACTGTCAGATGATTCCAACCAATAATTGTATCTTTATTTCAATAGTAAGATGAAACTATCTATCTATCTCTCTCCCTTTGTGAAAGTATGTGCCGTTTCTTTACATTTTGTACAACACATGTAGAGTTTGATGTCTAATCTCTCTCTCTCTCTCTCTCTCTCACACACACACACACACACACACACACACAAACATCCATGGCACTACATTGACAAGTATAAAAAATTATATTAATGTACATAGTTAGCATTTTGGAGAGTATTTGTAAGTACAAATTCTAAAACAGTCAATGGACTGCAATACAAACTCTGCAGATAAGGGATCAAAATGTCCTCTAGGTAGAGATCATACTCATGCCCTTCAAATGAGGGCAGGGAGAGAGTTGTACCCGGTGGATTATGTGATCCCTTATGTGGTGTGTCCTATCAACAGAGTGTTGTCAACATCAAATGGGACATGGATTTGAGAAAAAGGTTTGTAATAAAGCTATACATTTGGTTTTGTAGGGTGGTAGTGGCCATCAATGACAACACACTTGGCAATATACAAGATTAAATTGCAAACACTCAATTTCGGCTATGTTACAAACTATGGCTACGAGGGGGTTGAGGTTTCTCAGTTGCATAGAAGGCCATATTGCGACATGAAACCTTGGAAAAAGAAATTGCAAAAATTCCTTGGTGCTCGGTCGTAAAATGACTCTGTGTCCGGCTACACAGAGGCGGCATTGGTTGAGAGATCTTGCATTTGAATTATATGGCTCTACAAATAGCAACAATCCGTTGATGTCAAGAATAATTAGTCTCTGCAAATATTATAAGTAGTTAGACAATAGGATGACTTTCATATTCTTTTACATTGATTATTACCGAAACAATCATGTCAATGTCTAGCAAAGGTCCATATTGGGTTTGGCTTTTGTGGAGGTTGTCCACTCCAATGTTGACACCTCAAGCTTTTTCTCACCACTCCCTTGTTATTCTACCATTCAAGACTCTTGTGTCTCTAGTGTAGAGTGGTCCATAGCAGATGAATTAGCTTCTAACATGCTATGGTCTATTTGTGGGTCAAGCAACGTTGACTGTTGATTAATTTCCGACTCTATCGATGGAATTGTGGGAGTGGTATGCTCTACTTGAGGGTCGCGGTATTCTTCCTCAGCCCCTCCCTTTGCATTAATCTTCTTCTTTCTAAAACCCTCCAAGCATAGAGGGAGTTTCAATTTTAATTTCTACCTCAATGATGGACTCCTCTGCGCTCACATTGCCCTTCCCCTCATCCTGCATCTCCTCCCTATTGACGACGGGTTTCTAGACCCGGGCCACGGGAACCAACCCCAAAAGGGGAGCCTCATAATGCAAGGAAAAAAAATAAAAAAACATTTTTTCTTCTTGTTTTGTTTGCAGATGACCGCCACCGCCACCCTTGGCATCACCTCCCCCCCCTCTTCCATTATCCACCTCTCTCTCTCTCTCTCTCTCTCTCTCTCTCTCATTATTGCGTGCCGATTAGAGCGACCACACACACACACACAGGAAGGCGGCAAGGCTCACTCATGCTCCCGCTCAGAGGACTGGCAGTCCATCCTCCCTCCACTATTTAAACGGTAAGGGCGCATCTCTGCCCCTCACTTAGCCTGTGTTGTTCTTTCGTGTTGTTGTTTTTGAGAAGACTTACTGCTTGCTTCACAAAAGGAGCTATGGAGCTCACTATTCATGTGTCTCAGGTTTTTTTCTACTACCCTGGCTTGCCTCGCTACTAATTATGTTGATATTTTTGTTTTTTGCTTTAGGTTTATATTAAGCATTCATCTACTATTCGTTGGCATAGTAAGTTGAGCACTAAATGGTTGCCAAACAATAGCATGGTGGGGTTTTTTTCCTTGCCTGAGGCGTTTATTGCTTGTGATCATGTTGTTACCATATACATGTGGTAGTGATGTGTGTGAACACACTAGGACCACCGAGGCATTTTTTCCCTCTTTAGGAGGTTTTTTTCCCCAAGCATTGTATATATGCCCATCACTCTAGGGCTATCTATCTTTCCATTGCACATTAACACACTCTCTATTGTGTGTCTTGAGCTACCTTGGTCTTCTCCAAGCTGTGTGTGTTTCTCTGCAACCCTAATTCCAACAATTGGTATCAGAGCTGGTTACGTCCTCCCGGCTTAATTGCCAGCTGCTCCAGCACATGCCTGCTCACTTTCTCCAATTACAATGAGGTTTGGCGAGCGTTCGTAGGTCAAAAAATATTTCGGGAGATCTCATAGAGCTCAGTCTGCTCAGATTCTGATTCGGGCTCATTTCGGCCTCCGTTTCCACTACAGGCAGGTCTACACAGGCAATTTCATCATTTTGTGTAGAATTTTTGTCAATGTCGATTTTTGCACAACGGGTGCCTTACAGTCTTCTACGGTTTGTGCTATATAGCACGTGTTGTTCCCACTCCATTTCTCCTATTTTCAGACAGTTTTCACATCAGGTGCAGGATTTACCATGGCTGACAACAACACATGTGTCTTCAAGATGTTTACTGCTGAGGACATGTTGGATGGGGACAATTACCCTATGTGGGCTTATATGATGCAACATGTTCTTGTGTCAAAGGGCGTTTGGAATATTGTGCAGGGCATTGATGTACGTCCTGGTTCTGAGGATGTAGGCAATGTTGAGGATGTTGCAGGTCTTACTGCAAGGATTGATGCTATTAGAGTTGTTTTGCCTACAACAGAACAATCTCGTTGGGATGTAAAGGAGCGCAGGCTCATGTATTGATTGCGTTGTCTGTGAACACACCATTGCTCCCCACATTCGTTCAGCAAAATCTGCAAAACAAGGTTGGGATATTTTGGTTGGTCTTTATGCAAGCCGCAATGAGGCTAAAATTGCTTTGCTGCGTAAAGAGCTGGAGTCAAAGATTATGCATGAGGAAGATGATATGGAAACTTTCCTTGCTAGTGTCAAGGATATCAATGAGCAACTTATTTCTGCAGGTGAAGTCATTTCAGACAGTTCCCTTGTGCAAACTGTTCTTGATGCCTTACCAGACTTTTGCTAGTACTTGGAGACTTATGACCCAAGAAAATCCTGAAGTTGTCAAGTCTGATGCATTATGCACATTGCTATTGCAAGAGTCACTTTCTAGAAAAAATAGGACTAGGCAACGTGCAGTTGAACAAGCTTTTATTGCTTCTCAGAGAAAGGGTGGTAACAACAATACAACCACTTCTTATGGTTCTGCTGTGAGTAGAATTTTTTTGTTCCTAATGCTTCTGCTGGAAGCAATTTGTCTGGAAATTCTAGTGATAAGGGCAAAAAGAAAATGCATTGCCATTGTTGTAAAGCTAATAATCAAGCTAATGATCACTTGATCAAGTCGTGTCCTAAGTTGAAGGCCAAAGAGGCTAAGAAGAAAGAGGGTGGTTCCACTGCAAATGCTAGTTCCACTACAAATGCAGCCATTGTTGAGTCTTCTGTGAAAGGAGACTGTGATGTTGATGTCGATCCAGAATGGGCTTTTAGCGCAGAGTGCACTTACAATCCTGCTGTTCATGATGCAAGATTGTCAATTGCTGCAGATTCATATGTGTGGTATTTTGACAGTGGTGCTACAAAGCACATTACGTCACATCGTGAATTGTTCACCTCTCTTGAGTCTGTCCCTCATTGGAATCCATCACTTGTGCCAACAATGCCTCTTATCCGGTTTAGGAAGTTGGAAAGATTGTGCTTACTACTGCAAATGGCAGTTCCTTCACACTTGTTGATGCACTTTATGTACTTGGGATAAAGAAGAATCTCTTGTCTGTATCCGCACTTGCTAGACTTGGACTTGTAGTCAAATTTGTGGATGACATATGTACAGTTCATGATCTCAGTTTTGGTGATGAAATTGTTGCATCTGGCCTTTTGTGCCGTGGGCTGTATAAGCTCACTTTGTATGACAAGCGTGGACAAAATTTTGCAAATGTTGTTGCAGATTCAAGGGCTATTTCAGATGCAAAACTTTGGCATGCACGTTATGGTCATCTGAATTTTGCCAGTTTGCTACGTTTGCAGAAATCTGATATGGTTGATTCCTTGCCGCCTCTTAAAGCACCTGTCAAACATGTTTGTGAAGGCTGTATTTTGGGTAAGATGCAGCATTCTAAGTTTCCAAAGGATGGTTCAGTTCGGGCCACATGTAGGTTGCAGCTCGTGCATAGTGATGTTTGTGGGCCCATGCAAACTCCGTCCTTGGGCAATTACCTTTACTTCGTGACTTTCATTGATGATTACTCCAGGCATGCATGGGTGTTTCCGCTTAAAGCGAAGTCCGAAGTTGTTATGTGCTTCAAACAATTTCTGGCTATGGCTGAAAAAAATGTCTCAAAATGTACTATGGGCACCCTCTGTTGCGATCGAGGGGGGGAGTATATGTCTCATGAATTCAATGAATTTCTGGCTAGTCGTGGGATAAAACACCAATGTAATAGTGCCTTATACACCTCAGCAAAATGGTGTTGCTGAGAGGAAAAATAGGTCACTTACGAAAACGGCACGATGTATGGTCAAAAGTCAAGCTTTGCCGCATTCTTTTTGGCTTGAGGCCATCATGTGTGCCACTTATGTACTAAACAGGTAGCCTACAAAAGCTTTGCAGTCTATTACTCCATATGAAGCATGGCATGATAGAAAGCCTTCTATTGAGCACATGCGTGTTTTTGGCTGTTTGGCATATGCTTTGCTGTCACAAACACAACGCAAAAAATTGGATGATAAGGCTGTCAAATGTATTTTTGTTGGTTATAGTGCTGAAAGCAAAGGTTACAGGTTGTATCATCCGCAAACAAAACGTATTCTGGTTTCACGAGATGTAGTGTTTGTCGAAGATTCTATTCAGCCCTTGATGTCATGTACTAGAGGCAGTAATGTAAGCTCACATGACATGTATGACACTTTGTTGCCTCTTTTCAGTGGTGGAAATACGAATGTAAGTTCCAATGAGGCAAATGTACAGCCTATGGGGTTTTTGAAAATGTTACACATTAGCCTATTACTGATGCAGATGTACATGATGTACGTGATGAGGAAAGGGCTGAAAATGAGCAGGCTAGAGGTATGCCAAAATGGTTGGTGCACACTTTGCGTGACAGTAAATTGGATTCACCTTTGTCTAATCGTACTCGTTCAGGCTCTCGCCATGCATATTATGCATCAGATTGTTATGTTTTGGATGTGTCTAGCTCTCGGGGGGTTCATTATGTGTAAAACTACCATATCACATGTGTTCAAGACATGTTTGTAAAACCCCTTATCTATGAATTTTGTTAAGAATATAATGTACCCTTTTCTTTTAAAATCTGTAAGTTTTTTTTCAAATTTGAAAAAATAATGCCCTTCTGTATATATATTTTTGTAAGTTTCAAGAACTTTAAATACCCTTTGTTGAACTCATGTGATAGGTTACATTTTTATTATGTGACCTCCCCAAGGTCTAGCTTACATGATGTTGAGGAGCCTCTATCTTTTGATGAAGCACAAAATTCAAAAAATTGGATGGCTACCATGCAATTAGAATATGATGCACTTATAGAAAATGACACATGGACTTTATGTGATTTGCCTCCTGGCAAAAAAGCCATTGGTATGAAGTGGGTTTACAAGTTGAAACGCAAGCCGGATGGTGAGATCGATCGCCATAAGGCTTGACCTTTTGCAAAGGGTTATGTACAACAAAAAAGCATAGATTATGAAGAGACTTTTGCTCCCACTTGTCGCATGACTACTGTGCATTTTCTATGTGCATTGGCAGCTCATTTTGGTTGGGATGTACATCAATCACACATTGTTATTGCTTTCTTGAATGGTGACATATTTGAGAAAGTTTATGTAATGCAGCCTCGCAGTTTTGTCATGAAAGGACAAGAGGACAAAGTATGCAGATGTAAGAAGGCTTTGTATGGTTTGAAGCAATCTCCTCGTGATTGGTATGAGAAAGCTGACAGTCATTTGGTCAAACAAGGCTTTCCTAATAGTCCAACAGAAAGCACATTGTATGTAAAGCGTGAGGGTGATGTACTTCTCATTATGGTTCTTTATGTTGATGATTTGATGATCACTAGACCAAATGAGAGACATATTGCTGAATTTAAGGCTCATTTGAATGCTACTTTCAAGATGAAAGATTTGGGGCTGTTGCATCATTACTTGGGTATACAGTTTAAGCAGTGTGATGGTGGTATTGCCTTGTGTCAGAAAAGTTACATAGAGACATTGCTATGTAAGTTTGGACTTGAGAATTGCAAACCTATTGCCACTCCCATGGAAACAGGCTTGAAGCTGAGTCTACATGATGTCGGCGATCTTGCTGATGTCACTCTTTATCAAACTGCTGTTGGCTGCCTCATTTATGTATGCAACACGAGGTCAGATATTCAGTTTGCAGTCTCACAGGTCAGCAGATTTATGCATAGCCCAGGGTCTAAGCATTGGCAGGCTGTCAAGACGATTTTCCACTACCTTAGTGGCACTTTACATCTTGGCTTGTTTTATCCCAAGGGGGGATCATTGCCGTCAGACTTGCATGCTTTTTCGGACTCAGATTGGGCTAGTTGTTTTGACACGCGAGTGTCCACAAGTGGTCTTTGTTTCATGCTTGGTAGTTCATGTATATCATGGTTGAGCAAGAAGCAACCTAATGTGGCCACTTCGAGTTGTGAGGCTGAGTACAGGGCAGTCTTCACAGCTACGGTTGAGTGTGTATGACTTAGACGCCTTATGGATGATTTGGGTGTTGGAAAGGACACTGCCAACACTATCTACACTGACAGTCAGAGCGCATTGGCAGTTGCGAGGAACCCAATTTTTCATGCTCGCACAAATCAAATTGAGGTGCATTACCACTATGTCAGGGAGAGGCTCTCAGCAGGAGAGATCAGCTTGGCTTATGTGCCATCACAGGATAGTCTTGCAGATCTTTTCACAAAGGCATTGTCTTGTGAGAAGCTTGAAGCTTTCTGCAAAGCTTTGGACTTACTCCCCTTTGTGGATCGATCATGTCCTCAATGCATGGCACTTCCCTTTACTCATGTGCCAGCTCTTGTTCACCACATCACTCCAGGGGGGATTTGTTACCATATACATGTGGTCGTGATGTGGGTGAAAACACTAGGACCGCTGGGCATTTTTTCCCTCTTCAGGAGGTTTTTTCCCCCGAGCATTGTATATACGCCCATCACTCTAGGGCTATCTATCTTTCCATTGCACATTAAGTAACACTCTCTCTATTGTGTGTCTTGAGCTTCCTTCGTCTTCTCCAAGCTGTGTGTGTTTCTCTGCAACCCTAATTCCAACACATGTTGGGTTAGGATGGGCTTCTCGTCTGTCGATTACTATTTTTGTCACACTGTGTGCAGCAGGTGTATATACTTTTCTTGAATGATATGCTTTGTATTTTTCACTCAGCATGG
Organism: Adiantum capillus-veneris; assembly: GCF_014529385.1. NCBI lineage: Eukaryota > Viridiplantae > Streptophyta > Polypodiopsida > Polypodiales > Pteridaceae > Adiantum > Adiantum capillus-veneris. Next base: position 44,875,640 of record NC_140942.1, read on the forward strand.
AAAAAGTTGTTAAGGGTGGGTGTTAAAAATTGGCTCTTACATCCACTGTTAAAGGGAAATTGGTGTTGCTATCGATTGGATGGCTTAAACCTAGAATTCACTTGTTGTTAACGAATTTTCACTTTGTGTTTTTGTCCCCGGCTGCTAACCATTGTTGTACTCGTTCATTACATTACTGGCCTTGAGGAGGTAATTGCATGAGCATGTATAGTTTGGGATTGGAGTTGATAAGCATGGATTAATGGTTCACTGTCTATATCCCATCGATTGGGCTATGTGATTATGAGGTGTGCCGATTTGACTTCTTGCACACTATGTGTGGGGGTTGTTGACCCAGCTGCATAGGTTTGCTGTACCAATTCACTAACTAGGTAAATCTTTTACTTCTATCGCATTTGCTTGCGGGTGTAAATTATGTGAAAAATTGAATCCATGATCTATTGCACATGCTGCATTGTAACAAAAACTTTCTTTACTAAAGAACCTCAGCTAATTAAGGTAATGGGATAGTTCTTTGCATTTGACTATATGGTATGTGCCCCTTGGATTGGCATAAGGATGGTATGGGGTCGGGTATCTTCTTGTTTAAAAATTGATACTAGCTTTGTTCTGGCCTATGGTATAATTTTGGGAGGCTTGGCGTGCCGGTTGCATTTGGGTATTGAACTATTCTTTGGTTATTTGGTTTTTTTGCGATTGCCTACAAGTACTAGGCCTATTTTGTTACAGGCTGTCTTGTTAAAGAACTCTGTATTACAAAGACAGATATAGTTTAGAAACAAAAACAATAAATGGCACGTTTTTTCTCTAGAGCTTCATGGGTTTTACTTCAAGGTCTCCTTGCCACTTAATGTGCGTAGAGTTTTATTTGGTAAAAGATATACAGTCTAAAGGAAGTTCTGAATTCCATATACCATGATGTGCTTGAACTTTATTTAACCTAAACAAACATAAAATAGCTTGATACTTTTTTAAACTCTAAAAGGAATTTTTTATAGCTTCTTTTTTGACATGGTAGAGTTTCATTAATCTTGAAGGATATTTTGATAGGGGACTATGACACTTGGATTAGAAGGGGTGGTGGCCTTCTAATCATAACGATATTTTTTGTTAGAAACTTGGGTTGTTAAAAAAAAGAAGAACATTTTGTACACATATTTCACTAAGCTTGTTAAGGTTTTAAAAAAAGTTTGTAAGATAGACATGGATAACAACTAATATGGTCCATTGATACCTATAAAACACATCCAAGGCTAACTGAATTGTTGTCTTGTTTGGATGGATGCAGGTAAGGACTCTATTTTATCTTGGAAGGTTTTCTTGACTTTGGCAAGCTATCCTACTCTAGATGGAACACTCACTTAGGACTGGGGAAGTTCCTTTACTATCTGCATACTGAAAGGGGATCTCTTTCCTACAAACATTGTACTTAAATGATTCTAATATTGAGTTTTTCTTGTACTTATCTATTCCTTGTTCCATTGCTAGCTGTCTTTTGAATGTAAAAGTTCAATTATGTCTTATTATCTAAGTTTTAACAGCTATACACACATCCTATACATAAGGTTTTTCTTTCCTAGAGAAACCGGGATGCTGGCTTTGGAAATTTTCTTCGAAATCGAGTTCTAAGTTGGACCCACAGTCTGTAATCCCTTGACCGGTTGACTGGTGTTAGGTGGTCCTGCTTAGACTCCTTTTCTGGTCCCTTGCTCACGACTACTATAGTCTTTGACTTTGCCGGTTGAAGGTTTGCAAGCCCAAAAAATTACAGTTATTGTTTCTACTTTTATTTATGTTTACACTGTTCCCTTTTCAGGACTGCTTATCCTATAGAAAGACAGCTTGCATGAGCACTAATCAAAACCTTGAGAATCATGCAAATATTCTCGAACAAATTAATCTATACCTTAAGGACCATAAACCAAAGAATGCTTTGGCAGTTAGAACTAGACCCTTCCTCTCTAGGAAGGCCAAAAATTGTATTACTTACTATGGTAAGTATAAGTGAACCTCACCACACTTTTTTGATAAAATTGTAGATTCTTGCTCTCTCACAAGGATTGGAATTGTCCTCGGAGCCCCTCTCAGCGGCCACTTCTCTCGTACTCAGATGTATTAGCAGCTTGGATGCTTCTCAACTAATTTATGATTCGGCTCTTACCTTTGACAAGAAATTATATGTCTTACATATGCTGTCTTTTAATGATTGGGTCAAAATTTTGGCAACTTTGGATAAAGACTCCTTGGAAGGAGTGAATTTAATTACCCATTATATTGCTCAGCTTCCTCTATTATCCTCACAATACCAGCAAGAGCTTGCCCTATTTTCCTCCTCTGGTGCTGATCTGTCTAACTTTCGTAGGAAGTGCTGTGGGCTCAATCCCTCTTTTGTCTGTGCACCTACTACTCCATCTATTCCACAAACTGGTGGAATCTTCTGTCGGGATAGTGCAGCCCTTGAAGCAGTTAAGGAATTTCAGAGTAATCTTTGCTCCCTCAATGACTCAAACCTCCTGGAAATGGTGCCTAAAATATCCAAAGTTTTTCATGTCTTGCCTATTAGAAAAATTGAAATTGAATCCCTCGGGGTCGACCATCAGCTTTGGGTCCTACCCAACAAAGCTTTCTTAGCACCTATTTTGAATGAAAGTTGGGTATACCTCGCCAACCACCGTGCCTCTACTGTGGAAGATTGCAGACTCAAGATTCTAAAAGGAGGGCAATTTATGGACAAAGGGAAGCTTATCAAAGCGTCCTTCAATCTCTCTCATTGACCACTCCAAGTGCCCCTCCAATACAGGCCTGTACATCCGTACCAAAGGAAACATGGAATTTGCCAAGAGTAACCCTAATTTTTACACTGAATCCATATGGAATGTATTTCGTCCTTATGTAAAATGTGCATGTAGATTTCTTGACCCTAAAGCCTCTTGTGAATCCAGCATCATGTGGTTTGATCATACCATTTGGTTTATTCTCAACCATTTGGACTTACTTTTCTCGAAAAAACTTGTGGATTTTCATCTCTCCCTCATTTGCTCTTGGTTAGGTGGCCAAGCTAAGAAAATTGTAATTGCACAGATTGCTTTCAACATCTTCCGTGGATTGATGCTTGATATCTTGAAAGAGTTGAAATCTGATGAATCAAGTATTTACTTAACTACTTATGCTAACTTTAAAGGTGTTAAGCTCATCACTAGTCTTCTTAAACCTTGTATTGATGAGGATGACTCCCCTGCTCTCAAAAGGGCTAACTCTTTGATCACCCCCAACTCCTTCACTTCCTTCCTAACACCTAGTTCATCCTCTAACCGAGGAAGAGTTTGTAGCTTTACAAGAGGAAGAGGCAGGTCTCCCCCAATCAGGAACTTCCCTGAATTTTAAACCTTGGTGATATTGCAGGTTACTATGAGCCCTTGCGGAAGAAGAACTCTCAACAAAGTGGATCCGGACAATGTTTTCATCTACATACACTATCTCTTTCATAATGTACTCCTCGATTGGATTCAACTAAAAAATCTTTTTTGTGAGTGCTTCGATCTGTTTTTCGGTAATCACAAATTACTCGACAATATACTCATAGGATGGAAATATCAACATCCCTTTGAGGTCCCCACCCCATCGTCTCAAATGACGGATCTGATGGTAAACCTGGTGGCCACTAGATCTACAGCGGAAGCAAACAAAGTGGTTTATGGTTCATCTAGCGGACGATCTCTCATCACAAAGTGAGTCGAGTTCGATCCTACTAGCATCGAGATCTAGTTCCACCCCGCAGGGGAAGCGTGTCTAATCAATTATCGGTCCTAAAACCCACCTTCCAAGAGGAGAGAAGTCTCGAGTGCCTTTTTTCCCATGTTTCATAGGCACGTACATTTGCAACTTTTCCGCTCTAGGGGCAATGAGTAATACTAGCGTCAACTTATAGAACTATGGGGACAGAGAGTTCCCGACTAATCGGGACCACCCTTCTCATAGGCATTGGCAACCCGAGTCAAGCCCCCACTTTCCACCCCATACTCACACTTCCTTTTTGTTATCTAATTACTACCACACATGGTTGTTCAACACATAAGTTCATTGATTAGTTTCCGATTCACAAGTTCCTTAATACAGCCCTTCAACCAGTATTGCAAAGTGGCACCAAGACAGTAATTCTAGTAAAAATTCTACTCAAACTTATTCATTAAAATTCCAATGTTCTGGAGGTACAACATCCCCCCTCCAGCGAGAGTTTACTCCTCCCGTTGTCGCCTAGCTGCCTATACAACTAGGTATGTCCATCGCTTAACCAACAGATGTGGACATTCCCACAGCATAGAACGCAAGACGTGGGTTCCCACCGCTTAACCAGTAGACGTGGGTATCCACCAATTAACCAGAAGACGTGGATTCAAGAGCCCTTAACCAGGAACTCTGCCCCCCTGTGTGATCAGAAGGGGGTTCGGACTAGTATCAACATTGGAAATAGAAATGAACAGGCCGAGCTAAATTTTCCCTAGCAAACATTCTTTCCTATCTCAAACGGTATATCCAACAATCATTCTTTCCTACTTGGAAATTAAAATATATTTCAATTCAAATGCCGTGATCTCCGTTGGATTTCTCCAACATGTTTAGGGATATGTTTTTTCCTAACTTATCGAATGCGATGTTAAATTGAGCAAAACTTGAATTAAAAATGTAACATTAAATGGCCTAAAATCTTATTTGTAGCGGAAATTAGCATGAACATAGTGGGCATTTCATTAGAATAGATTCCTAATGAGAATTACAAGAGTGCTTGGGTGGAGAGAGCAACAAAAAGCATAACACCTAGTTAGATAGCATCGACAATACTTTCAAAAGAGAGAGCAATTAAACTATTGACAACAGTTGAGGACCGGATTTGCATGGAGCCGGTCCCCCCTCCAAAAGGCTTTGTATTATGGTTTCTCCCATCAAGAGAGACATTGTACAATACAATTCTTTGTGTTCCTTCAAGACTAGCTAGTGCAATGAAGATGGAAGCTTCATACACCAAGCAAAACACTTAATCAAACACAACTTGAATTATCCCCGTTCTCAGACCCAAGACCTCACACACCTTCGAAGATGGTGAGAGCTAGCAGGGTATGAGAGTAGATTGAGAGGAAAAAGAAGTATCTTACGAGAAAGAAGTACATCTCCTCACATAATCACTCATATTAGCATAGCTTAGCTTAGTAATTAGCTTGGTAGAGAAGATGAGCATGCATTGAAGCTTGGCTCTTGGTTGGATTTGCATCCACATGCCAAGAGAGTGTTGATGTAGGCTTCTATCTCACAAGCTTGGAGTAGGTGATGAGCTCTCCATTAAAGCTTGGGAGGAGATAGAGTGTTTTCCCTTCACACATGGTCAAGTGTGAGAGTGTGAGAGTGAATGCCAAGCAAAAATCAGCCCCCCCTCTCTCTTGGGCGAGCCCTAGCTGCTAAGTTAGGCTGGCTTTTTCCTCATTGGACCTCCCCAGGTCAAGCCAATAGGAATTAAGCAGCATAAGTGATAGCCTTCTGACATGTGTCCCCCTTTCCCCTTTTGTGAGAGCTTTAGATAATTAAATAATTAAACTAAACTCTCATTGGACCCCTTTGCCTCCTGGCCAATAGGAATCAGGCAAGCCATGGGGTTTCTGAATGCTCATTGGACCCCTTGGGAGACTGCCCAATAGTCTTCTAGGACACTTAATTCTTATTGGTTTCTTTTATTAAATGTTTTTAAATTAATTAAACTAGATTTACTCTAGCTTAATTCTCATTGGTCCACTTCAAGGGTCTTCCAATAGGAATTGGGCACACTTTGTGGGCATCTGGCCTAGGGAGCTGACATGTGTCCCTCATTCCCTTTGTGTAAAGGGAGCCTGTGTGTGTGTGTGTGGTTTTCTCTCTCATCCCCTAGCTTTGGGGCTCGCCCCCTCCCATGTAGGGATGCAGAAAGACTTTTTGGGCACACACACCAAGCATCCAATTTTCCCTAAGGTTGACCTTTGGACACAACCTTTGAATTTTGGAACCTTAGCATTTTGGAAGTCTTAATGGGCTGAACCTTAGGGTCTTTTTAGCCCGTTGTTTCACATGGCTCTTTTGCAGATGGCCCCCCTTTTGGATCCCTATTTTCCCTCCTTTGGATCCCTACTGTGGCCGGTCTGCTAACTTAACCAATATTCTAGCTTTTTCTCCCTTGGCACTTCCCCACATTAAATGATCAGTTTAATATGAGAAAATCATTTAGGAGAATTAGATATTGATTATTATGACATTACCTCTCTCTTGAAATCATAGTCGTCCTCGACTATGGTGTAGAGAAGATAAAGCATATGCATGAGTCCTTTTCTTAGCGGGTAGAGGATCCCTATGTTACCCTACGACATCATTCCATAATGGATGACTAGTCCATTTGGCGCTTGAGAGCCTGAGGCTGCCGCAAGCATGTCTGCACATTAGTCCTATCAGTCTTCCATAGTAGAGTGACAAGCTCTACTTGGTGTTTGGGAGACGTCGTCTCCACAAACTTGATCTAAGCATGCATACTACTTTATTTTTGTGCACAAATAAAGAAAAAGAGAGTCTTATAAGACAAAAAATTTTGTTCATTTTTTAACATTTTGTACATTTGCTTACTCTTGGGAAGCATTGTAAGCATTGACAAGGTTTAGGTTATCCTTTAATTGTATGCCTTGCATCCATCTAGCATCTTCAAAAGGATAATTCTTAAACTTAATAAGATATCGTCGGATAGTCTTACCGCCTCTTAATACCTTGTCTTCATGTCGGAGAATGGACTCGGGCTGCAGCACCTCCTCGTGGTCCTCGATCTCCGGTGGGTCTTCAATAGTTGGTTCTTGAGGTGGCTCTCCTTTGTAAGGCTTTAAGAGGCTCACATGAAAAGCATTGTGTATGAGCCAATGATTGGGCAACTTAAGTTGATAGGCCATCTCATTGATTGGCCTAAGAATCTGGAAGGGACCATAGTACCTTTTTGCTAGTTTAGCATAGTACTTTTGGTGGCCCGTAGGATTCTTGCCCGTCGTGTGCCTTAATCGAGCCTTGGGAAACTTTAACAAGACCCAATCGTTTTCTTTAAAGGCTTGGGCTCTTCTGTGCTTGTCAGCAGCAGCCTTTTTCCTTTGCTGTGAGATAGAGATAGCATCCTTAATCTTTTGGAAAGATTCTTGTAGGTCTCGGCTATACTCATCTGCAGCGAAGATCTTCCCATGTACCTTAAGTAGCAAGGGACTTTTTGATCTTCCCTCAATTACCTCGAAAGGTGCTTTTCGTGTAGAAGTATGTACAGTGTTATTGTAAGCATACTCTACTAAGGGTAAGTACTTCTCCCATTGGGATCTTTGATCTACTTCCGTTACATAGGCTTTTAGTAGATCGAGAATAGTTAGGTTAGCTATTTCACTTTGGCCATCAGTTTGTGGATGATAGGCCGAAGAGAAGTTTAGCCTTGTTCCTAAATTCTCAAAGAGACCCTTCCAGAAATTACTGGTCATTCTAGGATCTCTATCCGACACTATGGACATTGGCAAGCCATGGTACTTGAAAATTTGCGAAATGAAGAGGGTTGCCATTTGATGGGCTTTGATAGTCTTTTTGACAGGTATAAAATGAGCTTGTTTACTGAACCTGTCTACTATCGTCCATATTCCCGTATTCCCATGGATAGACTTAGGCAATCCAAAGATAAAATCCATGGATATGCTCTCCCACGGTGAATTAGGGATTGGCAAGGGTTGAAGCAATCCAAGTTGCTTCCCTCTATCAAATTTTGTCTTTTGACATACCACACATTTGGAAACATACTCATGTATGTTCACTTTCATGGTAGGCCAATAGAAATATGTTTCAATTCCCTTTAGGGTAGACTGAATCCCTCTATGCCCCGCATATGGGGGAGCATGAGATTCATACATTACTTTCTCACGTAGTGAGTTAGTAACGCATAGTCTATTGCCATAGAGAAGATAGCCATCTTGTAAAGTAAATGGTTCTTCTTTCTTCCCTAAGGCAAGGGCTGAAATCACATCTCTAAAATCGCGATCAATAGCATACTCATCTATCATTAAAGATAGATCATTGTGAGTTGCTATGGAAACCGCATTCACTCTCGGTCGTCTTGAGAGTGCATCGGCTACTTGATTATGCTTGCCAGCAATGTGAGCAATATGAAAATGAAATTGCGAAAGGAAATTTGCCCACCTCATTTGTTTGTCGGAGAGCCTCGTCTGCGTCATGAAGTACTTAAGACTTTGGTGATCCGTTCGCAGAATAAAAGGAGTCCCCAATAAATAGTGCTTCCATGAGTCTAAGGCATGTAGAACTGCAAGGAGTTCTTTTTCGTATATGCCTAGAGCTTGCTCAACAGGGTCGAGCCTTCGACTCTCATAGCCTATGGCGTGCCCTTCTTGGAGCAAAACAGCCCCAAGGCAATCACCACAAGCATCACATTGGACCTCAAATGGTTTTGAGAGATCCGGTAGTGTAAGCACAGGTTGAGAGATAAGCTTTTCTTTAAGCTTTTCGAAAGCATTGTTCTCCTTAGCAGACCACGTATACCTAACATTTTTCTTTGTTAGGTCATGTAATGGTCCCGCAATTTGTGAGAACTTTTCTATGAAGCGTCTATAGTATGCACACATACCTATAAAGCTTCTTAGTTCATGAAGATTCCTTGGTTTAGGCCATCCTTTTATTACCTCTAACTTGGATGGATCCATTTGGATTCCATCTTGAGAGATAATGTGACCTAAATATTGAATCTCTTGCAAGAAAAATTCACTTTTCTTTCGATTAACATAAAGTTTATTCTCTCTTAAAACTTGAAATATTACCTGGAGGTGTTGCTTATGTTCCTCTAATGAATTAGAGTAGATGATAATATCATCAAAGAACACTCCAGTGAAGGTTCGATGAGGTCTGAACAGCTTCTCCATCAAGCGGTTAAATGTGGCTGGTGCATTAGTCAAGCCAAAAGGCATGACAATGTATTCGTAAAGACCAAATGTAGTACGAAATGCGGTCTTTACAATGTCTTGATCAACTATCCTTATTTGATGATAGCCACTTTTTAGGTCAATCCTACTGAAGTAGGTCGATCCTTGTAGCTTATCAAATAGGTCTTCTACCCGTGGAACGGGAAACCTATTCTTGATAGTGATCCTATTTAGTGCTCTATAGTCGACACACATACGATATGTGCCGTCTTTCTTTTGCACTAATAGCACAGGTGAGCAAAATGGAGATGAGCTAGGCCTAACCATGCCCTTCTCAATTAACTCATGCACTTGCCGCATAATCTCCTCTTGTTGAGCTTGAGAAACTCTATAAGGAGGTTTATTAGGCGGTGAACTTCCTGGAAGAAGTTCAATTGCATGGTCGTCATTACCTCGTTTAGGAGGTAGCTCACAAGGGATGTCGTCAATAAAGACATCTTGAAACCCCTTGAGAAAATTGGATAACTCTAATTCCTTTTGGTTGCTTTTATTTTCTTTTGCTAAAGCATTAGGTTCATTTTGAGAATCTTTAACAAAAATCATGTACACGGAAATAGAGCTCTTTATTGACTTGTTGAAAGCTGGTGTATGTACAATGGGGATGGTGTTACCCATCTCCCTAGCATCTATATACATGTCCTTTTCCCTGAACTTAAAGGAGATTCTCCTTTCAGGAAATTTAACATGGGCAGCCAAACGGTCAAACCATGGTGCCCCTAGGATTACATCCTCATGCTTGAGAGGAGAGATAAAGAAATCCTCTTTGTCCACATAGCCTTGGACATGAAGCCTCAATTTCCCGATTAAGGGAGTGACTGAAGCTTCTTGCCCCTTGAAGGCACTGTCTGCGGGTAGGATATCTCCCATCTCGTAGGATTGTATGCCTAGCTTGGTGGCTAACTCCATAGATATGAAATTGTGAGTAGAACCAGGGTCAAAGAGAATAAAAGCATCATGTTCTCTTACCTTTCCCCAAGCATGGCATAGAGGAGATCCTTTGTGGTGAGTTTGGTGAATCTCCTCCTCTTGGATTTCAACCAAAGAAGCTCTAGGAGGATCTTGGCGGTTGTTCTTTTGGGGACAAGCGCGGTACGCATGCCCTTGTTCTCCGCACTTGAAACACCGGTTATCTTTACGATAACGCTCAAGCTCTTCAGGAGAGAGTTTATTCTTTCCTTTGTAAACTCCCTTCTCTTTAGCTTTGTTGGAATTGCCCTTAGGAGACTTTTGGACATTGTCCTTCCCCTTAGGCTCATTGGTACCTTTGTTTTCCGGGGGCTTATTATTTCTTTTACCCCCCGTTTGGAAATTGATTCGCGAGGCCACCATAGTATGGTGTATTACCGCCGATATGGTACGTGGCCTTTGGGAGTTGACATACTCCGCCATTTCTTCGGTTAAGCCCGCACAAAATTGTTGCTTTTGCTCTCCAAAATCCAACTTTTTGAAGACAGTGGCTTTGAGTTGTAGGTCCCAAAACTTGTCTACATATTTGTGGATGGATTCATTGGGAGAGAGCTTTAAGCTTCGCCATTCGGTGAGTACTTTGTCTTTGGCATCGGTGGCCAAAAACTGCTTCATAATGGAAGCTCTTAAAGCCTTCCATGTTCGTGGAGCTTCACCGTTGGCTCGTAGGCTAGACCACCATTGTCTGGCGGACTTTTGAAAGTGCATAGCTACATGGCGTAGCTTAGAGGACTCCGTGAAGCCCTCATCTCCAAACGCCGCATCGAATTGCTGGATAAAGGCCAAAACTTTGTCTGTAGCACCGAAGGTGCCATCATAGGTAAGGAAAGAGATGCTCTTCCCTCCCTCTTTGAATTTCTTCAGCTTGGACGACCTCTTCCATGCGGCATAGGATTTCCTATGGCCTCTTCTTTTTGATGGTTCAAAAGTTGCACCATCACTTTCTTCAGAAGATGAAGAATTTGAAGAAGGTGGAGAAGAGGGTGACCTCTTTCTCGCCTTTTTCTTGTCTTGATCTTTGTCGTCTTCACCATAGCTTTCATAAGAGGAAGAGGATAAAGAAGATGGAGAAGAGGGTGTCCTCTTTCTCGCCTTTTTCTTCTCTTGCTTTTTATCATCCCTCTTTGAATTATGGCGTGGAGAAGAGTGTGATGGTCTTCTCCGCTTTGGTGGTGATGGAGAGCGTTTAGCCCGCCGTCTTCGTGGAGCCATCTCCGCCGAGGTGGCGGGAGACTCGCTTCTTTCTCGTTCCTTCGGTGGAGGCTCTTGAGTTCTCCTTTGGGAAGGAGATGCATCATCAAGAAGTAAGTTCTTGAGCCCTTCATATGGATTCTCTTCTTCTTCCCGAATCGGAGAGAGACCTCTTTTGGTAGTCTCACAAGGAGGCTTCCTAGGTGTTCTCTCGTCATGGTGATGAGCTTGGAGAATCCCGTGAGCACGGAGCTGCCGTTGCACTTCACTTTGGAGAGATGGATTGCCCATGGCTTGTTGAAGCTAGAAACAAGATAATTAACAAGCATTGAAGCATCATTAGTAGCTTGCTCATGAGCAAAATCAAAGTTATCAACATTAATTTCACTCTCTTTAATATTGTCAGCCATTCTAACAATTTTTAGGTGTAAACTTTTTAGGTGTACTTTGGCACTTCAAGCCCTAGTTGCTACTCCTCTTTACCCCTTTAGAAAAAGCACTCAAGCTACTGTACCCGCGGCTCGAATACCATTAATTGCAAGGAATAGAAGAGAGGGTCTTTCGACACCAAAACAGCACCGGCTCCTGTCAAGCTTCTAATAGCTCAATAGTGGTTAAGCCGTAGGCAAGCCCCGTAGGACTCCACTATTAAGACCATAGCTCTCGACGGTGATGCCCCGTTAACTGCACAAAGGCAGGCGCACTGCAAGGCTGAAAAATCCCTATTCTACTTACTCACAGGCAATTAATAATACCAACCATTTGTAGCTAGCTTGAGGACCTCCCTTCTTGAGCAAGAAAAGAGAAACCTTGAGCTCTGATACCAATGTAACATTAAATGGCCTAAAATCTTATTTGTAGCGGAAATTAGCATGAACATAGTGGGCATTTCATTAGAATAGATTCCTAATGAGAATTACAAGAGTGCTTGGGTGGAGAGAGCAACAAAAAGCATAACACCTAGTTAGATAGCATCGACAATACTTTCAAAAGAGAGAGCAATTAAACTATTGACAACAGTTGAGGACCGGATTTGCATGGAGCCGGTCCCCCCTCCAAAAGGCTTTGTATTATGGTTTCTCCCATCAAGAGAGACATTGTACAATACAATTCTTTGTGTTCCTTCAAGACTAGCTAGTGCAATGAAGATGGAAGCTTCATACACCAAGCAAAACACTTAATCAAACACAACTTGAATTATCCCCGTTCTCAGACCCAAGACCTCACACACCTTCGAAGATGGTGAGAGCTAGCAGGGTATGAGAGTAGATTGAGAGGAAAAAGAAGTATCTTACGAGAAAGAAGTACATCTCCTCACATAATCACTCATATTAGCATAGCTTAGCTTAGTAATTAGCTTGGTAGAGAAGATGAGCATGCATTGAAGCTTGGCTCTTGGTTGGATTTGCATCCACATGCCAAGAGAGTGTTGATGTAGGCTTCTATCTCACAAGCTTGGAGTAGGTGATGAGCTCTCCATTAAAGCTTGGGAGGAGATAGAGTGTTTTCCCTTCACACATGGTCAAGTGTGAGAGTGTGAGAGTGAATGCCAAGCAAAAATCAGCCCCCCCTCTCTCTTGGGCGAGCCCTAGCTGCTAAGTTAGGCTGGCTTTTTCCTCATTGGACCTCCCCAGGTCAAGCCAATAGGAATTAAGCAGCATAAGTGATAGCCTTCTGACATGTGTCCCCCTTTCCCCTTTTGTGAGAGCTTTAGATAATTAAATAATTAAACTAAACTCTCATTGGACCCCTTTGCCTCCTGGCCAATAGGAATCAGGCAAGCCATGGGGCTTCTGAATGCTCATTGGACCCCTTGGGAGACTGCCCAATAGTCTTCTAGGACACTTAATTCTTATTGGTTTCTTTTATTAAATGTTTTTAAATTAATTAAACTAGATTTACTCTAGCTTAATTCTCATTGGTCCACTTCAAGGGTCTTCCAATAGGAATTGGGCACACTTTGTGGGCATCTGGCCTAGGGAGCTGACATGTGTCCCTCATTCCCTTTGTGTAAAGGGAGCCTGTGTGTGTGTGTGTGGTTTTCTCTCTCATCCCCTAGCTTTGGGGCTCGCCCCCTCCCATGTAGGGATGCAGAAAGACTTTTTGGGCACACACACCAAGCATCCAATTTTCCCTAAGGTTGACCTTTGGACACAACCTTTGAATTTTGGAACCTTAGCATTTTGGAAGTCTTAATGGGCTGAACCTTAGGGTCTTTTTAGCCCGTTGTTTCACATGGCTCTTTTGCAGATGGCCCCCCTTTTGGATCCCTATTTTCCCTCCTTTGGATCCCTACTGTGGCCGGTCTGCTAACTTAACCAATATTCTAGCTTTTTCTCCCTTGGCACTTCCCCACATTAAATGATCAGTTTAATATGAGAAAATCATTTAGGAGAATTAGATATTGATTATTATGACAAAAAATGTGACCTACCTCCACAATTTCCTTGTCATTGCTCCGTGAGTTGGCCGGTACTTGGTCGACCATGGGAGCTTTTCCCTTCCCATGTGTGTTGCTTGTCCCAGCCTCACGGTCGTGGGAACCACCAAAACGAGTTCTCTTTACCAGGGCCATATTAGACTCACTACTTAAACTGATAACTTGGAAAAAGAGAGCTAATATTCGAGAGCGCATACGACCAAAATGACGGATTAGTTTCAATAAGCATACTCCTTTATACGAGAGGTTTGATTACTTCAAGACATAGAGATTTCTGATAGGCCCTTACTTGTTCTTTGGGAATTGGCCCTAAGGTTAATTATTTGGCCTAGGTAATTAACAATTTCAGATTTCTACTTGATCTATTTACTAGAGATGAATTAGGCATGCTTAATCACTTTCTAATGCAAGTAGAGATTTGCAGATTTACCGCATGCATAGGTGAGGGGATTCCTTTTTCCTAGTGGATTAATTACACTAATTACATCATAATATTTGAACAAATTGAATCTAAACATAGCTATATAAACATTGTGTGGTAATGGAATGAAATAGACTAACCTTATCACATTGCTGGCTTGATTCTGTCATTCATTAACTATAATGACTTAGTGTATAATTCTCTTATTGCTAATCATACATTAATCTATGATTAGGAGAGGTTAATTGTTTTCATAATTGACAATTAGAATTAAGAATGTGCAATGGAATAATCATATAGTAATTTAGAGAGTGTCTAATGAGAAATTTAACTGTGATTATGTATACTAGCAACGAAATTATGAGAACCATAGAAGGAATTATAACATAACGTGAAATTAGCTTTATGTTACCGTAGTTTGGGCTAAATTTGAATCAATTTGCTGATCCAAAGGAGATTCTTGTGGCGAGAATTGGGCAGCACTTCCGTCTTTTGCTCCTTCTCCAAAGGCTATGTGTGCCGGCAGCACCTCCCCAAGGTGTGTGTGTACGTGTGTGTGTGTGTATACTGAATGTGTGTGTGAGCATATATGTGCTTGTGTGTGTGTGAGCATGCTCTTATATAGGCTCACAAGCTCAAAATTTTGAAATCACCTGCTATGCTGGTCTGGAGTCCACTCAAGGCTTCATGGGCAGGGTTACGGCATGGGGTGCATGGACTGCAAAGTGTCCCATTTGCTATTCTAACTCACTCACTCACTACCTCTCAAGCTGGGAAAGTAGCCCACGAGCCCTATCTGTGTGTGAGGGTGCCCTCTACCTGCCATATCAACTCAGCAGTTGCCTGGAGCGGGCTCCCACACAACTCCCGAGCCCCGGTGCCTCCCCGCACAACCTTAGGAAAAATTGTTTTTAATCCTAGACGGGCAATTCTAATCAGATTTTGATGCCGAAACTTGCTATGCTAAGCTAGAACTAAGGTGCATAATCCCGAGTACCTGCCATATTTAGTAGCCCCCGACGTCCGAAAATGTTTTTTTTTTTTAAATTTGGGTTACGGGTGCAGTTTGTCGAGACGGTCAAAACTAGACGAGCCGGGCGACCAAAAACTTACTATTTTTGGAAATATTTCACAAAAATTATTTTAATTCACTTTTGGAAGCTTTATGACATTCTAAACATCATGGCATTGACAGATTTTGGAAAACTGCTAAAAATAGTAACTTTTTTTATTATGATTGTTTCATGGTACAATGGTGTTCTTTTAGCTCGGGGTCAGAGACCTTACAATCCCATAAAGAGGTTGATCTATAATAATGACTTTATTCGGCAAGATTCTGTTCCTCATTGTACATGCTTTCAGTTTACCACCTTTTACAAAAATTTTGAGGCTTTTGGTAACCATGTTTGCACTTGGGATCTTAGCATTTTTTAAAATACTAAAATTCGTAGAATTTTGGCCAAAGGGCTCAATCATATACCTAACTTTCCCAAAAATCCTTACCTTGCTCTATCAGCTATACTAAGCTGTCTCACTGACCTTGTCAATGCTCTCCGACTGGAGATGACAGTCCTACCGGACTTAAGGGAAGTTGTGAAGGAATGCTTCCTTCATAAAGTTTCACAACTTCCTAATAAATGGCTTTCATCTGATGATTCTTGGCATACTTCTCAGCTAACTTTTGATTTTCAAAAAATCTCTGATAAATGGTTTGTTGTCGGGCTTGACAAAAGCTCGAACTATCCCACTATCATTTGCAAATACCTTGCTTGGAAGGCCGCTAGTAATCGAGTATCTGGTAAGGAATTCTGTCTTATTAAATCTCCACTACAAACAACTGCCAATAAAATTACTAAACACTTAGGACTTCTAGGTTACTCTGTGCTGAATACTAAATTATCGGTGTTATTTCCCACTTATAAAATTCATAAGCATAAGTTCAGGTGGATATTCGATGCCTCCAGCAGTATTTTTATTGATATCACCAAGGATATTACCTTTTGCCTTGACCTTATACTATCTAAATTTGAACTGATTTGTACCACTAAGCATAAAATCTACCAGGACTTCTTACATATTCAATATAATCCCTTTTGGCTTACAAAAAACTCTACAGAATTCTCGCTTAACCTTCCTCAACATATCTTCCACATTTTTACGGCTGTCAATACTCAATGTTACGAAAACATTCCCCTTGATGGGGATCTTGGCCTTAAGACTATTCTTGCCAAGGTGATTAAATTGGCTTTCTCCAATGCTAGAAAGAAGAAGCTTTACTATATCTCTCTTTCCAAAACACCCAGGTAGATTAACGTATCTCACTCCGTTCACTCCTTACACTTTAATGAAGCTAAGCTTTGCTCCTACATCTCCTGGTTGCTAAGTAACTACACTATAGTTTATGGCGTCTTTGCTTTAACCAATGCCTAGGCATCCCCATGGGATTCTCATGCTCTCCACTTATGTGTAATATTTACCTTGCTTTCTTTGAATACAAGTTGTGTCTCATGACCATGGATCTTACAAAAATAAGATTTCACTGTTCAGACATACCTATTGATACATGGATGACTTACTTAGTGTCAACAATAGAGACTTCCCTAATGAAATTTTTTTGATTTACCCTCAGTGCCTTAAAATTGAACCTACCTCTCTCCATGAGATCATCACGCCTAATGGGCCTTTTTGCACATCTGTCCAATTCCTTAACCTCTCATCTCCCTTCATATCCCATTTGTTGGTGGGTATGACCTAAGGTTTGTGTGGAAAAGGGATCTCCTGAAACTTCCACTTATAGAATTCATAAAAAAGAACAGCAATAGGCCTTACAAGGCGGCTATTAGCTCATGTATCATCTTGCTACACTTAATTTTCCATTCTTCGTCTAACCCTTTTCTTGCCTGGGAGGAGGTCTTTTTAAAAATTAGAAAATATTGCCTTAACGGGTTTAATAGAAATCAGATCTGTAACACTATTATACAAGCTCTCACCCAGCATATTTGGTCGGGGTTACACTTTAAACAAGAGAATCTCATTTCTCTAATTAGGTAGTAGACCCATACACAATGGGCCTACTACCAACCCATTGTGTATGGCGCCTGGGTTAGGGTGGGTACACACACACACACACACACACACACACACACACACACAGAGTGGTACTATGGTATTCTTGTTGTTTTAAAAAACAAACAACCCCCCCCCCGTTCTAACCCAGAAACTACTGGGTCACTTTATGGTTACTACTAAAATATGCCATTAACTTGTAGAGACCATGGGGCATAGCCCTTGTTTATTAAAACTAGGATCTCTAGTAAGGATCTCTCTGGCACGTCGAGTGTGATTTAGTTCACCTTCTTTATTACACCGTGAAGGCGGCCTTTTCTTCCCTACTATGGATCTCCCCACTCATGGGTATCTACGTGCCATTTAGAGCGACCACACACACACACAGGAAGGCGGCCCGACTCATTCATGCTGCCACTCAAAGGGCTGGCAGTCCATCCTCCCTCCACTATTTAAATAGGTGAGGGTGCATCTCTGCCCCTCACTTAGCTTGCGTTGTTCTATCATGTTGTTGTTTTTGAGAAGACTTACTGCTTGCTTCATCAAAAGGAGCTATGGAGCTCACTACTCAGGTGTCTCAGGTTTTTTTCTACTACCTTGGCTTGCCTCGCTACTGGTTATGTTGGATTTTTATTTTTTTTTTGCTTTAGGTTTACATTAAGCATTCATCTGCTATTCGTTGGCACAATAAGTTGAGCACTAAATGGTTGCCAAACAATAGCATGGTGGGGTTTTTTTCCTTGCCTCAAGCGTTTACTGCTTATGATCATGTTGGGTTAGGACGGGCTTCTCGACTGTCGATTACTATTTTTTTCACACTGTGCGCAACAGGTGTATATAGTTTTCTTGAATGATATGCTTTGTATTTTTTACTCAGCATGGAAAAAGTTGTTAAGGGTGGGCGTTAAAAATTGGCTCTTACATCCACTGTTAAAGGGAAATTGGTGTTGCTATCGCTTGGTTGGATTAAACCTAGAATTCACTTGCTCTTAACGAATTTTTACATGGTGTTTTTCTCCCCGGGTGCTAACCATTCCTGTATTGGTTCATTACATTATAGGCCTTGAGGAGGTAATTGCATGAGCAGGTATAGTTTGGAATTGGAGTTGATAAGCATGGATTAATGGTTCACTGTCTATATCCCATCGATTGGGCTATGCGATTATGAGGTGTGCCGATTTGACTTCTTGCGCACTATGATGGGGGTTGTTGACCCGGCTGCATAGGTTTGTTGTACCAATTCACTAACTAGGTAAATCTTTTACTTCTTCCGCATTTGCTTGGCGGGTGTAAATTCTGTAAAAAATTGAATCCATGATCTATTGCACCTGCTGCGTTGTAACAAAAACTCTCTTTACTAATGAACCTCAGCCAATTAATGTAAGTATACACTATGGGACAGTTCTTTGCATTTGACTATATGGTATGTGCCCCTTAGATTGGCATAAGGATGTTACGAGGCCGGGTATCTTCTTGTTTAAAAATCGATACTACCTCTGTTCTTTCCTATGGTATAATTTTGGGAGGCTTGGCCTACCGGCTGCATTTTGGTATTGAACTATTCTTTGGTTATTTGGTTTTTTTCCGATTGCCTACAAGTACTGGGCCTATTTCGTTACACGCTGTCTTATTAAAGAACTCTATATTACAAACACAGATATAGTTTAGAAACAAAAACAATAAATGGCACGTTCTTTCTCTAGAGCTTCATGGGTTTTACTTCAAGGGCTCCTTGCCACTTAATGTGCGTAGAGTTTTATCTGGTAAAAGATATACAGCCTATAGGAAGTTCTGAATTCCATATACCATGATGTACTTGAACTTTATTTAACCCAAACAAACATAAACTAGCTTGATACTTTTTTGAACTGTAAAAGGAATGCTTTATAACTTCTTTTTTGACATGGTAGAGTTTCATTAATCTTGAAGGATATTTTGATAGGGGACTATCACACTTGGATTCAAAGGGGTGGTGACCTTCTAATCAGAATGATATTTTTTGTTAGAAACTTGGATTGTTAAAAAAAAGAAGAACATTTTGAACGCATATTTCACTAAGCTTGTTAAGGTTTTGAAAAAAGTTTGTAAGATGGACATGGATAACAACTGATATGGTCCATTGATACCTGTAAAACACATCCAAGGCTAACTGAATTGTTGTCTTGTTTGGATGGATTCAGGTAAGGACTCTTTTTTATCTTATAAGGTTTTTTTGACTTTGGCAAGCTATTCTACTCTGGATGGAACACTCACTTAGGACTGGGGAAGTTCCTTTACTATCTTCATACTACAAGGGGATCTCTTTCCTACAAACATTGTACTTAAATGATTCTAATAATGAGTTGTTTTTGTACTTATCTATTCCTTGTTCCATTGCCAGATGTCTTTTGCATATAAAAAATTAATTATGTCTTATTATCTAAGATTTAACAGCTACACACACATAAAAACTCACCTACTTACACACTCACACACATGAAACCGAACACGCACACCCTAACTCTAGCCATGGCTAGCATTTGTAAATTCACCTATCACTACCCCACTCCTTCCCTCTCCCTCTACTCTCTTTGCCTTCTCTCTTCTGCTTAATAAAATAAGAAGAGGCTCCACTGGAGCAGATCCCGCAATCACACGCCACACTCACACTCTCTCTCACCCCACCAGTAATAGAGGTCACGACTCCCAAAATCCTATATAAGGAGGGCGAGTTCTCCACTTAAAATACAGAGAGGAGAATGCCGGTGCTGAGAAGCACAATACCACCATAATCATAACAATATGCACACCCTACACAACCATGATGGACAATTGGTAGTTCTTTTGGAAGGTTGGGACTCTAAGCACATGGAATTAGGAGCACTTGATGTTAGCACCATGGAAATATGGGTTTAGACACACATCTAGCTCATAAGAAATCTTCTGGTTAGCCTAAGCCCCATCTTGGAGCTCGAAATAGCTTGTAACCTTGCTTCGGAACTACATCAATAGAAGGACCTCTTCGCCATCAAGACCTGTGTACTTGGGTTATAGCATGCGACACAAGGCGAGTGTAAGCAGCCACCCTCTGGATGGTAGTTTCTTCTCTATGAAAGCTATTGGGCCTGGCCGTGTATCCATTTAGGATTTCTCCTAGTATGGAATGATAAGAAAAGGGTAGTCTCTTCTCTCTCTCTCTTTCTTTCTCTCTCTCTCTCTCTCTCTCTCTCTACACACACACACACTCTCTCTCTCATAGTGAGGATTCACAAGAATGTGGTTTTGGTGTGTTGTGCTAGAGTGACAAGTCCGAGGTTATGATACGCGTCCTAGCCGCGCTTATGCTAGGTGGTGCCCCTTCAAAGTTATAGCCTGCACACCTTGGGAGCTACTTCCCCCCATGAGATGATGCTTGGGGATTTCAGGCTATGTGTGGTGTAGAGGCCACCCACATGGCACGTCATTTTTTACTATCACTATCAAACTCTTCCACTGCATGATTTCTTGCTGGGTTCAAGCAGTTTATCATACCTCCACCTTACTCTTTTCAAGGTTTCACTGTCTTTGTCCATAATGGTTACCATGTGTGCATATGCTACAACAATAGTTATATCATTGAAGTATTCAAGAAAAAAATCTTTTGTTGCCTCTTGAAGTGCCAGCAGTGCAACAGGTCTCCACCTCATCGTGTTAAAACATGCCTCCTCACATATTGACCTAACTAGCCTCTAAAATGGAATCTTTCCTATAAGAAGCTGAATTCAATTTTGAGCCTTTCTAATTTTCATAAAGAGCTTGATGTGTCTTTGTAGCCTCTTTATCCTTGGAGCTTTCAAAATCTTCATGGAATTTCCAAGTCTCTTCTTCTTACTGGTAGACTTCCCCCCTGCTTCAGAAGCTAGACCTGGACCTTTGCCTGCCTTCCTAGCAGTCGCCTTAGTTCTTGCCATTTCCCTATAAGACTATAGTCTCTCTCTCTCTCTCTCTCTCTCTCTCTCTCTCTCTCTCTCTCTCTCTCTCTCTCTCTCTCTCTCTCTCTCTCTCTCTCTCTCTCTCTCTCTCTCTCTCTCTCTCTCTCTCTCTCTCTCTCTCTCTCTCTGGATGTGGCAGTATCTCACGAGGCGGATTCTTGAATCTCTTTAAGTCTTCCCCGTGCGCCATTCAAAAAATTATTTATTTTCAAACTTTACTCTCTCTCTCTCTCTCTCTCTCTCTCTCTCTCTCTCTCTCTCTCTCTCTCTCTCTCTCATTTTATATAGCATTATGATGCGTGACTTTTAGCGATCGATAGATTTTTCCCCGTATGCCATAGTGCTACTTTCTTAGAGGCAATTGAGTCTTCTCTACCTCTCCACCCTCCCCCCTCCCCCCCCCCCTCCCAACTCTGCTTCTCCTCCCATAGAATATCCACTTCTCTCTCTCTCTCTCTCTCTCTCTCTCTCTCTCTCTCTCTCTCTCTCTCTCTCTCTCTCTCTCTCTCTCTCTCACACACACACACACACACACACACACACACACACACACACACACACACACACATACTTGCAAGTATATATAGCCTCTGAGTTGATGTGAAGGACAACAAGACCTTCCTCTGAACTGTCTAATCTTGTGGGATGCAGTTGTGACCCTCTTTGGGATGGAGTTGTAGTCTGTCAGACTCTCTCTCTCTCTCTCTCTCTCTCTCTCTCTCTCTCTCTCTCTCTCTCTCTCTCTCTCTCTATGAAGGATACTCTATCTCTCTGTTCTGCTAGACTAAGCACACCACCGAAATGTAGTACATGCAATAAAGTGAAAAATTGACTTCTTTATTGAAACCATACGACGCATTAAATGCCCACTAAATAAAATTAGACCTTTCACATGTGTGAGCAATGTATTCATTAAAATACCTTGCATGGCGGCAGCGGTTATATAATTGTTTAGATTAAGAGAGAGAGAGAGAGAGAGAGAGAGAGAGAGAGAGAGAGAAAGAGCGAGAGAGAGAGAGAGAGAGAAGGCTTGATTGGAGGTACTTCTTGCACCAAACATAAATACCAGGCTAGGAGTGTGCACCATGTACCATTGAAGTGTTCATCTCCGCAAAATAGCCATGCCAAGCTCAGGAAAAGGTTACAAAAATGTATGGTTCTGTTGCAGAATTTTGCATAAGGTTTTTTTTGTATGTGATAGATATCTATGAGCTTTCATTTTTGTCTCACGGCTATTCTCTTCTACGTGCGCCGTTAGGATAAATAATGAGACATAGACGAGGTTCCTTTTTTCCTCTATGCAGCACTTTAATGCGTTTTACAATTCATTGATTGTCTTGTGCGCACCGTAGAGCATTATAGAGGGAGAGAAAGATGGAGATAGTGGCTAAGAGACTAAACAAACACACACACACACACGTGCGCGCGTGCACACACACACACACACACACACACACACACAGAATCCTCTGAAAGCAAGCGTATGCCAGCAAAACAAGAGACCAACACCTTGCTAGTTTTGAAAACACCTTGCTTGTAATCTATTGTCTACCTAATTTTATTTGAACGCGTTTCTCTTTCTTTTTATATGTGTGTATATGGTATGTTGGTACATTGCTGAACCTTCTTAGTTATAATAGTTACCTATTACTACATGCATTATGTTTTTGTCAAGATTAAGATTTCACAGAAGGAAGAGGCAAGGAATAGATCGAGAGACTTCCTTTGGTCAACAAGAAGCAGAAGAGAGACAACCCTAGTTGCTGAGAGGTTCCTCAAAGAGAAATGTGGACTTTGCAGAGCCCAAGGATATATTTCCTGGTGAGGATATTATGGGGACTGAGGAACCTCCCAATGACTCAGAAGCATCAGAAAATGAAGAAGTCCCTGTAATCCTGAAGCTTCAATTGACTAGCACCAAAAAGATGGATATTGATTTTTCTTCTGCCATTGAGCCAACTACAAAATGTATGGAGGAAAGGGTGAAGAAAAAAGAGGTAGTTGTTAAAGACCCTGCAGTTGTCAATGAAAGATTGTTTGATTTTGTTGTATCTCCAAAGAGTTGGTGATATGGCTACAAAGGAGAGCCACCTAGAGGACCAATCATTGAAGACCCCCAAAGATCGACGATCAAGAAGAGGTTCTACAACCCGAAGCTATCCTTCAGCATGAGGACAAAGTACAACAGCATGGTAAGATTATCCTACACTATCTTATTAAATTCAAAAATTATCCTTTTGAAGATGCTAGATAGATGTAAGGAACACAGCTTAAGGATAATATGAACCTTGTCAATGCTTACAATGCTACACTAGGGTAAGCAAATGTAAATGCTTTCTATAAATGATCAATGTTTTTATCTTATAAGACTAGTTCTCTTTTTATTATGCACAAATATAAGTAGTATGTACGCTTGAGGTCATGTTTGTGGTGACGCCGTCTCTCAAACACCAAGTAGAATTTGTCACTCTACTTTGAAATTATGATATGGACTAAAGAGCAGACATGCTTGCGGTATCTATGTCTCCCAAGCACCAAATGGATTAGTCATCCATTCTGGAATGATGTCATAGGGTAAAATGGGATCCTCTACATGCTAAGAAACATGGACTAATGACCAAGTCTTATCTTCTCTACCTCTCATAGTCGAGGACGACTATGGTTTCAAGGGAGAGGTAATGTCATAAAATCTAGTACCTAGCATTACCCAAATGATTTTCTTATGTTAAAATGATCATTTAATATGGTAAGGTAAAAGGGAAACAAGAGCTAGAATATAGATATGTGTTTTTAGGCCAAGCTCAGCACGGGGCCAAACGGAGATGGTTTCATCTCAGCAAGGGCTCACAAGGAGATGGTCTACTGAAGAACAATGTCTGCATAATGCAGCTTAAAAGACCTTAGGGTTAGCTTCATTAAAGACCTCCAAGGGTTAGTGTTAAAAGTCCTTAGACCTTAGGTTAAGCTAGGCCAATGCTTGAGGTGCTTGATGATTAAAGTTCTTGAGATGCTTGAGAACTAAGGTGCATGGTTAAGCTAGGCTTATGCTTGAAGTCAAATCCAATCCCTACAAGTAGGGGCGAGCCCTTGAGTCTAGGGGGAAGACAGAGAGAGCGCCCATACTATTACTAATCACATGCTTATGATTAAGGTGCTTGAGGGCTTGAAAGTCAAACCAATTCCTACAAAGGAGGGGGCGACGAGCCATGAGAGTAGGGGGTGGGGTTGAGTGACTACTCCCTCACCCAAAGCGCAGTCCTTGCTCAAAGAGTCTAAAGGGACACATAGCATGCCCCTAGCTAGGTTGCCCTCATGGTGTATCTAAAGCCTATTGGTTGACCCTCAGAGAGGTCCAATGAGAATTTAGCTAATTAAATTAATTGTTTAAGCATTTATCAAGCCCTCTCTCTCAAAGGGGGAAGGAGGACACTTGTCCAAAGGCTACCTCTATTGCTAGTTGTGACCAAGACTTGTGATTGGCTAGGCTTGAGAAAGCCAATGGGCTACAAGCATGAGCTAAAAGAGGGGGTCGACCCAAGAAACTAGGGGGCTTGCTTACAAGATATACACCCTCACACACACACACACACACACACACACAATCATTGTGTGAAGTGCTAACTTTGCAAGAAATTCATCTCCTTCTCCAAGCTTGTTGAGAAGTTGAGAGCCTACACCAACACTCTGGCTATGGAATGCAAATCCAACCAAGAGCCATGCTTCAATGCTTAAGCTTGCCATCTTCTTCATCATCATTACTATGTTGTTATACTATGTTTCTTCCTCTTCCCTATCCTCATTCCCTGCTAGCTCTCTCCACCTTCGAAGGTGCTTGAGGTCTTGGGACTGAGGCTGGGTAGAAGTTAATGCTTTCATCTAAGTTACGGGCATAATTGTGGTGCATGAAGCTCTCTATCTTCATTGCACCATCAAGGTTTCAAGGAACACAAAGCTTGTATTGTACCAAGTCTCTCTTTATGGGAGAATCTATAATACAAAAGCAATCTATAATAAAAAAGCCTTTTGGAGGGGGGACCGGCTCCACATAAATCAGGCCGATCCTCAACTGTTGTCAAGTTCTCTAATTCTCTCTCTTGCAAAGTATTCTTCATGCCAAGTTAATTAAGTATAAAGGTTATGTTGCTACCTCTAATCAAGTTCACCCTCCATTTTCTCATAGTCTCATAAAAATGCTCACTATAGTTTTCTTAATTCTGCTATTCTCAATGTTCATAGGCCATTTCCATTACAAATGGTAAGTTAGGAGGAGAAGAACCAAAACAGACTCTTAGGAGATGAAGGAATTGGCTATACCTACCAAAAAACTAATCCAATCCATAACAAGGCCCCTAAATATATATATATATATTGAAACCATCCTCCGGGAGACGCAAACGCCGCAGACACACCAACAACTAGTAAAAATGAGGTAGCAATTAATGCAAATAAAGCAAATTGAAAAGTAGTCGTTATCATAATTCCTATTCCTTTCACATGAGGAATTGATTTTCTATGCCACTTAATGCCCATCTGACAGAGCTGTTGTTGTGACGTTTTCATTTGTAGGGAACAAACGTCTATTTTTAAGACTAATTTCTCAAAACCCTATGACACCTCTCAACTAGAAAAGTAAGCTCGACCCCGCCCCCTATTGAAGGTTTTTATCTCATGAAGCAATATGTTCACCTCGTATATGTTGTATCGTAGCAAGGGTAGAAAAAAAAAGATCTCTCTCTATAAAGATAGATCTTAAAATCCAAAACTTTTGCGATTCATTTCGCAACTCAATTGTCTTTCCCAATCATCTAGTAGACTTGAGTTACATTTTTTCTCCTCTGAATCTCAAAGGAAGAATTCATCTATTTGGGAGAGATGGTCGAGCGATTTAAGGCTCCAGTCTTGAAAACTCGCATGACACCTCAATGCCATCGAGGGTTTGAATCCCTCTCACTCTTAACAATTGGATCAGCCATAAAGGAGGCAAGAGTGATAGGTGAGATCTACCCTGATACGTTGCAAAAAAACACTATTTGTGTGTGTATAACATATGACTAGATGATGAGTTGGAATCTACCTACCAAGTTGGATAGATAGATCTTAAAGAAATGTGATGAATTAAGAAAAGAGGAGGTAAATTTATTAAGTCCTCACTTGTTAGCGCGTGGGAAATTATTCACCTGTTTTTTTTTTCAGCCATCACCCTTTCATCATCTAGACACATTCTTAGGATTTTAATTAAGGGGTGTCATAGAAAGAACGGGTTCGGTATTGCAGTCAATTCCTTTTTCAAACCCGGCTGCAACTACATGAGCCCTACCTACGTGCCATAGATGGCCCATGAAGAAAAAGAATCCCAAAACGAAGTGATAAGTTGCTAACCAACTTCGAAGAGATGCATAGTTTACGACATTAATCTCAGTAGCTACCTTGCCTACAAAATTTAAGGAGTCTAGGGGTGCATGAGTCATACATTCTGCAGATCATTGCTCCTACCATGGCTGTATATCCCTTTTAAACTTACCAATATATAAACCATTTGGACCTCTTAGAGGCTCTAACCAAGGAGCGTGAAGATCCTAGAAGCGCATTGTTTTGCCCCCAAAAATAATTTCTTCGGTGGGGGAACGCATTAGGTATTTTCCTAACCCAGTAGGTCCCTAGGTGGAACCTATGTTGATGCCGAGATGTTGGTCTCTAATGAGGAAGGTAAAAGATTGAGCTTGAGAAGCTTCTGGACTGATGGGACCATAAAATCACTAGGATATGTTATGTTGTTGAAACAGATAAAACAATAGGTAGTGACACCAAATATGGCTAGAGCTCCCAAGTTGTAGGATAAACAAGCCTCCCCAGACCACATGAAAGCTCAGCGAGCCTAGGTAAACGGTTTTGTTAATATGTGCCAAATTTTGCTAAAAATACAGATGGATCTAAGCCGCACATGTCCCCCGATAATATCTTCTAGATTATCTACACTCACAATCCATCCCTCTCCGCCAAATGGAGATTTTAGTAGGTAGTCAAAGATAATGTTGGGGTTTAGAGTAAGATTTGTAATTTCTCTTACATCTCCACCATCGGGTGCCCATGTATCATACAACCCTCCAAAATAGAGTGCTTTGAAAATGAAAGCCCCAAAACCTAGTAATATTAGAGGAGTAACAAGAATTATAGTCATCTTATTTTTATCCTTCCAAGTGTAACCAAAGAAAGGAAAAGTTTCTTCCAGAGTTTTGGGACCAATCAAAGCATGATATATGCCCCAAAACCCAAAATTGCAAAAGAAATAAAATGTAGCACTCCGAAAACAAAGTAAGGGAAGGTATCAACCACTTCCTTGCCAGGAACTACCCCCCAACCTAGGGTTACCAAGTGGGGAAGTAGAATTAATCACTACTCATACATAGGCTTCTCTAATACGAAGTGAGATTCTTCAAATAAATTCATAGCTCCAGCCAAAATACAATCAAACCATCATGAGCTACGTGGGCACCAAGCAATTTACCAGAAAGATTAATCAATCGAGCGTTTCCCGCCCACCAAGAAAAACCTTTGGTTTCTTGATCGCGACCACCCAGTGAGAGAGTTCCATTAAAGATCGTTTCCACGGGGTAAAACCTACTCGGGGAATACAAGATTTTTGTGAGGCTGATCCTGAGCTGCCATCGAGGTACGAATACCTTTGTTTAGTAAAGATATTCTTTGTGTAGAAAGTCTTGACCTTGGGATCTTCTGTTGCATAAATTTCTTGAGAGGCAAAGTCATACGTGTGCAAATTTAAGGCGAGACCCACTACTCGATAGAATTCATCCATAAACCCGTCTTTGGCACAAATAACATGAAGAAATGTAACCAACATTTTTTGGCAAAAGCGACACCAAAAATTTGGGACCAGAAGTGATTTGCAGTTACCATCAAATAAGTCTCTTTAGACTAAGTTGGATTGAATTCCAGAAATGTGTTTGCATCGTCATCGTCTTCAAAGAGATTATTTTCAACTATAGCACCATGAATGGCACATAGCAATGCCTAGAACTCTTGCAACCCCCATCATATGAAATGGATTCAGAGTCCAATTATGAAAACCTTGAAAAAAATAGAATGAATCGAAAGATAGACGTTGCACAGAAACTAGGTGCGAAGAACCAACCGAATTTTCCTAAAGGGCAAATAAAAAAATATGGATACAAAGACTGCAATTAGAGAAAATAAAGCTATTGCGTTGTAGGGACGTAATTGCATGGACCTAGCCAATTCAAATTGGCATAACATAAAACCTATTAAGGCAAAAGAACCATGAAGGGCAACAAAAGTCCATAAACCCCCCAATTGGCACCAAAAAGTGAAGTCCCCCTGTGCTTCAAGACCCCACAAAAGAAGCAAAGAGTGGGCCAAACTATTAACAAAGATAGATACCATGACAGTCAAGAAATTGCATCCCTCCAAGTAAGAACTTGCTAATCCATGAGTATACCATGAAGTCACAAAGGTCGTACTTGTGAACCAACCACCCAGGGCGAAGTAAGCGGTGGGAAAGGTTAATAGGCCGCACCAACCCACAAATACAAAACGATCTCTCCTGAGCCAGTCATCCATATTTTCAAATAAATCTTTTGATTCTTTGGAAGATTTTCCACTGGCAATTGTCATATTTGTTCCCATTAAGCTACCCAAACCACTTTTAGGTCCCTCATTACTATTTCTACATTCCAAGAGTTGGTATCGATCTCTTGAATATGAGATTACCAGATCGTTGGTAAGTAATTTTATCAAAATTTGTCGTGAGGGATCAAAACTTGTAAGATTTCACAAGGGCTTCTTCCCATTTTCCTTTTTTTTTCACTTTTCTTTCAATTTATTCTATTCATCATTTTTGTCCATTCTTTCTCCTCCTTGCTTCTTGTTCCAATAAATCACCCCTTCTTGTCTCTGGGAGATCCCGTCTGCCACATCAGGTATTCAGTAGGTAAGCACCCCCTTTCTTCCAGGACGTTGCTAACCATTTTAACACAACAATGAACCTGATCCAATGGAAGGTTGAGTTGTCTCCAAGAATCCAAGGTAGGTAAATACAAAATTTTATAGTATAAGATATAGTATATGCATAGGAATACGTGGAACTTATGCTTTTTATTGCATCTATCTCTACATTGAGGATATTTTAGGGACTTGTTTTACCAATGCCTAGGAAACCTCAAAAAATATTTTGTCTTGACTAACGAAAATAGGTAGCAACCGGAGGGTGTGTCAAAAATTTATGCATCGAACATGATAATTACGTCTCCACCTCGACTCCTAGCAGTGAAAACGGTTTTCAAATGTTTGAAAGATGTGGAAAAGGGGAGAGTGTCATAGACTTGTAAGAATCTTTTCAGTAATTGAAATTTTTTTTGTGATACTGTGAATACGGAAAAACTATTTCCCAAACTGCAATTATTATTCTTTATCTTCTTTCGGCAACTGCAGATGTAAAGACATATATCATATATCTATAAAATGATCAATATATAAATCTATTTATTGTTTGTCTTTTTGTCAGGTTTACATTTAATCTCGAGGTAACAATAACAAAATGTCTCTTGTATAAAAAAGTATATCCAACTGATTTACTGATACTACGGGAGACAATACAATATTCTTTTCACATGAAGACTTAGTTCCATTAAGATCCCCCCCCCCCCCCCCCCCCCCCCCCCCCCCTGAACAGAGTTCGTGTTGACTCCAATATCTTTGTTTCCTAGCCAATGGTAATGGATATCTAAAATTTGGACGACTACTTCTCTATTGGCATCTTACATGACTATTTTACCCCTTTGTTGGATTTGAACCGATGGCTTATGCCTTACCATGGCGTACTCTATTGTTGAGTTAAAGAGGCCTTGTACTATGGATAAATCTAGACTAGCAAGAAAAATGGGATAGAATTGCAATTTTTATTTTGTTGATTGAACCAATTAAGCTGCATCCATGGGGACGTCAGTAGAAATGAAAGGAAAAACTGATTATCTTTAATCCCCGGTTGGAACTTCCGATGAATTGGAAAAAGAGTTGACAATTGACTTTGCAGAGACGAGATTTGAACCCGTTACCTTGAGTTTATGAGCCTCACGACCTACCAAGCTACTCCACCTTGCATAGTTAATGCCTCTAATGTAAGTATTATACATCCCTTAAAGAATTACATTGGGCAAAAATAATGCAAAAAAAATGATGAAGAAACACCATATTAGAGAGTTTGAGACTTTATAGCCAATTTGGGAATCATCAGTGGCTTAAAGATTTGGCCATATGGACAAATCTCAAACTATTCTTTAAGGGCACTCCTTCCACATGGTAGAACTTGAAAATCTCTTTCGAACAATGCTCTCAAAACTTTGGCTAAGATTTAGCCATGTGGTCAAATCTTAACCTGATTTTGAAAGTGGGAATTGGGAGATTTCCCAAATTTACTAATATGAAAATAAGATGAGTAAATTGCAGTATTTCATCTATCTAGATCTATCTATCGATAAATAAGATTTCAATTCTTGAAACAAGCGATAGATTGCGGGGGGGAGGGGGGTGGTTAAGTAGTTTTTCTACCAACTCGATTTCAATACTCCAGGCAAGACGTAGGTGTCTGCCATCTCGGGGGGGTACGTGTCTAGAAAAACCAAAACCTTGATAATTGGATATGGGTCGTCCAGTTATGGAGCACCGGTTATGGAGATGAACGCATGCACTATTGCGTGGTAGATATTGCAACTTTTTTTTAAAATAATTAGTTTATCTTGGATTTGCAAACTATCCTTAATCTCTCGTCTTAAAAATTGGTAAAGAAGATTATATTTTTTCACCAATTTTTTCTTACTATTCTCCTTTTCAATAAGACTTTTTTTTGTCATAACTAGTAGGCAGGTGAGCAAAGTTGTATTATTACTATTATTACTAGGTGAAATGAAAATTGAATTGGTGTTGAAAACTTTCATCACATTTCACCTCTATTTTGAGGGGTACTTAGTGACAACGGATACCCACAAATTACTTGCCACTTCATCGCCAAAAGTCATAAAATAAAATCAGAGGTTTCACTGCTAAAATATCTCAGCTTAGGGAAAGGTGGTCAAGTGGTTTAAGGTGTGGCACCGAAAATGTTATGTAGATTTCTAGCTACCGAGGTTCAAATCCCTCCCTTTCCTAATTCTATTATTACTTTCTTGGGATACTTTTGTCTATTCCTTGAACTGTAGTTGAACAATTATCCTAGAAAAGGTGAGAGCAGTTTCGTCTCTTTCTATGGGGGCTCGGAGCCATTAGGAAGTCAACCCTAACAGAGCTCTTGGAGTACATCCTAGCGGAAAGGTGTGAGACCGTGGACGTGTGCAGGATAGCCAATCGATTTGAGCTAACACTTGTAGAAGGAAAGAACTTGCTCCTCTTCCGGGATGTGACTCGACAACCAAGTAATGCGACCGCCAGCATATTAAAAAAGTTTCTCTCCAACAAGAGGGTAACAATAGAGGCTAAAAGGAGGCCCGTTAAGCCCGGCGCCCACTCCTTATTTCTGGCCAACTGGAGGTGGCCCAACATGGAACGATCTAGCAGGGGGAGGAGACGCTTCCTCTTTATACAGACACCCAGAACGATGACACGTCGCAATGTATTTCTTATTGAAAGGCTCAAGGGGGGCACGAGTGGGCTAGTGACCTGGGCCTTGGGAATGCCACCCGACAAGACCCGGATAGGTCACAGTGTAGAAGCCCTTAATGAGTTAACCAGAGGTGGGGTGGACTGCTCAGGGCTAATAGAGTGGGTAACTAAAAAATTGAGGTATGACCCGAGGGCCGAAATCCCACTAGGAGCAAAGAAGGTGCCAATCCTTGGGTCTCTCTATGAGGATTATACCCTCTATGTAGTCGCAAATGGGATAGAACCGATCCCATCTAGCCAATTTAGGGATCCGTTAGACGACATTATACGGTCATAGGGATATCACAACATCCTTATTAGGAGGAGATCCACAAGGAGAGTAGTGTAAGGGTTAAGGCTCGGTTATGGGAAACCCAAAGGGGAGAACATAATAACGGGTTTGATGTGGTACGTGATTAAAACGGATTCTTGGCCCATGTTTAAGGAGGACAAGGAAGGATGGGAATGAGGAGGCTGTGAGACGGTCCATTTAACCAATTTGGGGATGCGTTAGATGACATTAAGGAAGAACAAAATAATGGGCTCAATGCGGTACCTGATGGAAACGGATCCTTGGCTCAGGTTTAAGGAGGACAAGGAAGGATGGGAAGGAGGAGGCTGTGACATGAGGCTATGAGAGGATCGACAACATTGAGGGCGTGGACAATGTCGATAGTGTCGATTGTGCCGATAGTTTTGAGATTTTCTCCAGCAAGGAATACGTGGAAGGAGAGGATGATGTGCACAAAACAGGAGGGTACCCTCTATCCAACATAGGGGGGAGCCTATCCTGGAAGAAGAACCAACCATGAGAGGGAATGAAAGTGAGTCTCTGGAGAATCAGCTAACCCGCCCCAAAGAGGAGAAGACCAAGATATTCTAAGAGCAGTATTCCGAGCTTGGGGAGGCCTATCACGGGAAGGATATATAGACGGAGGACCAGATTGTTAAGTGGGCAGTGTCTCACATCAAGGTGAGGGAGGGCCTAAAGTAATTGGTGGGAGACCTTTATTTCCAGGCGGAGAAGGCCCCTGCGCAAGCCAGTTTTACCTAGTGCCACCCCTAATGCCTAGTACCACCTTGGCCGGCCTGCCCTATCTTATATCGGGCCAGCTCGGCTCAAGGTTATCAAGGTTGGACCTACCACCCCCTCTCGATACAAAGAGATCTGGAATCTACTCAATGAAGAGAGAAAGGATATAACCAACACATGTTACCTACTCCTTTGCTTATTTAGCTTGAGAGACCGCCCATATTTCCACCATAGATACCTCGTGCAACACCTCTTTTCCACCTCATATGCAGAGCTTTCCAGTTAATCGCGACTCATGCCAAAGAACGGATTTGGTGCAGACACCCTAGCCAACCTAAGACATGACCTTAAGAGGGTCATTAGACGGGTGATCAACCAGATCGTTCTCCCCGGTGAACTTACCTTGGATGAGATCATGGTGGCGTGCCACACCGGCATCTATGCTAGCTTGATGGGCCAGACTAAGGCACCCAATACGCGGGGAGCTACTAGTCCAGGTCCTCTAGTATGGGTCCTTCTGGTCCTTTGCTATGGACAAGTCAGGAGACGAGTGCCCCAAGCTCCTCCTGAAACGGATCCTTTGAGTCTGGCCTAAATGGGCCCAGCTTGACTAGTGAAATGGGTGCTATTTCATCAAGCATTAAGGAGGCACACCAAATGTCCCCGTCCATTGACCTCATTGAGTTCCAGAGGAAGGCCTTAGGACACCCAATCCTACGAGAACTCGCCCTTTTTCATGATATGGTGGGCTCCAAGAGCCTGGTCTATCTTCCCTCCCAGACAAAGTCATACTATGGGAGGCCAGAAGAGGAGTCTTTGTTGAGAAACCCACACAACCTATACCACAACGGGTTGCTTACCTCTCGCATGCTCTTCTCTCATGAGGTTGTTCTTCTAGTGCATCTTGTTTTTTACTTGGAAGATTCCCACTTGGGGATCCCAATTAGCTTAGAGAACAACAAATTGGTCCACCTTACTCAACGTTCTAGCTGTCTTTTGCCTTTCATTCACTGGAAGTTTTGCTCAGACAAACCAGCACTTTTTAGGCTCAAAATCCCGTTGGAATGCAAATCCTAACCCCCCCCCCCCCCCCCCTCTCTCTCTCTAACAACCTTATATTCACCTTTTGTATGGGCTTAAAACTAATAAACAACGATGCCACCTTATTTCCTTGCTATTGTCTTTCTCTTCTATTGGTACCTCATCCAGAACAGCCAACACCGAGTGCCACCGACAATCACGTGGGTTCATCGTCCCCAAACCTATCTTGGTCATATTGTTCAATCTATCAATGAAGGGATCTTCATATGGTTTCATTCTTTCAGTCAATAGCCCATCTCTTTGGGTTACTCGACGTCTTTAAGTATATTAAGGACCAGGCCACTATCAATGTTGTTCATCAAATGCTTGTTGTCCTAAACAAGGCCAATAAGAGTAAGTAGGGTGGGCCTGTCTCCCTTACTGATGCGGACTACCAGAAACTCATTATTGATGTGGGGAACCAGGTATGGGACCGGGTGTGGGTCACCTGGATGTCGGATGCTTTGAATGGTGTGCAAGACAAGCTGTCTCGGAGGGCCTTATCACCCTCGATAATTTATTTCCATTCCATTTGTCTAGACCTATAAGAAGGTCTTGGGTAAAGGAAAGGCCCAGGAGTTTTCCGCTCGGGAAAGGACCCACCAGCTCATCGTTCACAGTATGTGGAGCTTCCTTCTTCCTGAATCCCTTGCTATCATATCCATGCATCTCTTTGTTTGGGAGGTCTAGTTCGTTTAGACTGCTAGTGATGACGATTATTATTCTGATGCACCTGACCACTCAAGGCATATCGTGAAGCAAATCATGTTTGGTAGGGGTAGACTGGGCTTTTCCATACCTTATAACCCCTTAATATCAATTGTTGCTCAGTTTCTTGTAGGTGTTATGGTCTTCCAATCGATTAGCCTCCTCATCCTCCTCTTGTCTTATCAACCCTTTGATAAACTCCTAGGGCCCGCACCCTGATTAATAGCCTCCTCTTGACTCATGTTACTATTTAATATATACTAGCTATGTACACTTATGATCTATTACCACACATATGACCGTACTCTAGTTGGGGACGATTTAGCCGGAGGAAAAGGGGAGCATGGGCCTCTACTAGCCCCTTTTCCAAGTGTCCTCCTACCGAAGTCCTTGGTGCCTTCCTCCTCATGGCCTCTTGTGTCCTCCCCCCTTTAGTATTGTAACCATATAAAAGACGGGTAAAAGACAAAGGTCAATTATGAATGAAAGAATAACTCTCAAATGGGCACCTAAACTGCCCAACAAGGATGCTATGAGGAGACAATCCTTGAGGTATATAGCCATGCACTCTTGAGTGCGTAACCATCTTATTTAAATGGCCTCCACCTAGCTTGCCTTAAAGACAATGTATGTTGCCTATAGCTAGTGGTGTGACCTTACCACCATGCCCAAGGTTCCTATCCAGGCCTTCAATAGGGCTCTAGCATACCGACCCTCCCCAAAATGGCCCATTATTTCCAGAAAGCGGACAGCAAAAGGTATCATCTATCTAAACCTCACCCTACGTAGCTAGGTAGATGCAGCATCCTCCCTGAAGGAGGGTGGCCAATGGGTGTCGTCTAGCTCACAATAGCTGCATGTATCCCACCATCGAGTGACGGCTATGCCCATCTAAATTGAGCCACCCGTATCTAACCAGTGGGTGGTTGCTCTCTCTTGAATACGATATGCTGGTTATTTGGCCAAAAGAAGGTTGAATGAACAACAAAAAAATGCATGAAAACCTCGCAAAGGATCTTCGTAAATACCTCTCTTCCAACTAAATATCTTTGTAGTGCCACTCTGTTGGCCTCCTGTGTTTGTTGACTGGTTGACCCTTTGATGGAGATTCATATTTCGACCCAACTTTTTCCATCCCTTGGTTAGTATTCTTAGCTCTGACCAATTCTGTTCTAACTTCACTCGTTTCCTCAACCAAACTTTTGATTGTTGCTATTACAGAATCATCCAATTATTTTCCACCTTTTACTCAGCAGATTCTCTAATAGGCTTTTCCTCCTGAGCCAAGGCGGCAACCTCTAGGTGGTTCTGGCCTTTGAGTGCTCTTGCTGCTTTGGCATCTTCTTTGCCAAATCCTTTGTAATCTCTACTGCTAGATGCTCCTTCCATTTATCAACTGCTAGATGCTCCTGTAATCTCTACTGCTAGATGCTCCTGCCATTTATCAACCACCTTTGCCTTTTCTTTTGCCTTCTAGGTAGCTCTTTGTTGGTCCCATTTCTTCTTTCTTTAGCCTGCTTTGCTTCCTTCTCATATTCATTTGGGAATTCCTCAATCACCATTCCTTTACTTTTGGTGATCACATGAATTGAGAATGGTTCTACTGCCTTTTTCTCGGTTCCTTCTAGTTTCAGGGAATTGGAAAATGGCCATACTTTACAGCTGAAATTCCTCTTGCCAAAATCATCTCTACCCCTTCCCCCTTCCTCAATCATTGCCCCCCTAATACCTATCCCTGCTAGTTTCAGCACTTGTATTGGCTTCATTCTCTTTGGAGCCAGCTGTTTTGTCTGGCTTCACCACTTTTAGATTGGTTAGTACAATCATCGACAAATATTTACCCTTCTTGAAATGGTGAATTCTTATCTCACAATTTTTCTAGACATGTCCATGTTCCTTACAATATGTACATTGGGTACACTTATCTGACCTATGATCCTTGGATCTACATTTTGAGCACTAGGTCTCCAAATTCCCAAATGAGGGTTTGGTTTTAGCCATTTTGGCTATCTACTTTGACATCTCCTCCAGCTTCCTTGCCCATGATCCTTTCTTTTTTCCTTTTGCCTTATCATCTAAATTACTATTAGATGAGTTGGAACTAGAGCTTGATTTTGACTCCTGAATTATTGTGTCACTATTGCTAAAATCTCTTCTACTCTTATGGCCCTTTTCTTTCTTAGCTTGTTGTTGAAGTTTTAACACTCTTTCAACTATGTCACTAAACTTCTTTGTTGAGGCTGGAACCTCATGTTTTCTCAGTTTCTTGCTTTTGCATCCACTAAGAAATCAGGCTCTCATTCTCTTCTATGATGGGGATTCATGCTCATTATCTGATCATGTATGTAAAGTCTACTTGCTTGATCTGATATGTCTAACTCTAACACTCCAGCCTATAATAGATTTTAGAAGTGACCAGCTCATTCCATTTTGGAAATCGTGGTGGTGATTTGAATAGCTCTCGACAAGGAATCTATATCCCAATTGGGATTTGGAGTTACCTAAAATTCAATCATGCCTCCCAGACGAGTCAAACACGGATGAAGGTCGATAATGAGATTCATGGAGGAACCAAATCATGTTAGTATCATTCCAAAGGACTTGGAACGAGGCTTTGGCACTAAAAGTGAATCTAAAATGAGACGGATGCAAAATTGGACTAGCGGGATGCTTACGAGATGGAGGATTCCCAACATTCTCACAAGTCCAGATGAAAGCATTAAAAAAGAGCATAGAGGTGCTCTCATTGCAATGGATTTCAGAAGAAGGATAAGGGATAAAAGCGTACAAACAATAGTGAAGGCAATAGGAAAAGTCGCAAATCAACACATAGGAAGTCAGACTAAAAGCCTGAGTCCTAGATACAGTGAATGAGACAGATGACAATGAAAAATGGGACGTCGATACAGATCATTATAGCAAAGGACATACCAATTCCAAAGACACTTCTAGATATCACAAATATTCCTTTGACTTGAAAATAGCATTTCTAGTGTTCAAAGGGGGTTAAAAGGATAATCTGGATGTTCATATTCAGGCATTTGAGCAATATGCTGAGTCAAAGGATCTTGATGAAGATGAGTGGGGAGATTATTTCCCACACATGTTGAAAGACGTAGTTGGAAAATGGTATTATCATTACCCAACATGCCAACTCAGAACTTACAACAAACTGATTAAAGCTTTTTGCCTCAAATATTCTGATAATAGGAGAGACAAGGACATCATTTGTGAATTGGAAAAAAGTAAGCAAGGGAGAGTTTCAGTTCAAAGCTAAGTTGAAAAGATCAAGGAATTGGCACGACAATTAAACTAGAAATAGGAGCAAGAGACTAATAATGGAATTGGAATGTATATTTAGATAATGACATTACAATTAATATCAAGTACAACATTGAGAATGTGGGGCTCCCTAAATGCCAAGCCTCACTATCATATTGTAGTGACAATGAACATAAATGGCATACCGTGGGATGGAGCCGACTCGACTAGTGCATGGAGGCTACAAGAGGTTTTCAATATCTCAAAAAATACACTCAATCCTTCTCTTACTCAAGTCTACATTATACTACACGTCAGGTAGTAGAAGCTAACTATGAAACCACAAGCAAATTTTGTTGATTCACCGAGCAAATTCCTTTTAAAATCTTGTCGACTCTTTGTGTACAGTTGTCCTTCTCAATCTACATAATGTGCATATAAATTATATGTGCCATACAATGCTAATAGCATTCGCTTTGGTGTGTCCCTTAGGCTCATAAATGATTGCACACTACTAGCTGTGGATGCAAAATCATTTACAATCTTGCGAGAGCATGCTTCAGTACGTTTCTTCAGCTGCATGTTCTCCATCGCCAGGAGGTTTCTTTGCCTTTCCGCATTTAATCCTCTCATTTCCAAATGTTCGTGTATCCCAATAGCCCATCCTTGCCATAGCCTGTGAAATGTAAGAGGTTAGTGATATTAGCAAAGGGAGGTGGCGCATTTGTCGTAGGATCCTTTGGATAAATAGACCCATCGGTCCACAAATCCAAATGTTCCTTGTTTATCCTTCTCCCGTTGAGATAAGAAAGACTCCCTCCTACGTTTCTGCAACGGTGTGTACTCTTGTAATACATCAACATGAAGATGATGTGTGTTCTTTCTTTGGGTAAGTGTGAAAGATGAAGGGGTTGAGGATTGCAAGTTCAAATTGGTGTTTTCATCAGAAAAAGAAGCGTTCTCCATTCCTAGAGTTGATAGAGAAATAGACACACTCGAAACTCATGAAATATCTCAGGTTTTGGGAGGGAAGGCCATCTTCTCATGTTTAGAGTTGACAGAGTTCGTGTGGCTTATGTTTCTGGAGGGAACGCTTGTAAGTTGGCATTTCAAATCATTAGTCATACGGTTAGTTGGATTCCTGACAAGAGAACGAAGGATAAGAATGATAAAGACGGAGGCTACCTACCAAAGAATGTCATTTTGGCTTTTTGTTGGCGCAAAAAAATATCACATAAACTGCACAATTTAACATTTTCATTTTCTCTCTCTAAGTCGACTTGGAAGTTCTTACAGGGCCCAAAAGTGAGTCCAACTTTCTCCTAATGCTTACCTTCTTATCTTCTCTCTCACTGTCTCCTAGCCATGTTGATCGGAGAAGCGGTAGCATATCCCTACAAAATGTAGCTTGGAATGGAGCGTGGGTGGAGTGAAGATTGCCACCCACTTCAACAAACTGCAGCTTCATTTCAACTTGGATTTTTCCTGTTGCTTGCAGTTCGCAACACATGCCATAGGACTTCCACTACCATTATAGAATAGTTTTAGATATGAGAAATGTAGGACGTAAATTTCACCATGTTAGAAGATTTTGACACTAAATTTTAAAAAAAATTGAAGGTTTTTACACTAAATTTCTTGAAAATTTGCAAGGTCTCTCTCCACCGGATGTGGCTAAAGGTTACTTCCATTTAAAATTTTCTTCCATACTAGAAGAAATTTCTTGAAATTTTGAAGCTTTTTACACTAAATTTTCAAAAACTTGCCACACCCCTATAAGTTGTTTTGTGTGTGTGTGTGTGTTTGTGTGTGTGTGTGTGTGTGTGTGTGTGTGTGTGTGTGTGTGTGTGTGTGCGCGTGTGTGTGTGTCACACACACACACACACACACACACACACAATTGCCATCTATAAATCATAAGTTTGAGAGAGAGAGAGAGACGTTTGTGATTATGTGTTGAAATTTCTTCAAATTATGCAGGTTTTTCTCAAAAAATTTCCGCACTTATAGGTTGCCCGTGTGTGTGTGTGTGTGTGTGTGTGTGTGTGTGTGTGTGTGTGTGTGTGTGTGTGTGTGTGTGTGTGTGTGTGTGTGTGTGTGTGTGTGTGTGTGAGAGAGAGAGAGAGAGAGAGAGATCTATGACTGTGTGTTGCATTGTAGAAGTGCTTGAAAAAACCTTTTTTCCCAAAAATTTGGCTAGCCCATATACAAGAAACTTTATAGGTGAATTGACTAAATTTGAAGTTTTTGCACTAAATTTTCTCTAATTGTAGGTTTTCTCACCTTCAAATTTCAAATTTATAGGTAAAACTTAAAATTTGTAGGTGGGATTAGACTGAACATAGGTTTTTATTGAGCACTACATTGTAGAGTGTGTGTGTGTGTGTGTGTGTGAGATGTAACATGTACATAGTCTCTCTCTCTCTCTCTCTCTCTCTCTCTCTCTCTCTCTCTCTCTCTCTCTCTCTCTCTCTGCGCATGTAAATTGTAGTGTGTGTGTGTGTGTTCGCTCGTGTATGTGTGTGTGTGTGTGTGTGTGTGTAAGACGCAACAAGTCTTTGCAAAGTCTCTCAACTCTCTCTTTCTTGCTCTCTCTCTACACAGTTTGTCCATGGGATAGTGGCCAACAAAAACGACTCTGTGTGCATGTGTGTGTGCGTGTGCGCGCACATGCACGTGTAGACGCGTGCGTGCACACTGATAAGGGTTGTAGCCCGTGGAAGGTGGCCCCTTTTCGTGGACACTTGGAATTTGATTGGCAAGAATCAAAGGGTCCAAGGTCCAAAGGGGTTGCCCTTTTCATAGAATGTATGACTTTGGCTCGTGGTGGCCCTCTTTGCTTCTCTCTTTGCTCGTGCATTTGTAGTTATGGTGGCCCTTAGCTGTTTGAGCGGGTGCCGCTACTCTCTCTCTCTCTCTCTCTCTCTCTCTCTCTCTCTCTCTCTCTCTCTCTCTCTCTCTGCACTTGGAAGCTCTACCAGTGCGGGTGGCTCTGCCACCCCTTCTCACTATTATAACCTGCCAATGGCGGTAACAATGCTAGGTGGCTGCTATGACAGTGAGTGCTCTCAACGATCTTGCCCGTTCCATAGCTCATGATCCTGCAATAGAAAGCTTTGCTGCTCTTAAACATATGTTATGTTGTTTTTTCAATGAGGTCCTTCTTCCTTCAACCCAACTGAGTGTTCAATTGCCCGCAATGTTGCAACATCAACCTCTTTTTTCAAGGTAGTGTTATCACCAATCTGCTGGGACGTGGGCACTATTATAGCACACCTAGGTGGCACTCAGTTATGCTCCTCAAGCAGCTCCACCCTCTAGTTAGATGCCGAAGGTGCAACGACCCCTCATATCCTCAATCTCTCCCTTATTGAGCTTTGGTATGGCGATTGAAGTTCGATCAGACCAACCCAACTAAATTATGGTCATTTGGCCTACTACATGCGATCATGCAATGCATTTCTTCCAGCTAGGCAAGGGTATTGTAGAGCTTGCCTTGGCGCTAACACTGTACCTTTCATTGCCAGCTAGGCCCTTTTCATGGTTTTATAGCAGATTTGGATAGAGTCTCTCTCTCTCTCTCTCTCTCTCTCTCTCTCTCTCTCTCTCTCTCTCTCTATATATATATATATATATATGTGTGTGTGTGTGTGTGTGTGTGTGTGTGTGTGATATATATATGTATATATATAACACTCTCGCCAGTTGACAAAGTTGGCTGACGGACGCAATTGCTGACATGTGGTAGTTGGCACACTTCGCCATTAGTAGTGTAGAAAATTGGCTCTCTAGCTAGATTTACCTTTTGAAGACACGTGGCAGCTTGAATATCAGCCTTGTTGTAAAGAGTATAGATAGAGAACTCCACAACCTTCTTTTGATGCTTAAAGCAGCAAAACTCCACAACCTTCTTTTGAGCTCTTCAAAGCTCAAAGTTACGAAGAAGAGCTCACAAATGAGACGTTGCATTTACCAAGAAGAGCTCACAAATGAGACGCTGCATTTTCAGTGTACTTAAATTAATGCTTTTACCCTATGCATAACTATTTTCTTCACTAAGGCTTGTTTTAAAAAGCAAAAGTTTAAAAAGGTACACATAAAAATTAAAAATAATGTAGTCCCACCCTTAAGAAAAGAACGAGTGTAGCCTACATAGTCCCACTTTTTTGGCCTAAGAAGGCCATATAGAGGAGTTGGTAGAGAAAACGTGCAAATCTCTCACCGTCAAAAGTTTCACTATCACATAAATGTAATGTACCCTTTGTTTGCACTTTAGTCTTTTGATCACCATTTGATTACATACAATATGATTTTTTTCTTCATTTTAGTGTTTTTAAAAGGTGTCTCTATATTGGTGTTGATGTGAGACATTAAAAATGTATAAAAAAGATCCTCTCTCTCTCTCTCTAATTGATGAAAATAAGGGTAGACTTAAAATTCTTTTTATTTCTAGGTCAAAATTTGAAGCTTTTGCCGGTGATAACACTAAAACTTGTGTAAGTTTTTTGATTTTTTTAAAAGCAAGCTCAAAATATAACTAAGATTTTACAATTTTAGCCAATTAAAATACATTGGACCCCGATTTTTTTCCAATACTACCTCCCCCCCCCCCCTCTCTCTCTCTCTCTCTCACACACACACACACACACTATACATGCACGCATGCACACACACCAATGTTCAAATTTTTTTATAAAAATAGAGTAAAATTACAAAAAATATCGATTATTTTATAGAATTTCTTCTTTGAATCTACCCAAAGGAAATTTTGTATGTTTTTCAAAATGATTTTTCTCGAACTTTGATGTGTCACACACACACACACACACACAATTTATTACAACTAAAAATATTGCGTTCTTGAGGCCAGCGTAAAAACTTTACCTTGTTTTTTGGCCTCTTAGAGGCCTTAGTGTACTATGGGTGAAGGTAGTTCAATTTTCATCGCTTGACAAGTGTCCCTAAGGAGGCTCAAAAGTCTTGTGATGAATGAAAAGAAATCATGGTCTTTTAAATGCTATTTCCTAAAGTTACATTCAACTTTTTGGATTAAAAAGTGTATTCATAGGAGTTTGATCCCATGATGTAAAACATTGATAAAGGGTCCTTTGATTTAAAAACTTAGTAAATTTTATTTCATTGATTTATTTTGTTATTTTTAATGTTTATCAAATTTATCCTTTCTTTGGAAAAAGCACTACAATATTTTTTGTTTTTATTTTGTATTTAATTGTTTTTATTTTACTTCTCAATTTATTTTGTTTTAAAATGTTGATGTGCAATGTGCACCTTTCACATTATTTAAGTGAGACCCTTCACAATATACAAACCATTTGTGATTATATATGTATAAAGGTCCAGTCGATAAAAAATTATATTAATTAACCAAATACTCCCACCTCCAAAGAGTCAACCCTCCGAGACTGCCCTCAATTCCCACAATGCGACACAAAAAGAGAGAGACATCTGCGAGAGAGAGAGAGAGAGAGAGAGAGAGAGAGAGAGAGAGAGAGAGAGAGAGAGAGAGAGATTGCCCTCAATTCCCACAATGCGACACAAAGAGAGAGAGAGATATCTACTCACGAGAGAGAGAGTGTGCGCTCCTTGTCGCACTGTCGAAGCAAGGGACTTGCCGATACACCGTGTGCGAGCCACAAATGGCTCCAAGCACACAACAAGACTAATCTAGCAAGCTCAAAAGAGGGCAATGGTGTGTCACTCACCGCTCTATGCTCCTGCCGTGGAGGATTCCTCGCCGCGATGAAGAAGAAGCTGCAGTCATGCCGTGCTCAACCACTTCGCCGCCGTCGTGCCGCCGCAATGCTCGATCGCACTCTCTCTCTCTCTTTCACACATACACACACACACACACGAGGAGGTGAAGAAGAAGAAGATGGAGATGGAGATGGAGCAAGAGCACTCTTCTATTGCACAAATGAGAGAATGAGTGAATTTTAGGTTTAGTTGGCTTTTATATGAGCTCACCCCATTCACACTTGGGCGCCCATGCTTAGCCAACTAATCCCTTGAATGTCCCAGTTAGAGTGCGCCTCTCATCGGCGATCACTCTTACCCTTTTCCTATTGGTCCGACAAGCCCGGTACTTGACTCTACCAAATACATAATACACGTCCGTCGTAGATGATGGGGTGTCCGTGAGCCGTGAGGGTTAACATGCCCCCCTTCTTGATGTAGATTCCGTCCTCGGAAGCTATTGAGTTGAAGCTCGTTCGTCGAGGTGGAAGAGCATTTGAGATGAATGTCCTTAGCCTTCTTCAGTCACTGCAAAATCAAACAACATTGGCGCAGTAAAAAGCATATGCAGTTTTAGGTAGACAAATTGATTGGTAAAAGAATTTCAAACAATTTGTCAACAATGAACATTAAATTGCAATGTAATCAAATGCATAAACATATGTAAAGGTAAAACATTAAACAAGTCTGGGGTCGCTAATTTGACGATCGAAAGGCACTAGAGATCGAATATTAATACCATGGGTAAGCTTCTTAATTTTC
The DNA here is from genome assembly GCF_014529385.1 of Adiantum capillus-veneris. Classification (NCBI taxonomy): domain Eukaryota; kingdom Viridiplantae; phylum Streptophyta; class Polypodiopsida; order Polypodiales; family Pteridaceae; genus Adiantum; species Adiantum capillus-veneris. The sequence continues at coordinate 44,919,954 of NC_140942.1, forward strand.
TGTGGTCAATTAAGTTGTTTAATCGTGAGAGCCAAGTATTCATGTTCGAGGGCTGACTAGAGGCTATATCTAGAAGGCCTTGTAGTTAAGCTACCATAAAAGGAATTTCTCATGAAATGACTGACTGATTACTTTTTCTTTGACCCCCCAAAGACTTTTCACAGTGATTCAATTTTGATGTGTGTGCTTATTTTGTATGCCTTGGGTTTTTTGCTTTTCAAGTAAAAGCGCCCATACTGGGAACCTCTAGGGCTCTAGTACCATAGGCAATACATGTGAGTGAAGTACCAAATCAAGCTGATATTTCTCTTCCAGCTTAAGATTTTACTGTGTGGCACTTTGATTTTTTGTTTGTTCATTTTCAGCATTTTAATTTTGTAACTTTGGGGGGTCATATGACACTGATACACCTCCCCAGGCTCATCACACTAGTAAACTCCCTTTATAATACTTAAGCTAAAGGTCAATAGGGTCAAGCCCACTAGAAATCCCTAGTACATTTCACACAATGCTGCCTAAATCGGATTATGAACCTAAGTAACCATTAATTATTAGGAAGGCATTCCCCATGGTATTAAGAGAAGATTTCTAACACCTAACTTGGTCAAACTAGTTTGTCGGACTGCTTGATTTTTAAACCTAGACAAGTGATTATGACAAGAAATTACATTGATTTAGATGTTTGATACTAAGCAAATGCGGTGAATATTAGGCTACCAATCACAATCAAAGCAGACAATCATAGATGCAAAAAAGATAAGGGGCAATGCTAATGGACAAGAAACACCTGTTTGTGTCGATGTTTGCGCTCGATTTGAAGAGTGAGTTGAGATAAAGATTCCATGAAGGTCCAAATCCTACAAATAGCAACACGCTCCTGTACACACTAGGAAACAAAAGGAATACCTCCAGGAGGCACATTAGTGGAAAAAGGTACCAACACTTATTGAACACAACAAAAAACATAAGGAACCCTAACCTAATTATTTGCACTCCCCCTAGAGAGTCAAGGGAATAGGATATTGTAGAGGTTGGGGAGAAACCCTAAGGCTAAACCCCTATCCTCGTCGTCGAGATAAACAAAGTCATCATCCATGAGACCATATGTGCCATCCGTGTAGTCGTGTAAATTTTCTTCTTCATCATAGGTGCCCATGTTTACTAAGAAGGTCATTAGACGCCTATAGTCATCTTGGTCAAAAGGGTAGGCTTGTGCAATGGGAGAAACGCTCTCTACTAAGTATGGATTAGACGTGGTCAAGAGACGTATCAGCCATTCTAACTCCTCAAAATTCCTCTCACATGCTAGCGTACCTATCAAATCCCATTCACGTGCAAGCACTGGAAAGACCATGTGAAATATTTGTGAAAAGTAACGAGGGTACCTCTCACCCAAGGCAGGAGTGGATGACTCTAGCGTACTAGCCATATCTAATAGATGATGGTTAGAGTGCAAATATTACAAGGGTCGTGTTCTTGTGCATAATTTGTTTTATGATTTGTGTTATGGCTCTTGCTCTTTTACTTTTTTATCTTGTTTTTGTGAGTATAAGGCTTTATATATACATTCCCTAAGATCGGAGATTAAGAGGTCAGGGAGAAAGGTTGAGAGGGAAGCAAGTGAATGATGGATGTCCACAAACACTCCCCCCTTCCTTGGGTAGATCATACCGTTTGAAATGATGTCATCACCCTTTGAAACCAATTGTTCCAGTTGGTAATAGGTGAGGATTTTTGCCAGTAGTTTTCTATTACCCTAGGTGCCTCGTCAAGTTGCAAGGGTGGTAAGGTACTCTCCCAGGATCGAACTTGAAGTGGTTCATCAGGTGATTCTTGAACACTTGGAGGTGTGGATTCTTTTGTAGCTTCATGGAGGTCCATTACTATAGATGGAGGCTGTGTAGAAACTTCTACCTCTATGGATGTATTACATGAGGAGCTAGAAGCTTCATGGAACTCCCCCCTTCCTGAGCTAGGTGGAATAAATTGGTTTTTCCTTGGAGCCCAAACTAGCTCTGGACTAGGTGTGTAGCATTCTGTGATCTTTCCCTTCCCACGGTCTACCATTGGCTTTAGCGTTACACTGTTTGACTCATATGGGTTTGTTGTCGATAGGGAAGGACACATTTTACGTTTAGGTACCCAAATTTGCTCATTTCCATCATAGTAGCCTTGGGCTTCTAATAGTTATTTTGGAATCCATCGTGATTTGGTCTTGACTCTCCTAGGGCGCGCTCTTGGTTTTCCCGGGAAATTTTTTCTTAGAATGGATGGGAGGGTTGAGGTAGTTAGAAGTAAGGCCTTGGGGACCCATTGATATGTACTCTTAGGTCGTGCAGGTTGAGTACTTGCAATATTACTGCTTGCTGCAACTACAAGTGTTGAAGTGCTAGATTCATGGGTAGCCGGCAAAGACGAGTTAACCACCTTGGCTTGTGAATGTTGGCTCTCCTTCAACTTTGCTAGAGTTTGCAACGTAGGTGACTTTGCTTGAATGATAGGGGTAAGAGTCGGTGGTCGTGTCATGACACTACCAGTATCCCAATTAATATTGCATTTGGTTGCAGCCATCCACGTGCGTACCAGGTTTACGTTGCCTTCCATAGCTCCTGCGGGCATGACTAGAAACCTCTCCACTATGCTTCCATTGTCATAGACAACAGGGGTCTGAAGGACTCCAAGAATAGCAGTTTTCTTTTTATTAATGCCCTTGACTTGCATCGTACTCGGGGATAGGGTCGGTTTCCCTAATTGACACCAAACTCCATAGGATAACAAATTGTGTTTAGCTCCCGTATCTAATAACGCATTGTATAGTACTTTCCCATAGGGACTATTTAGCTCAATTGGGTATCGTAGGGGTGGCTCAGATTCTAATGAGTTGTCATCTGTGTCCTCGAAAAATGCTTGCGTGATTCCCAGATTAGCCTCTCGTTGGCGTCTAAGACGTTGTTGTCGTTCTCGAGCCTCAACTCTTGCTTGGATTTTTTTAAGCTCTGCTTGTTCCTTGGCAGCCTTCTTTTGATGGATGGCTTGCAACTCTTCCTGGCTTAGAGGATCATAATATCTTTTGAATTTACTCCCATTAAGGAATCCAATGGTTTCAACTCCATCTAGAGTCTCCACACGAATGGTACCTTGCGGGGTAATTTCACACACTCGATATGGTCCCTTACCAGCGTATTTCAATTTCTTCTTTTCATTACGTACCCCGTACATAAGAACTTTATCACCAACCTTGATGTCTTTATCCTTTAAATGGCTATCAAACCACTTCTTTCTCCTATCCTTCTCCACTAGAGCATTCCGCACAGCTAATTGCCTTTCTTCATCTAGCCTTTCCAGGATATATAATCGCTTCACTAAGGGGTTACCATCCCAACCTTCTTGAGAAGCTACTCGAAGACTAGGAATGACAAACTCCCATGGCATAACTGCTTCTTGGCCATACACCATCTTAAACGGTGTGCAATTAATAGCAACTTTATACGCAGTACGATAAGCCCATAAAGCTGATGTAAGCTTTAGGTCCCAATCAGTGCGATGAGCCTCAACTGTCTTTGTCAAAATGGAGATGAGAGTTTTGTTGGTACTCTCAGCTTGGCCATTTGCTTGGGGATAATAGGGTGTAGACTTATGGTGAGATATCATGAAGTTTGATGTGAGTTCTTTTATTACTTCATTTATAAAATGAGTTCCATTGTCACTCACAAGTTCAAAGGGGCATCCAAAACGTGTGATACTGTTCTCAAAGAGGAACTTAGCTGTTGTTTTTGCATCCGCCTTTCGTGTTGCTTTTGCTTCAGCCCATTTGGTTACATAATCGGTAGCCACAATGATATATCGTGATTGCGTGTTACGTGCAACCGGACTAATCGGTCCTACAAAGTCTAAGCCCCACTTTTCAAATGGTTGGGTTACCTTGATGGGATGTAGAGGCATCCTATCCCTTCTTTGTGGCTTGTTGAAGCGTTGGCATTCATCACATCCCTTTGCAAAAAGTGATGCATCCTTAAACAGAGTGGGCCATCAATAACCTGACTGTAAGATCTTTCGGGCAGTCAAGTTTCCTGAAAAGTGACCACCAGCTACGCCCATATGTGCCTCTTGTAGAATATATAAATACTCATCCTCGCGGGCACATCGTCTAAGAATATCATCTTTTCCTCTCTTATAGAGAGTTCCAGCCAGTAAGCAATACGGTTCGCATTCCTTGATTAATTTTCGAGCTATATCTTTTCGCAGTTCTTTGGGTGGAAAACCATTAACTAAGAAGTTAACAATCTTTTCACTCCATTCCAGCATTGTCTCAACAATGAACAAAGGAGTATCAGGCAATTCATCATCAACCCCCGTAGGAGCTTCGCCATTAGGGATACGAGATAAATGATCCGCCATGACATGTTTCCTCCCAGGCCTCACAACAACGGTGAAGTCAAACTCAAGAAGAATTAACAACCATCGTGTAATTCGACCTGTGGAACACGGCTTCTTTACCAAATATAGCAATGCTTGACGATCAACATAAAACACAAACTTGGTAGCAAGAAGGTAATAGCGAAATTTCTTTACTGCATAAATCATAGCTAGACCTTCGCGCTCTGTAGTAGTGTAGTTCATCTCGGCATCATTTAATTGGCGACTTGCAAAGCTAATAGGGTAGTCCAATTTATGTTCTCCTGGTTGAGTTAGAACACACCCAATAGCAAAATTTGATGCATCAATATGCACATGAAAAGGTACATTCCAATCGGGTGTTCGCAGGATTGGAGCACTTGTTAGGGCCTTCTTTAATAACTCATAAGATTGATGACATTCTTCCGTCCAATGAAACTCGATAAGAAGCTTGTACAATGGACGCGCTATCTCGGCAAAGTTTAAAATAAATCTTCGATAATAACCAACATGGCCCATAAATCTTTGAACTCCTTTATAGTTCGTAGGTGGTGGCAAATCGGCAATGGCTTTAATCTTACTCTCATCTGTGGATATCCCGTTCTTGGACACTATATGCCCTAGAATGACTCCATGCTTAACCCAAAATTGGCATTTGAAAGGGTTCAATGAGATGCGATAAAATCTGCACCTTTCAAATATTTTTCGTAGATATAACAAATGCTTCTCCCAAGAAGAATAAACACAAAGGTCGTCTAGGAAAGCTTCACAAAACTCCCTTAGAAATTCTTTAAACGCGGTGTTTATTAATCGTTGGAATGTAGCAGGGGCATTTGTTAAGCCAAAAGCCATAACACGAAATGCAAACACTCCAAACTCTGTGATAAAAGCAGTTTTAGCTTGGTCCTCTAATGCAATTGTGATTTGATTGTAACCAGAGTACCCATCTAAAAAACTATAAGCTTCCTTGCCCGCAACTCTTTCAAGCACATGTTCTGAATATGGCAAGGGATAATGATCTCTCCTAGTGGCTGCATTAACTTTCTTGAGGTCCACGCACACTCTTAGTTTCCCATTCTTTTTTGGCACAATGACTATTGGAGAAACCCATTTTGAGTGCTCAATAGGGTATATGAATCCACATTGGATAAGTTTTTCAATCTCCTCTTGTACAATTTTGGCATACTTAGGATTCATTGGATAGGGTCGTTGCTGGACGGGTTTAGCAATGTTGATCATGGGAATTGTATGTTGCACCACAGAAGGTGGAACGCCCTTCATGTCATGATATGTCCAAGCAAAGATATCCTTGTATTCCTTGAGGAGCTCCTTAAGTACAGCCTCTTCAGTTTTGGTAAGGTCTTGAGCAATAAAGACTGGTTTAGACTCCTCACCTGGTTCTGCTAATTCTATCTCTTTAACTACCGTTGGACCATCATAGACTCCACTGCTTTCATTGGTAGGTATTTGTTGGGCCTTGGCATACAGAACCTTTCGCTCCCCCGTGGTATAAGATTTAAAATGTTCAGGAGCCGTATGTAAGTCAGCAGGCTCTTGTCCTGATGGAGACCTTTCTTTTAGTTCTGCCTCCTTTTGTTGTTGTGCTAACTCTCGGTTTTGACGTCTTCTTATAGTTCGACTCAATTTCGGCTCTGTAACCTCCAATTGAGCGAGGTCAATGGGTCGCGGGCTGCACCACATGACACTCTGGAGATGTTCACCCCAATTGTCTACTAGCTTTCGATGAGCATCACATGCCCCTAGATAGCTAAGTCATTCTGCAGTAGATCTTTCCTTGTTTATCCTAGCTCTCACATTTGCTCGATATCATCGTCTCTTATATGAACTTTGTTTCTTGTTAAGGTTTTGATTTTGGTAAATGTTTGAACGACTCGCCTGATAGGTCTTCGCTTGTATCTTCTTCACTCTCATATGAATTACCATAGATGGTCGTACTAGGCCTTGAGTGTTCAGTTTCTATACTTGGCTCACTCGATGTTTCCTTAGGTTCTGAATCCATTTCTCCCTGAGATTCCGTTTCTGATGTGTATTGGCATGAAGCCTTTGAGGAATCATCGGTTTCACTCTCAGGTAGGTGTGCCTCTTTCTTATCATCGGATGTTACATGCGCTACACCTAACATGTTTACTGGTGCAATGTGTGGTATCTCTTCCCCATCTGGTGTTACCCAGGTTGTTCCTCTAGCTCCCCATGTATCTATAGTTGCCGCTAGGTGTACCCAATCGACATTGTCTGACTCGGCCATTCTGGGTAGGATATCCATATAAAGAGAGTTCTCCCCAATATCCGTGTCTTCATTACACGTGTAACAATACTGTAATGGAGCTGAGTGAATTGTTGTGTCTGATCGATTATCAATGATGAATTTATTTCCTAGAGGATGCGTTCGACCACTTAAAAGATCAACTCGAATGACAGAGTCTTGGAACTGTAAGTAGACGTGGTCTTTGGACCAGTCATGCACCATTTTTGCTTCCCTCATGAATGGACGCCCTAAGATCATCTCAAATGACATAGGATGCTTGGAAAAATCCATAACAATGAAAGTTTGCCTTACCTTGTGTCCCAAGACCTTGATTCTGAGATCCTTTAGCATTCCAATAGGCGTAACAATAGATCCATTAGCCATTTTTACCACTACGCTTGTGGCTTCAAGGTGAGGTCGCCCCATAGACTCCCAACAACTCTTTGTCACCATGCTGACTCCCGCACCCCCGTCAAGGACCCCCTTTACAGTTAATCCTTTAGTAGTGATTGGTAGAGTAGCATTAGATTCATCACCTTCAAAGTATTGCCCCAACTGGTTAACGGGTACTTCAATTACAGATTCATGTCCCGCTAGGTCAGATGGTGGTGCTAAATGTTCCTCATCATTCATTATCGAGTCAGGTTTGTTCATATGTGCAAACTGTGGTAATCCGGCCTGTAATTCTCCATTGAGGAAGGCTCGAAGAGCTGAGACTAGCTCGGGGTCTTTATATAGTTTGGACATGATGGTGGTTCTAACTTCTGAAGACATGAAATCCATCAATTTGGCAACATTTAATGGCATCTTGTGGGACGTAGGACCCTGACAAGAGAATGGTGAAGATGGAATCTCCACTTCCTCAAGGTTGTCGGGCATTCCCTCACCAAACATTCTCTCTAGTAGGAAAGGTGTGTGTCCACTTTCAGATGTCCTACCCTCACTCTCTTCCCGAATGATACTGGGTATAGCTAACGGCCTGTAGTTCTTGTGAGGTTGAACTTGTGTGGGGAACACTGTGTCCGACATCTGGATATGTTTGGGTTCAGGTTCTAATGTTCGTTGAGTTTCTTCCACCAAACCCCTCAGTTGTTGGACTCGTTCAATTTCCACTGTTGGGTTTGGATATATTCCGATCTTTCTCTTGCAATCCTCATTTTTTGTCTCTCGTGGCTTATCTTGGGGGTTCGCAACTGGGTAGTTTAACTTTGAATACTCTTTTGGTGTTCGTCGTAATTCCCTCTCGTGATCCTTCTCACTGGCTTTTTCCTTTGTAGTAACAGTTTTGGTCTCCGTGGTCTCTATCGAATCTGAGTCATCCTCAGGGTCATTCATATACACGGGATCCTCTCCTGTCCCTATGTTAGTCTTTGAACTAGGTTTTGAGCTAGAAGCATTAAGGGATTTCTTTCTTCGTGTTTTCTTCTTTCTTGCTCGGCCAATGGATGCAGCATCTCTCTCTTCGAGGATGTAATTTTGCTTTTGGAGCATCGACCGTGTGAGTGCATTCACTGGTGCTATGTTTATAGTTGGTGGTGTCCCATCAACAATCTCTATTATGTTCAATGGTGTGATTTTCGGTGCGTTTGGATTGTTAGGACACTGTGCGATCAAATGATCTATGCCACAACGATTACAAGTGAGTATTGGCATTGCCAATGCACTCCCTTGACTTGTTTGCATTAGTGCGGCATTCTTTTGCATTCTAATGGGGCACTCAGCTACTCGATGTGGTCCACCACATTCGTAGCACTGAAGAGGAGGTCTCTTGGTAAAACTATTAATGTTTTGGCCTCTTGCTGCTAGCGTAGTAGCTTGATATACCGGTTTGATTTGTCCCCAATGGTCTTCCATATAGTACATGGGACCCTCCTCAAGCATGTCGACTCCATAGGTGATACTAGAGTCTATGTCCTCTTCGCAATCTACATAACTATTAGATGATTCGCAACCTATTTGGTTCATAGGTGTAACTCTTGGATGAGGGGGTTGCGGTCCTAGCACTGGAGGTGGCAACGGTGTGGTTTGGACCACATTTTGGGTTCTAGGGACCATGTGTTGTAATGGCAACTGTTGCTCCATGGGTGGGGTAGGCATCAATGCAGGAACTCGAGGTGAGTCTGCCCAAGCTATAGGCGGTCTATTTTCCATGATGCGTTTAAGCATTAGGCAATCCTTCGCTTGATGGCCATACATACCACACGCGTTACAAGTCCCGTTAAACTTTACTCTGAAATTAGGGCAATCACTCGTAGTATGTGGGCCCAAGCAAATTGAGCACCATTGTTGCTCCCTTCTTGGATACATATGAGTGTTTTGTGGAGCACGATTACCCCTAAGGCTTTCTTGGATGGCCTTTGTGAGATCTGCCAAAGTCATCTTAGATATCGTTTTCTCTTTCACGATTGGCTTTATCTTCATTGACTCATGCCCTGATGCTTGCGAGCTACTAGACTTCGGCTTGGCAGACACTCTTTCTCCTGCAGTCATTAAATTATCCTCCAATTGGATTGCATTCATGGTGACTGCTTCCCAAGTAGTGATACCTCTAATGACTAGGCCATTATAAATACTTTCATGTCGTAGTCCCCTAATGAATCTATCGAGCAATTGGTTGTTGTTGAATCGCTCGTTTGGATTGCATCGAGAATTCAAATTCTTTAGGCGACTAATGAAGTCTCTCACGGATTCACCTTCTTCTCGTTGGGCTTTCTGGAGCTGAGAGGCTACACCCCAAAGTATTCCCTCTCGTATGTATTCTTTTAAGAACAGTCTCCTAAGAGTAGAGTAGATCGTTTTTTCTTCTACTCTTAAGGTTCTATACCAATCTCCAGCCTTTCCGCTTAGGGTCAAACTCAAAGCCTTACACTTATGTAGCTCATTGTGCTCTTCCAAGGAATCGCACACATGTTCAAAGACTTCCATATGCTTTCTAGCATCTCCGTCTCCATTGAATTTCTGTGTGAGATTAGCTACTTGAACTGCCTTGCTCCTAGGCTCTCTATCAGGTGCACTACGCATGTTTTCCGCAATAGAGCGACCGATAGTTTGAGCAAATGCTGTCAAATCTCCTATTTGAGCAGGTATAATGGGTGTATGTGCTCCTGGAACCACATGTGAGATGGGAGTTGGCCTTGGCCTTGGCATACGCGCGGCTCTTGGGTCCCAAATTTCGTATGGTGGTGTACCAGACGGTGGTCCAAAGTTTACAGGCGTGGCCCTAGGCATAGGGGGTGCCTGATATGGCATGTTATTATTAAATGGCATGGCTCCACTTGTATAAGAGCTTGGATAATTCCATTGTGGATTGTAAGCTCTTGGAATAATTGGAGGTGTAGGAGCTACATGAGGCTCAACTTTGCTTTCAGGGCTCGACTTTGTTCTAGCCTTCGTAGGTTCTCAATTTTCCTCTCCCTTGTTGCTTGCATATAGCGTTCGATCTCTTGTACTTCGGCAAGACTCCTACCATCGGGTAGTAAAACCTCAGAGGGAGATAGTCCTAAAGGATCAGGAGGTGCAGTGGATGGAACATTCACATGCACACTCTCAAGAAGCATAGGGTCCATTTTAGGCATGAATGACTAATTTACTTCCCCACTCCCTTCATTTATTTCATTAACCGCATGTTCGGAGCGAGTAGCTCTACTAAGGGTCTCTTTTAAGCGGCTAAACACACTGGACCCGGGCCGTGGGCCCATGGCATGCATGTCTTGACTTGAACTATCAGGGTTTGGTGTAGGATACCCCTCCATGACTTCGTAGTCAGAGGAAGAATCACTAGACGCGATATGAGGATCTTGGGTCGCGCTACCTTGAGTCCCGGCCGAAGGTCCAGAACCTAGGGTGGAGGAATAATGGGTGCCCGCGTAAATGGAGGCACTACCAATATGCTCGTGCTCTAACACTCATCCAGAGCGTAGGTTCATATGACTTGGATCCCCTAGAAGTGTCAGTGAGGGCCCGTGAAGGCTGCTCACCTAGTAATTTTGGGTGTTTTGCAACCCAAGCCTTTTCTTATTTTTTGATTTTTTGGTCCTTTTTTTTTGACCCAGCTATAGAATAGAACGTATGATAGCTCAAAACGAGCGTCTCGATCAGAGGGACGTGCCGTGGTTTACAGCCCTCCGTTTAGTCACTTTATGCCCTCGGAATCCCTAAAACCGTCAATTTCTAGTAGGGAACTAGGCCCGAATTAGAAAGTCTAAGAGTGCAAGTGGGAAGAGGAGGGAGGAGAGTGGAGGACTTGCCCCACATGCTCTCATTCCCTCTTGAGGGGGTAGGGTATATATATAAGAGTGAGTTTAGAATATATCATAAGATTGAGGCCTGGGCCTGGGTCTAGGCCTGGGCCTGGGGAAATGATCCCGATCCCGATCAAAATTTTAGTGTAGCCCCCAAGTCACTCACGCTTAAATATTTTTGGTTTTTTTTTTTTTTTTCGTGAGGACCGCGCGCGGTTTTGGTGACCCTTTCTTGGCCACACACACTGTCACCTACCTAACCTCCCAGTCACCAACTCACAGACAGCTCACTGCCTTATCTACTTACTAACAGTGCTGCTAACCACTAACTAATCTACTAACTACTCCGTTAACTGCTTACTGACAGTGAGCTAACTATCCACCTACTTCCTCTCTCACTACCTTACTGTGCAAAGACTGTGTGCAGGCAAACCTTGACAGAAAACTGTGAGCAGACTGTGTGCAAGCAGAAATTGCTAACTGCCTTCCTACTTATTCATTCACTGCAAACAAGCTAACGACTACTAATTGTGCAAAGACTGTGTGCAAACAGAAAACACAACATTATGCAGAAATCACAGAACTTGCAGACAATACAGAAATTAACAACTTGCAGAAAAACAACTCATTCCTCTTCCTCTTCCTCTTCTTTCCTACTACAAACAACTCATAGCAGAAGCACAAAGTGCCTCTTGGGCTTAGTGCAGGGCGATTCTCCGGCAGCGGCACCAAAAATGTGTGCTCCTTGCCGCACTGTCGAAGCAAGGGACTTGCCGATACACCGTGTGCGAGCCACAAATGGCTCCAAGCACACAACAAGATTAATCTAGCAAGCTCAAAAGAGGGCAATGGTGTGTCACTCACCGCTCTATGCTCCTACCGTGGAGGATTCCTCGCCGCCATGAAGAAGAAGCTGCAGTCGTGCCGCGCTCAACCGCTTCGCCGCCGTCGTGCCGCCGCAATGCTCGATCGCACTCTCTCTCTCTCTCTCTTTCACACATACACACACACACGAGGAGGTGAAGAAGAAGAAGATGGAGATGGAGATGGAGCAAGAGCACTCTTCTATTGCACAAATGAGAGAATGAGTGAATTTTAGGTTTAGTTGGCTTTTATATGAGCTCACCCCATTCACACTTGGGCGCCCATGCTTAGCCAACTAATCCCGTGAATGTCCCAGTTAGAGTGCGCCTCTCATCGGTGATCACTCTTACCCTTTTCCTATTGGTCCGACAAGCCCGGTACTTGACTCTACCAAATACATAATACACGTCCGTCGTAGGTGATGGGGTGTCCGTGAGCAGTGAGGGTTAACACACACACACACACACACACACACACACACACACACACACACACACAGAGACTGTCCTCAATTCCCATAATGCGACACAAAGAGAGAGAAACATCTGCGAGAGAGAGAGAGAGAGAGAGAGAGAGAGTGAGAGAGAGAGAGAGGGAGGGAGACCTTGCGGCTTGCTCTATCTGATTCTCTCTTGACCCAAGAGAGATAGATAGATAGATTCCATTATCATCCTTGGAGGCCAAATATGACCAATGGGACCAAGAAAACGTATACAATAGAAGCTCTTCTATCTAAGAGGGTACAATGTCTGCAATGACACATATAGATGTGGTGGGGGGAGGGGCTACGGGTGTGATACAACAAAATAGAGGCTCCTTTATCTAAGAGGGTATAATTTTTGTAATGACACATATAGATGTGGTTGGGGGAGGGGGTGATACAACAAAATTGCAACAAATGTTGCTTATGGAGTAGGGATAGCTAAGGGGAGGGAGGGGGATGCTGGGTGGGTTTCTATGTTCAAAACTCCTCAATGATGGCTTTACCACCACGATAGATGGTGTACTTACCTGCGAGCCGTGCATCTTGTACCTTTTGCAGCTCTTGCTTCTTTATCTTGAGTTGGACGGGGGTTAGAGCCTCACTAATCCATGTGGGTGTGCCCTTGAGAAGATGCGTTTGCTTCAAGAGTGTCATGCGTCCTCTTTAGTCTTGAAAACAAGGTTCCCTTGGTTGGTGCGGGGATCCTGATCGACAAATTTGATGGTGGGAATGTCAAACTTAACTCGTTGTATAGGAAAATCGTCATTCTCCTCCCACCAGGAGGCGGGCAAGCCACCAATGCGTACAGTCAACGCAAGGCCTTCCCGATGATGAATCTCTTGTAGGCACACCTCCACTTTGAAGGGGATGGTGGCACTATTTGCTTGGATTTGGGTGGCTAATGAAGCCACATTCTGGGTAAATGTGTGCTCTACTTCTTTGGCCTTTGCTAGGATGCGGTCAGTGTCGGTTAGCTTTTGAGATTTGAGCGATTGGAGGCGCGCTTCAAGGGCAGCAAGACGCGTTTTGAGTTCTTCATTCTTGTTCTTCAACTCCTTGGGGACTTTGGCTTGGAGGCGGTCTTTGAGTTCTTCATTCTTGTTCTTCAACTCCTTGGGGACTTTGGCTTGGAGGCGGTCGAGTGGGTTTACCTTGGGGGTAACCACGGATGATCGAGTCTTTCTCAGTGTTGAGGGTGCACACCAATGTTCTTGACATCATTGGTTTTGGCCATCGTTGCTATAACCCTACATAGGGTTTTCTTGGGTGGGAACTTCTGTCGAGAGAGGCCATTAACATTGTCAGTAGAGGCCATTAGAATTTTACTCGAGAACCTACTTGCAGGCGATTGGGTTGTTGTTGCGTGAGTCAACAAAGGCAGGTAACATTTGGCTCGGATTTGGATGTGCAGAGGTTGCTACACGAGTAGATTTTGCAGAGTGTTACTATCGGGCTGGGGGGTTGCAGTGCGCAAATTACTACTATCGGGCTTACAGAATGGGGGTTATCCTCAGCAAAGTGCGTGAAGCTTATGGAGCAGTCATGGGAGGCTAGGTGCCGCCCTCGCACCCAGCAGCAGCTGCATGTGACATTAGGATTCAACGAGAGAGAGGAGCAGACGAGTATGAGAGAGAGAGAGAGAGAGAGAGAGAGAGAGAGAAATTGTCCAGGCAGAGAGAGATAGAAACAGAAAGCACTACGGGTTGCAGATCATCGCATGATGAGAGAGAGAGAGAGAGAGCTTCGCGTGATTTTCCTCACCTTGACTCTGAGCCTCTTGATCTATCGCTAGCTCATGCTTTCTTCAGGAAAAGACTAGCACAGCTATCGTAGAGAGAGAGAGAGAGAGAGAGAGAGAGAGAGAGAAGCGGGTGTGGATTCCTTTTAATTTTAGAATGGAGCCGGCAAAGAATCCGATGAAGAATTTTTTATTTCATTTTTTTTTGCTGCGATACACACATAATAGATAATACAAATTTATATTACAACACAATAAAATTTTTATGTGATTGTAGGCACATATTGAAACTTACTCTCCCCCATCTCCCCTTAACTTAGCAAGCCTTTGTGCCTCCTCACCTTGTTTTAATTCAGCTTTTTGCCTTTGCCTTTGCACATGCTTGTCACACAAGCATATGAGAGTCTTTTTTTTTTTCAAAACTCACAATTGTGAGTAGATAGTATTAAGAACGTCAGAAATATACACCAACCTCGAGCTCAGACCGAACCTTGAGGATCAAAGGATTACAAGTTTTTTGCTTGATGTAGAGAAACCAAAACTACTCCTAAGCTTTACTTATTACACGATGTCATCATGACATGTATTGTTATAAACCAGTCCTCTAAGGCTTGTTTGCCTCCGATCCTATGGATTGTCACTCTGCTCTCTTGTATGATTTCACAAAAGCTTGCCACAGCCAGATCCCTCTCAAACATGCAGCGGTTCCTTGCTTGCCAAATATGGTGAAAGAAGTAGTACTTGATTATTTGAGTGCAGACAAGAAGAGCATGACTTCTCAACCTGTTACTACCAAAGACCAGATCAGTTTTGAAGAACCTAATTTGCCATGTCCTTTGAATCCACTTGCATATTTTTCGAGAGGCATCCCACTGATAGCATATGAGAGTCTTATGAATTCAATAGTGCTTTTTGGCCTCTTAAAGGCCTTAGTATCCATATGAATTCTAGTTGTTTGACATGTGTCCCTTTCAAAAGCCTTTAAAGTCTTGAAGAGAAAAGAATCAACTCTTTTCATATGCTATTTCTAAAAGCTGCATTCATTCTTTGCCATGCTAAAAAAGCTTTTGAGAACAAAAGATTAAAAAGAACTCATAGAAATTTGATCCATGATGTGAAGTATTGATCGAATATTTTTTTATGTTAAAAATCCTTCCATGTAAAGACCACAAATTTTCATTTTCATTAAATTGTTTTATTGGCCTGCTAAAAGGTTTAGTATCCATATGGGTGAAAGGTTTAGTATCATATGGGTGAAGGTCCTTCAATTCTAAGTGCTTGACATGTGTCCCTCAAAAGTCTCCAAGAAAAAAATTCATGTTTGATCCACGATGTGAGCATTGGTTCAATATAATGTTTTTATTTTGATTTATGAAGAGTCCTTTTATTTAAGGGCTCACATGCAAAAATTCATTTTATTTTTATGTTTAATAAATCTATTTTTTTAATGAAAGCATTAAAATATTTGTTTGTTTTACCATAAACCCTAGATGATTTTTGTTTTCAAACAATAATATGCAATGTGCACTATCATCTACTTATTTTTGTGGAGTCTTTCCTAATATATAAACCTTGCAATGTGCACTATCATCTACTTATTTTTGTGGAGTCTTTCCTAATATATTAACCATTCGTGATTATGTATGCATAATGGATGTATAATGAATAATATAATGTTTATCTTTTTAATTTTATTTTCAAATGATAATGTGCAATGTGTACCTTTCATCTTATTATTTAAGTGGAGCTTTTTTTAATATATAAATCATTTGTGATTATGTATGTATAATAGATAATATAATTTTATATTAAAACAACAAAAATTATACGTGATTGTTTAGACTTACTCTCCATAAATCTCATCCCCCTTTAACTTAGCAAGCCTTCGTGTCTCCTCACCTTGTTTCCAAAACTCACAGTAGTGAGTGATGCTGTATTGAGAAAAACTTAAAAATTTCATAGACAGCTCCCCTAAAACCAAGCAAGAGCATCCACCAACACTTGAAGTCCATATACCAGGCTTTTTACATGGAAGTCTACAAACCAAGTACAAGTAAACTCTAGAGTCCATATACCAAGCTTTTTACATGGAAGCCTGGAAACCAATTATAGATAAAACATAATGCCATGCAAAACCTAGAGGGTGCCACCACCACTGGCCCTCTCACACCAAGTTGTCGGTGCCCACAAAGCCCAACAATACACAACAAACTAAAGGAACACTCAGCAAAGTAGGAAAAGCCTACACAGTCCCACTTTTAAGAAAATTATAGGTGGGTGAAGACAAAGGAGAAATGGTGTGTCATCAAAGAAGGTTGTTCAAACGACCTTTAGGTAAGGTATAGCAAGGCTGTTTTGTTTTTGCAACACTCACATATCGTGAGTGTAATATTTTCATATCCAAGGCTATAAGACTACCGGTTGACAACAAGGAAGCCATCTTGACACATAGACCGGCTTAACTACGAGACACCTACCCAAAGGAGAACAAAGCAACAAAAAGAGATCATCGAGCCCACCCATTGAGGATGCCATTGAGGGGTTTGTCATCGCGCCCTTACTTGTCCACCAAGCAGCCAAAAGACCATCTGCATGAAGAGGACGCGCCCACACCAGGGGAGCGGATTTAAAAGAAAAACTAGCAAGCACTTTAGCAGGGAACACAATCTCCACATGAGGAAGTCACCAAGCAAACAATGCCAATAAGGACATGTCCACCTTTGAGAGAACACATTAAAAGAACCAAAAAAACCCTTCATTAGAAAGCTGAACCGAGTCAACTATTAAATAATAAAAAGAAACTTTGATCCTCATTAATGAAAGTTAAAGGACGTAAATACTATTCCTTGTCTCTTGCACGCAGGGCAACCCACATCAAGCCAAGAGCTAACAAAGACTATTCTCAACATGCCTTTCCCGTGTTGTATCAATACCGTGTTGCAATATAAGCATTTGGAAAGGGCAAAAAGTAACCCACCTAAATTTACCACTTGTTACATCTAACCATGATTATTGTATCAATAGTGTGTTAAAATATAAGCATTTGGCAAGGGCAAAAAGTAACTCCAACCAAATTTACCAACTATTACATTAAGGTACGCACGCTTAAACCAAGATCGAAGTCAAACTCATAACCTATCGTTACAGGAGGAACTCATGTGCTAAGCTAGTCTATCGCCATCAATTTAGTGCATGCTACTTGACTCCCTAAATATTAAAAAAAGGCCTGCCTCCTCTGCTAGCCCCACTTCGCCACTTGGCTCCCTCACCCGACATTAAACAAGGTGAAGACTCAAGATGGCCTGTTGAGGTAAGGGGGGAGGAAAGATTTATCGAAAGTAGGTCTTAATCGCTGTTGCAGTTTTATTATTTTAATATAAAATTGTATTGTTCATATACACACACAATTACAAACTAGCGATTCCAGAATGGCTTACTGATCGATTTGACTCCTACCATTGTCTTCAACAACGGATTATGCTATAAATGCCCTTACCTAATGTCTTGTTATTTAAGAATTTCTTTTTTAATGCCTTCATAAAAAAAGGTAGGTTTGATAAAGATATATATATATATATATATAGTGAGTGTGTGTGTGTGTGTGTTATATGTGTGTATGTATAGAATTTACTAGAAGTATGTAAGGTGAAGCTTCACTTTAACATTCTAAAAGAATAGAATGCAAGAGAAGTCAAGCCATGTGAGGATGCAAAATGAAAGGTGAAATAAAAAATCCATTTAATATTCTAAAATTTAAATAACATTTAAGGTAAGTCTCAATCATCACTTCATCACTGAAAACATTGAAAGTATGCTTAACTCAACTCTTCTCTAAGGATTCTTTTAGAAAGACAAAAATCAATGTGATAATTTTAGTTAAAAAGTATGATTCAACGCGATTCTATAGATTAAAACCAATCAAATACAAATTCTTTTGGGATTCAATTTTACATAATTGTATACACTCTTATGCATCTTGAGGTTTGGTTCAAGAAAACTTATCAAAACATTAATTTAATTGTGACTATCTAAGAATGGAAAGGAAGATATAAATGCTTTAGTAAGATTTTTCTTTTGGAGTTTGGTATGATTTATTGATCGATGTAACTCTTTGAAGTCATGCTCATCTTAATAGCTTATATTGCGTGTTAAACAAGAATTTTTAGTGTGCAGTTTTGTAATGTAAAAAAAAGTATTTATAGTTTTCATGAATATCACTAATTATTATCCCAAGTAATTCTTAAATAGCCTAAGTGAATTAAGGAAAGATAGTTGAGATACATTCATACATGAAGAGACAATTAGAGACACTTACTTTATTGGAGGTCTTTAAGCTAGTAGGTAGCCAAAACGAGTTTTTTGCTAACCATTAATTAATTAGTTTGGGGGGGGGGTTAATTTTTTTTTTTAGTGCTTAAGGGAGCCCTAAGGGCAGCCAAGGCGAATAGCCTAGTGGTTAAGCTTGTCTTTTTACTGTCTACGTGTTGAGGTCAAATCCTAGGGATTAAGGGTGCTTTTGAAGCTAATTCGAGATGTTGAAGCATCTTGAGAAGATACTATGTATTGAAAATTGAAAGTAGAGCAAGTGTAGGTGACCAAAACATCCTTTTTTGGGCTCATTAAGTGGCATCTGCAGAGATCCTTTGTTGGTTTGATATCAAAAGGGAGCGGGAGAAAATGTTTGGGGAGGGCTGAAGGCACGTGGTGGAGAGAGATGAAGAGAGAGTAGATTTTTTAATATGGTCAATTCACGGGAAGTGAGGTACAAAAGGATCAGAGGGCCCGGGTATAAGAGGCGAAGACTCTCTCTCTCTCTCTCTCTCTCTCTCTCTCTCTCTCTCTCTCTCTCTCTCTCTCTCTCTGTGTATGTCTTGCGCTCAGGTGCCAACAGCGCATGGTCTGCACCCGAGCACGAGCAGGAGATATTGGGTGCTATGTTGTGTTCGTAGGAGGTGTAGTGCATAGTAAAAGCAGATTGAAGCAACACCCGCGGTCGTATGCAGAGGACGTGGTCGACTGCAGGTGATGAGGCAAAGACGGGGGCGGAGAAGAGGTGGGAAAGGCAGGTGTCTTGAGCTTGTTGGGGTCTGCACGAGCAAGGCATGTATGCAAAGGACGTGCTCGACTGTAGGTGATGAGGCAGAGACGGGGGCGGAGAAGAGGTGAGAAAGGCAGGTGTCTTGAGCTTGTTGGGGTCTGCGCGAGCAAGGCACGTATGCAGAGGACGTGCTCGACTGCAGGTGATGAGGCACAGACGAGGACGGAGAAGAGGTTGTCTTGAGCTTGTTGGGGTCTACTCGTTTTTGTGTAGGTAAGCACACGGATTGCGGCAAGCCAGTGGTTATCACCATCGTCAGCCAACTGCGGGGCCCTCTGCTCAGGCGCATCTGCACAGTACAGGGGTCCACAGTTGAGGCAGGGCGGAGACTGTGTATCTTCGCAGGAAGAGGGGATAAAGCAAAGGGTTTGGTTTTCAAAGCTAACGAAAAGGAATCTCGATCACTGATTAATTAATTGGGAGCGAAGTGCAGCCAGTAGGAGTAGGAGTAGGGAGTATGACTCTATAAATAAGAGCCTCACTTAGCCTAGTTTTTCTCTTCAAAAGTTCAAGATTTTGTATGTGGGATTCTTGTTAGACCTCTCAAGAACACCAAATAAATATCATAACAAGGTTTATATTTGCTAAAATTTAAAAGAAATTATTTGTGAATTGTAAGAAATAATATGAAACTGCACATGGACATTCTAAAAGAATTAGGAATGGAATGTCAAGCCATAGTAATGCTGTGAAATAAATGAACATATTTACCAACAAAAAACAAGAGAATTTTATAATTAATTGTACAAAAAGGTAGATCCAATCACTTTAAGAAAACAATAAACTTGCATAATGTCCATGAAAAGGTGATGTAAGGAAACAACTGAAAGGACAACAAAGTTATTTTACAAAGACCCTTGCCATGTGGCGCTCATCCAACCAAAGAATCCAACGACCTCGGTGTTGCAACAACCTTGCACAATAAACCCTATGGCCTTCCACATGCCAAAAAAGGTGTCTTGCCTTTTGCCTGCCACCTCCCCTACCTTGTGGCTCTTCAACCTTCCTCACGCCTTGTGCGGCTCATCTGACCCTCAACCACTGCTTTCCACTGCCTGTTGCGTTTGCCGCCATCTCACAAAAGCTTCCTTTTCCTCTTTAAATTCCAATGCAACATCTTCTACGATTCATTCCATTCCAAAATGTTGACCAACATATTCGCCCCACTTTCATTAGATGGAATATTCTCCAAATTTCTTGAAATTATTTCCTTGCTTGGTGCTTACAATATATAATCTATTATATCCAAGGTCGCGGTCAAACTCACCACATGCACAATGATTTTCAACTTGTTGCTCTAACCCACTGCTCCAAACTGTTCTGTTATCGCTTACGTGATGTTTTCAATATATATAAAAACGTACCTGCCCGCTTGTGCTTCCCAGTCTATCCCCTCGTCGTACCGTATAGGCAAGCCTATCATCGACGCCTATCAGACACCTACAACCCCTCCCCCTTCTCCCACCAATTGCCCTTGCTTGGTTGCGCAACACCTTGATGCCCTGCCTCCGTGGCATGATGTGTGCCTCCAGTTGGTCTTGCCATCCATCACCTCCACCTACTCGTGCCAACCTTTTCACTCTCAAGTACACCTTCTACATCTAATTATGATTACTACATAAGCAAAGAGCATCTTTTTGACATGCTAAAACATGCTATAGAGAACAAGAAGAAATGCGCATAAATTTTTGAATCCAATTTTCCAATTTGTAAAAGGGCGCTTTATTGAAGAGTATTATGACTTCCTTTCAATTTTTTGTTTTAAAAAGATTTGTTTTAGTTTGTAAATGGTTCCTTCATGGGACTTCTATTTAAACTTTCTATTTTAAGATGCCAATGTAACTCTCTGCCAAGATGGTCCAGCTTAAGATTAGGTGGTAAAACAAGTGAGTTGGTGCGCAAGTGTACCAAAACAACAAAGGTTCTGGAGTGGGGGAGTTAACCATGTATTTTTAGAACTCCATTACACACTAGTCTCGGTGGCTATCCAAAGTAGGAGGAGTACTCCTAAACTCTTTCTTGAGAGAAATTTCCAGATTGGTGAATAACAAAGGTCTCTGATGGTTGGCCCAATTTTGGGATGACAACAATAAGAGTTAAAAATAAGCACATCAACTGACTACCTAGTTCAATTTGAGTGGAAATGAAAGACTATTGGTGAGTAGGATTATTAAAAGGCTGGAAAAGTGCACAATGCCTACTGTGAGTCAAACCTCGAGTGGAAATCCTAGCAATGGCCTATGCACAAACAGTTTTGTAAGCCGCAAACCAGGAGTGTTTATCGAACTCTAATGTCCCAAGCTGATTGGTTTTTCCCCCTCTGAACAAACAATGGGGTTTGCAATGACATGAAGCAAGATGGGTAACGGTAGCAAAAAATATCTTGAATCCACAGTAGCCGTTATAGATGAAGGTTTCTTGAGGAAAGTGTTGTGGGGGTCTCTGCTGACAGGCCTGAAGATTGTGGCCAGAGGTATTGGCTCATATGAGTGTTCAGAATGCAAACAGACAAGTGAGGACATACCCCACTTGTTCCAAAAGTGCTTGATGATTAGTGGCCTGGTAGGGAAGCTATGCAAATGTGTTCAAAGAACATGGGAAATAGCATTCTACAAGAAAGATTTGTTTCTTGGAGGGATGGTGATGAAAAGTCAAGTGATGTTAATTTGTGTGCAAATTGTCAGGTTTTGTTACTTTCTCTTGGAATTAGGGTTGCAGAGAAACGCACACAACTTGGAGAAGGCGAAGGAAGCTCAAGGCACACAATATAGAGTGTATTACTTAGTGTGCAATGGAAAGATAGATAGCCCTAGAGTGATGGGCGTATATACAATGCACGAGGGGGAAAACCTCCTAAACAGGGAAAAAATGCCCCGGCGGTCCTAGTGTGTTCACACACATCACTACCACATGTATATGGTAACACATCCCCCTGGAGTGATACGGTGAACGAGAGCTGGCACATGAGTAAAGGGAAGTGCCATGCTCTGAGGACGTGATCAGTCCACAAAGGGGAGTAAGCCCAAATCTTTGCGGAAAGCTTCAAGTTTCTCACGAGACAATGCCTTTGTGAAAAGATCTGCAAGGTTGTCCTGTGTTATCACATAAGCCAAGTTGATATCTCTTACTGAGAGCCTCTCCCTGACATAGTGGTAATGCACCTCAATGTGCTTTGTGCAAGCATGAAAAACTAGGTTCCTCGCAACTGCCAATGCACTCTGACTGCCAGTGTAGATAGTGTTGGCAGTGTCCTATCCAACACCCAAGTCAGCCATAAGGCATGTGAGCCATACACACTCAACCGTAGCTGTGAAGATTTCCCTGTACTCGGCCTCACAACTAGAAGGGGCCACAGTAGGTTGCTTCTTTCTCAACCATGATATACATGAACTGCCAAGCATGAAACAAAAACCACTTGTGGACACTCGCAGATCAAAACAACCAGTCCAATCTGAGTCCAAAAAAGCAAGTAAGTATGGCGGCAATGATCCCCCCTTGGGATAAAACAAGCCAAGATATAAAGTGCCACTAAGGTAGGGGGAAATCCTCTTCACAGCCTGCCAATGCTTAGACCCTA
This sequence comes from Adiantum capillus-veneris, assembly GCF_014529385.1. Taxonomy (NCBI): domain Eukaryota; kingdom Viridiplantae; phylum Streptophyta; class Polypodiopsida; order Polypodiales; family Pteridaceae; genus Adiantum; species Adiantum capillus-veneris. The sequence goes on from NC_140942.1 coordinate 44,942,617, forward strand.
GGCTATGCATAAATCTGCTGACCTGTGAGACTGCAAACTAAATATCCGGCCTCATGCTGCATACATAAATGAGGCATCCAACACCAGTTTGGTAAAGAGTGACATATGCAGGATCACCAGCATCATGAAGACTCAATTTTAAACTTGTTTCCATGGGAGTGGCAATAGGTTTGCAATCCTCAAGTCCAAGCTTACATAGCAATGTCTCTATGTAACTTTTCTGACACAAGGCAATACTACCATCACACTGCTTAAACTGTATGCCCAAGTAATGATGCAACAGCCCCAAATCTTTCATCTTGAAAGTAGTATTCAAATCAGCCTTAAATTCAAAAATATGTCTCTCATTTGGTCCAGTGATCAGCAAATCATCTACATAAAGAACCACAATGAGAAGTACATCATCCTCACGCTTTACATACAATGTGCTTTCTGTTGGACTGTTACGAAAGCCTTGTTTGACCAAATGAGTGTCAGCTTTCTCATACCAAGCACGAGGAGATTGCTTCAACCCATACAATGCCTTCTTACATTTGCACGCTTTGTCCTCTTGTCCTTTCTTGACAAAACCGCGAGGCTGCGTTACATAAAATTCCTCAAATATGTCACCATTCAAGAAAGCATTAACAATGTCTGATTGATGTACATCCCAACCAAAATGAGCTACCAATGCACATAGAAAATGCACAGTAGTCATACAACAAGTGGGAGCAAAAGTCTCTTCATAATCTATGCCATTTTGCTATGCGCAACCCTTTGCAATAAGTCGAGCCTTATGGCGATCGATCTCACCATCCGGCCTGCATTTCAACTTGTAAACCCACTTCGTACCAATGGCCTTTTTTCCAGGAGGCAAATCACATAAAGTCCATGTTCATTTTCTATAAGTGCATAATATTATGATTGCATGGCAGCCATCCAATTTTCTGAATTTTGTGCTTCATCAAAAGTCAGAGGTTCCTCAATATCATGAAAGCTAGACATAGCCAAATCATAACAATCTGCTGCATAAGATGCATGGCCACAGCCTGAACAAGTACGACTAGAAAAAGGTGCATCCAATTTACTGTCACGCAATGTATGCACCAACCATTTTGGCATACCTCTAGCCTGCTCATTTTCAGCCCTTTCCTTATCAAGTACATCATGTACATCTGCATCGTTAAAAGGCTGATCTGTAACATTTTCAAAAACCCCCATAGGCTGTACATTTGCCTCATTGGAATTTACATTCGAACTTCCACCACTGAAAAGAGGTAACAAAGTGTCATAAATGTCATGTGAGCTTACATTATTGTCTCTAGTACATGATAGCAAGGGCTGAACAAAATCTTCCACAAACACTACATCTCGTGAAACCAAAATACCCTTTGTTTGCGGATGATACAACCTGTAACCTTTGCTTTCAGTACTATAACCAACAAAAATACATTTGACAGCCTTATCATCCAATTTTTTGCGTTGTGTTTGTGGCACCAAAGCATATGCCAAACAACCAAAAAGACGCGTGTACTCAATAGAAGGCTTTCTATCATGCCATGCTTCATATGGAGTAATAGACTACAAAGCTTTCATAGGACACCTGTTAAGTACATAACTGGCACACATGATGGCCTTAAGCCAAAAAGAATGCAGCAAAGCCATTTTCATAAGTGACCTGTTTTCCTCTCAGCAACACCATTTTTCTGAGGTGTATAAGGCACTGTACATTCGTGTTTTATCCCATGACTAGCCAGAAATGCATTAAATTCATGAGACATATACTCCCCCCCTCGATTGGAACGAAGGGTGCCCATAGTACATTTCGATACATTTTCAGCCATAGCCAGAAATTGTTTGAAGCACATAAAAACTTCGGTTTTCGCTTTAAGCAGAAATACCCATGCATGCGTGGAGTAATCATCAATGAAAGTCACGAAGTAAAGGTAATTGCCCAAGGACAGAGTTTGCATGGGTCCACAAACATCACTATGCAAAAGCTGCAACTTGGATGTGGCCCTAACTGAACCATCCTTTGGAAACTTCAAACACTGCATCTTAACCAAAATACAACCTTCACAAACATGTTTGACAAGTGCTTCAAGGGGCAGCAAAGAAGCAACCATATCAGATTTCTGCAAAGTAGCAAACTGGAAAAATTCAGATGCCAAATGTGCATGCCACAATTTTGGATCTGAAACAGCCCTTGAATTTGCAACTGCATTTGCAAAATTTTGTCCATACTTGTCATACAAAGTGAGCTTATACAACACACGACACAAAAGGCCAAATGCAACAATTTCATCACCAAAACTGAGATCATGAACTATACATCTGGCATCCACAAATTTGACTACAAGTCCAAGTCTAGCAAGTGCAGATACAAACAAAAGATTCTTCTTGATACATAAAGTGCATCAACAAGTGTAAAAGAACTACCATTTGCAGCAATAAGCACAATCTTTCCAATTCCTTGAACCGGATAAGAGGCATTGTTGGCACAAGTGACTGAATTCCCACGAGGGACAGACTCGAGAGAGGTGAACAAATCACGATGTGAGGTAATGTGCTTTGAAGCACCACTGTCGAAATACCACACATGTGAATCTACAGCAAACTGACATTCATGCATCATGGACAGCGGGGTTGTAAGTGCACTCTGCACTAAAAGCCCATTTTGCATCAACATCAACATCACAATCTCCTTTCATAGAAGACTCAACAATGGCTGCATTTGCAGTGGAACCAACATTTGCAGTGGAACCACCCTCTTTCTTCTTAGCCTCTTTGGCCTTCAACTTAGGACACTACTTGATGAAGTGATCATTAGCTTTACAATAATGGCAACGCATCTTGTTTTTGCCCTTATCATCAGAATTTCCAGATGAATTGCTGCCAGCAAAAGCATTACAAACAGAAGTTTTGCCACTCGCAGTAGAACCATAAGAAGTGGCTGCATTGCTGTCACCACCATTTCTTTGAGAAGCAATAGAAGCCTGTTCCACTGCACGTTGCCTAGTCCTGTTTTTTCTAGAAAGTGACTCTTGCGACAGCAATGTGCATAATGCATCAAACTTGACAACTTCAGGATTTCCTTGGGTCATAAGTCTCCAAGTACTAGCAAAAGTCGGGTAAGAATATGGTAAGGCATCAAGAATACTCTGCACAAGGGAACTATCTAAAATGGCTTCACCTGTAGAAATAAGTTGCTCATTGATATCCTTGACACCAACAAGGAAAGTGTCCATATCATCTTCCTCATGCATAATCTTCAATTCCAGCTCTTTACGTAGCAAAGCAATTTTAGCCTCATTGCGGCTTGCATAAAGACCTACTAGAATATCCCAAGCCTGTTTTACAGATTTCCTTGAACGAATGTGAGGAGTAATGGTGCGCTTCACAGACAATGCAATCAACACATGAGCTTGCGCATCCTTTACATCCCAACGAGCTTGTTTTGTCGTAGGCAAGACAACTCTAATAGCAGCAATCCTTGTAGCAAGACCTGCCACATCCTCAACATCGCCTACATCCTCAGAACCAGGACATACATCAATGCCCTGCACAATATTGAAGATGCCCTTTGACACAAGAACATGTTGCATCATGTAAGCCCACATAGGGTAATTGTCCCCATCCAATCTGTCCTCAGCAGCAAACATCTTGAACACATTTGTGTTGTTGTGAACCATGGAAAATGCCTGCACCTGATGTGAAACTGCCTGAAATGAGGAGAAATTGAGCGAGACTAGCACGTGCTTTATAGCACAACCCGCAGTAAACTGTATGGGACCTATTATGCAGTATTTGGCACTAACAAAAATTTTGCACAGAATGACGAAATTGCATGCACAAACCTGGCTGTAGTGGAAACAGAGGCCGAAATGAGCCCGAATCAAAAATCTGAGCAGACTAAGCTCTACGAGCTATCCTAAATTTTTTGTCGACCTGCGAACGCTTCCCAAAGCTCACAGAAATCGAAGAAAGTGAGCAGGCGTGTGCTGGAGCTATTGGCAACTAAACCCAAGAGGAGGCAACTTGCTCTGATACCAATTGTTGGAATTAGGGTTGCATAGAAACGCACACAGCTTGGAGAAGACAAAGGAAGCTCAAGGCACACAATAGAGAGTGTGTTACTTAGTGTGCAATGGAAAGATAGATAGCCCTAGAGTGATGGGCGTATATACAATGCACGGGGGAAAAAACCTCCTAAAGAGGGAAAAAATGCCCCGGTGGTCCTAGTGTGTTCACACACATCACTACCACGTGTATATGGTAACACTTTCAGCATGTATAGGGTAAAGGGGCCAGTTAAAAACTGGCCCCATGTATCGAGAGTGTCGGCCCCTTTTAGTGATGTTAATTATCTCCAGTAGTGGGACATGCTAAAGCCAGCGTTGGGCTGGTTAGTGCAGGCCAAGATTGCATCATGGCCCTTAGATCGTGAGTTTGAGCTGATGTGGCATAACGATTTAAATTCCACCCCTTAGTGGCTTCTTTTTCACGGCATTTTTTGTTACACTGAAAATATTGAATGCTCTCCTGCATCGCGAACCGAGCTCTGTTCGTGTCTAAATTTTTCATGTAGATGCTTGCTTCCATGAGCTTCCAAATGCGCCCCTAAACACACATTTCTTTGCAGCACCGCTTTTGCAATTTGATGCGTCCTTTAGGTGGCCTAAAATTGGCCCCTTTAACACCCTAAAGGGCAGAAAATCATTGAGTGTTCAAAAATGACCTATCAATAGCTACCTTTATGGAGATTATTCAAAATATCAGGGAAAAGATTTTTGCCCTTGGAAAAAGAAAGAACTCGGACGAGTGGAATCTGGCCACTTCCTTCGCAACTAGGATAAATAATTATGGATATTGGCTAGTTTTGGGTTGGCCCTTTGTAATACTTGGAGTGATCAAGAGACACCTCAAGGTTCGGTGCGAGCTTGAGATTACTTTGTATAGCTCTTGATTTCATTACATTTACCCACTCACCATTGTGAGTTTGGCCCAAAAAAAAAAAAGATGCCAATGCAAGTCTTCACCTTGTTAGATTGATGTTCTAACCAGAGTGAGCTTTCCACAAGGAGAAGTTTTCAACTTGATTAGGGTTGAGAACTCTTATGTTTGAAGAATTGCTACCTTAACCAAATTAAAATAAGCTAAAAATTTAGTAATCTTTCTCAAGCAAGTGACATAGTTGACTGACAATAATATTCTAAATAAAAGACTAATACAATAAGAATTATATAAGGAATTGTATATATTTATCATTAAAAAAAGCTGAAGCCTCACGCAGGCATTTTAAAACAAAAAGTAAAGGAAGTCAATGCATCCATTTAACAAAGAAATCCAATTGGGCATACTTCTTGTGGGTCTAAAAGAAACCACAAGACATTTGAAGAATGGACTCAAGCAATCAAATCCATTATGGATATGGGATCAACCAATCCACAATCAAGGAGAGATCTGAAACGTTGTGCTTGAGCTAATTGTACATTTCTTCCTGATTTTATATAACACATCCACTCACAGTTGTGAGTATGGCACACAAAAAAAGAAATCCGATTACTAAAAAAATAAAAACACAATAAACTATTTCTCTCTTCTCTTCAAGAGCATATTTTACCATGCCAAAAAAAACTTCAAGTAGGGTGCAAAAACGTTTTTGAGGCTGTTAATTAACCAAAATGCCACACTCACAATTGTGAGTGGATGTATTATATTCACTCTGAAAGGAATGTACAATAACCCTTAAGCATGGGCTATGCCTTGAGGGGCCACAAGATACGATTCGGAGCTACAAATCCCCTGACTGACATAAGTTGCTTCGATAGTTGCATTTCATGAGCTAGTTGTGACCAAGACCTTGATGGCTTTAATTGCACGCTCATATTTCTTGCTTTTTCCCATACCTATGATCACTTCCTTTCTTTCATGCATAATGTCTTTGAAGCTAACTTGAGTAGAGAGATGAAACGAAAAGTGAAGGGCTAGAGTTGTGCGAGGCTGGGCAAAAATGGGGAGTGGGATTCTAAATAAGTTCTAAGATTTGGATTGAAAGTCAATATTACTATTTTCTATCCCCATATTTTACAATTTCTTACACCCAATCAGAGCTCAGTGAAGTATAATTTCCAACAGTTATCAACCGCGTTTGAATTTTCCATTCTGAAGGAACCTGATAGTTAAGAAGACGAAGAAGCTGCAGTAAAAAATGAAACACTCACTAAGTAGATGTGTTCAATTTTGGTTTTGGGCTTATTTACGAGAATCTAAGAAGATGCTCTTAGGTCTTCAGGGGAAAATATGGAGGGGAGAGAGAGAGAGAGAGAGAGAGAGAGAGAGAGAGAGAGAGAGAGAGAGAGACGGGCATTAATAGGAGTGCACATAGAGATTTTTTGCTTTTGCAATGCATGAGGTTGAGTCAAGAGAGAGAAAGAGAGAAATGGCCTCCCTTTCTGTGTCATGCATCAAGCATGGTAGCCATGGCGGGGGGGGGGGGGGGGGGGTGATCTTGGCTATGGTAATGCAAAATAGGGTAGCCATGACAAGGCACAGAGAGAGAGAGAGAGAGAGAGAGAGAGAGAGAGAGAGAGAGAGAGAGAGAGAGAGAGAGAGAGAGAGAGAGATGGGACAAATGTTGTGTGGAAAAACAAAGTGAGGGAGTTGTGCAGGGCAGATGAGTGCACGCAAGTAGCAGTGCAGGCAAGGAGGACACAGGAGTGCGCAGAGAGAGGGGGACTAGGGGGCATTATGGCAATAAGGGAACTATTTTTCTATGGATTTGGGAGATTCCAACGAATCCGGAGAAGAAATTAATGGGAACTTAGAGCTGAGTCCCACACAACGCGGAGAGTGCTTCCAAGGCATGGGGTCTGATGTGCTCCAAGAAACCACAATGGCAGTCCCATGAAAAGAAGCAATCATGCGCAACAACGTAATGTCTCTAGCTGACTGTTGGTGTGCACAAGGCTGATCAATGTGTGTTGCAAATAAGGCAACTAGTGCTCGTATAATTAAGGATCACTGGCAGTCATTTGTATCCCCTTCCATGTGCTGCAAAACTAGTGAAAGTTGCAAGATTTTTTAGCGCTTCCAGTGCAAAAACCAAGAGCTCTATGTGCTACTAGCTTCCTGTGGGATTGGTTAGTGCACAAAACAATCATGCACTCCATGCACCCCACGTCCCTTTTGGTATGAAGTTCTCAGGGCTAAGTCGCACCCAAGAGGACTAGGGGTAGTGGTTGGATAGGGATGCAAGAATCTCACTAATATTGGAAGTTGTGCGTGAATGTAGAAGCTTGTGAATAACCCCATTAGTCCGTTCAAAATAAAAGGGGTTAAGGTATTTTTTAGAGAACGTTAAAGGGGAGTATTTTTTTGACCTTTCAACCAATAGATGTGGTGGATTTTTCTTGATTTTCAGCATCCTTTTCTTTCCATCATGGGTGGGACCACATGCTTTCTATTTATTTAAAAAAGCCCTCATAACCCTACTAGCATCCAATGCGACTCAGCTCTTAACGATAGACGGAGAATGCTAAATATGTGGACGAGACGAAGCATGAAAGCTTGGTGTGTGTGTGTGTGTGTGTGTGTGTGGATGTTCTATTATAGATAATAAGACATAATTGAACTCGTAAAAAAACAGTTGGCTTTAGAACAAAGGAGATGATAAGTACAAAACAATTCAGTCTTAGAATTAATTTTGTACAATGATTGTAGGAATGAAGCACCATTCCAATATACAATTTAACAAAAGAACTTCCCAAGCAGTAGGTACATGTGTAATCCAGTGTTGGACATCTTGCTAGCCAAAAAAAAATCTTTCCAAGATAAGATAGAGTCCTTACCTGCATCCATCCAAACAAGACAACAATTCAGTTAGCCTTGGATGTGTTTTACATACCAGTTGTTATCCATGTCCATCTTACAAACTCTTTTCTAATTGTTAACCCTCACGGCTCACGGACACTATATCACCTACGACGGACGTTGTATTATTTACTTGGTAGAGTCAGGTACCGGGTTTGTCGGTCCAATAGGAAAAGGGTAAGTGTGATCGTCGATGAGAGGCGCACTCTAACTAGAACATTCAAGGGATTAGTTGGCTAAGCATGGGCGCCCAAGTGTGAATGGGGTGAGCTCATATAAAAGTCAACTAAACCTAAAATTCACTCATTTGTGCAATTGAAGAGTGCTCTTGCTCCATCTCCATCTTCTTCTTCTTCATCTCCTTGTGTGTGTGTGTATGCGTGAGAGAGAGGGAGAGGGAGAGGGAGAGAGAGAGAGTGTGTGTGCGATCGAGCATTCGACGATGGCACGACGGCTGTGAAGCGGTTGAGCGCGACGTAGCGGCGTCTCCTTCTTCTTCGCGGCGAGGAATCCTCCACGAAAGCAAGCATAGAGCGGTGAGTGACACACCATCACCATCTTTGAGCTTACTAGTTTAGGCTTGTTGTGTGCTTGGAGCCATTTGTGGCTCGCACACGGTGTATCGGCAAGTTCCTTGTATTGAAACGTGTGATACACGCGCACATTTTTGGCGCCGCTGTCGGGGAATGCCATACACTAAGCTTGAATAGCACTCTGTGCTTCTTTTGTGGTGCAATTTCAATTGTAGGAAAGGTAAGGAAGGAGGGTGTGTGTGTTGATAAGAGGGATTATTCAAAGGTACTGTGTTTATTCTCTGTGTATTAAGGTTGTTAGTTTTCTTTGTTAATGGAGTTTTCAAAGGTACTGTGTTTATTCTCTGTGTATTAAGGTTGTTAGTTTTCTGTGTACAGTAGATAGGAAGTAGATCTGTGAGAGCTAATAGAGTGTGTTAGTGTGTAATAGTAGGTGTATTAGTTAGAAGTAGGTAGATAGAGTGTGTATGTGCTCTCGCGTAGGCCGCGGCGACCTTATCCTTTTTAAATAAAAAATAAAAAATAAAAAAATTTAAAGGTAGGACCGGGATCGGGAATATCTCCCAGACCCAAGCCCAAGCTTACGCTCAGGCCTAGGCCTCAGTCGCCTTTTAAAATTACAAATTTTAGCTTCACACGTAGCTAAAAATCAATTTTTTGAGGACCAACGGAACTTCAGATGCCCGAAAATTCTGTTGTAAAGCTCACAGCGACCCTTTAAGTGATACGCTCGTTTCCAGCTATCACACACTTTAATCAAAAAAATCAAACATTAAAAAACATTAAAAACGTAAAAAACACGAGTGAAAACGGACGCTTAAAAAGTAAGCGGTTAACCTTCGAGGTTATTCGCCGACGCTTCTAGGTTGTCAAAGGCACATGCATCTGCGCTCTAGTCGTGTGCTAGAGACGGAGCAACTAGAGAGAATTTCGACTTACTCGAGTTCTCAATATCCACCTACTTTAGGTTCCGGGCCCTCGGCGGGGACCCAAGGTAGTACAAACCAAGACCCGAACATAGCGGCTAGTGACTCTTCCTCTGACTACGACGTCATGGAGGATTTCCCAATGCCTAATCCCTATAGCTCAAGCCAAGACATGCATGCCATGGGCCCGCGGTCCGGGCCGAGCGTGCTTAGCCGCCTGAAGGAAACCTTTAGTAAAGGCACTCGCTTCGAACATGGAGCTAGTGATGTAAATGAGGGGGGTGGGGAAGTAAATTCTCCATTCGTGACCAACGTAGACCCTATACCCTTAGAGAATGTGCACGTGAATACTTCATTCACTGCACCTCTTGACTCTTCAGAGTTATTTCCCTCCGAGGTCATATTACCCGATGGTAGAAACCTTGCCGAAGTGCAAGAGGTTCAGCGATATATCCTTGCAGTGAGGGAAAAGGAAGTCGAGAGATTACGTAAGGTGGAGCAACGAAGAGAGTTAAAAGCGAAAGCCCCTATGTCAATATCCTTGCTAAGAGAGCAATCGAGTGCTCCTGACTTAGCAACCGCTAAGAGCCAACCCCTAGAAAGCAACATTGCATCTAGCTCAAAGGACACCCCTAGCACCTATCCTAGATGGAGTGTTTCTAAATGAGAACTGGGAGTATGAACTACAAGCGAAAACTCTGACCGACCTATACACAGGTCACACCTATCACGTGGGTTGGTTAGATGTCCTACAATCCACAATGGGCGCTACTAGTGTGGAGGATCAACAACAAAGAGTTTGTGAGGTCATCCATAGGGTCATTGAGTTAGAGAGACAGAACAAGGGGATCAACATGCCTTCAACGGGTCTCATGAGATTCTTGGATACAGGGAAGGCTAAACAACTGACCTTATCGTAAATGGAGACTCCCTCGGTAAGTCCGATGGATCCCCCATATGTTGTTTCTCCAGGGGTCTCAGTGCAATCTGAGCACACGAGTGATAGCTTCACCTTTCCAAGTCTAGCTCATCTTTCCCTTGATGACACCATGGCTACCATGCCTACCCCAATGATGGGCATGCCAAGAAACATGCCATGGACCTCATTTGTTAGTAAAGCACTGATACACGGTAGCTCAATGCCTACAACAGTACCTACAAGTGTGTACCAATCGTATACACCCATGGTCCTCGTACTCATGATGGGCATGCCAAGAAACATGCCATGGACCTCATTTGTTAGTAAAGCACTGATACACGGTAGCTCAATGCCTACAACAGTACCTACAAGCGTGTACCAATCGTATACACCCATGGTCCTCGTACTCATGTAGTCCCTACCCCTCCCATTGTTTCAACTACCTATGCTCCACAACCACAACACCCAAGTTCTTATTTCCATGGGACTATACCGGCTAGCATTAGCATGTCACATCCGACGTCTGCTATGCCTAGGGCCACACATATGAACTATGGACCACCACATGGCACAACATCGTATCCAACGTGTACCTGCTCACTTAGGTGACTTGGCAACATTTGCTCAAGCTATTGGTCGATCTATTGCTGAGAATATGCGTAACGCCTGATAGAGATCCTAGAAGTAAGGCACTACAAATAGCCAAGCTCACACAAAAATTTAGTGGAGACGGGGATGTGAGAAAGCATATCGAAGTGTTTGAACAAATATGCGATTCTCTAGGAGAACACAATGACCTACATAAGAGCAATGCTTTAAGCCTAACCTTAAGTGGAAAGGTTGAGGATTGGTATAGAACCCTAAGGGTGGAAGAAAAAACGATTTACCCTACTCTTAGGAGACTGTTCTTGAAAGAATATGTACGAGAGGGAGTACTTTGGGGTGTAGCCTCTCAGCTCCAGAAAGCCCAACGAGAGGAAGGAGAGTCGGTGAGAGACTTTATAAGTCGCTTGAAGCATTTGAATTCTTGATGTAATCCAAATGAGCGCTTCAACAATAACCAATTGCTTGATAGATTCATTAGGGGATAACAACATGAGGATATCTACAATGGCTTAGTCATTAGAGGTATCACCACTTGAGAAGCAATCACCACCAATGCGATCCAATTGGAGGATAATTTAATGATTCAAGGAGAAAGAGTGTCTGTTGAGTCTAAATCTATTAGCTCACAAGCATCAGGGCATCAGCCAATGACCTTAAAGCCTATTGCTAAGGAGCCAAAGATATCTGAGATGACTTTAGCAGATCTCACCAAGGCTATTCAAGAGAGTCTTAGAGACAATCGTGCTCCGCAAAACAATCATATGTATCCAAGAAGGGAGCAACAATGGTGCTCAATATGCTATGGACCGCATAGTACCAGTGAATGCCCTACTTTTAGAGAAAAATTCAATGGGAACTGCAATGCCTGTGGAGGTATGGTCATCAAGCTAAGGATTGCATAGTATTTAAGCGCGCAATGGCCAATAGACCAACCTTAGAATGGACAGACACACCTCAAGTGCCTGCATTGATGCCGGCCCCACCTCTTGAACAAACAGCACAACACATGGTCCCTAGGGCCCAAAATGTTGTTCAAACAACACCTTTACCACCTCCAGTGCTAGAACCGCAACCACCACATCCGAGAATCACTTCTGTGAATCAAGTGGGTTGTGAGTCATCTATTTCTTGTTAGGAAGGCTGTGAGGAAGATATAGATCCTAATATTGCCTATGGGATGGATGTGTTTGAAGAAAGTCCACAATACTACATGGAGGACTATTGGGGACAAGTCAAACCTGTATATCAAGTAGTTGCTCTTGTGGCAAGAGGCCAAAATATCAATTACACTGCTAAGAGACCACCTCTTCAATGCTATGAGTGTGGAGGTCCACATCGTGTAGCCGAGTGTCCTATTAGGCTACAAAACAACGCCACACTAATGCAAACCAATCAAGCGAGCACGTCTACAATGCCAATACTCATGTGTAATCGATGTGGCATAGATTATTTGATTGCCCAATGTCCAAATAATTCAAATGCACTGAAGATCACGCCATTAAACTTGATTGAAGTTAGCGAGAAGCCATCACAAAGTGCACTTGTGGTACCAGTAAACGTACTCACACGATCGATGCTCCAGAAACAAAACTATATTCTTGAGGAAAGAGACACGGCATCAATTGCCCAATCTCAGAAAAAGAAGAAAACACGGAGGAAGAGATCGCAAAAAGCAGCGAAGTCGGGCCCCAGTTCAAAAACACAACATAGGGACTGGTGACGACCCCGTATATATGAATGACGCTGAAGAGGATTCTGATTCAGGAGAAACCATGGAGACCAAAACGACCACTAAGATAGAAACCAACAAGGAAGATCTTCATGAGCCACAATGGCCAGGATCCAAGAAGAAGATAGGAACTTATCCAAACCCTACAGAGGAGATTGAGCAAGTCAAGCAATTAAGGAGTTTGGTAGAAGATACCCAAAGGGATCTAGAACCAGCACCTAGGAAGATCCACATTACAAACACCGTGTTCCCTACGCAACAACAACCTCACCAAGACCATAGACCCTTAGCCATACCTAGTGTCATCCAAGAAGAAATTGACTTAAAGTCATGGGAAAGTGGGCGTACTCACTTCTTGATGGAAAGAATGTTTACAGAGGGACTACTTGATCCTATCGAAGAAATGGAGATCCCATCTTCCCCACGTCAAGGGACTCAAGGCCAAAAGGTGCCGTTAAACATTGCCAAATTGATGGATTTCATGTCTTCAGAAGTTAGAACCACCATCATGTCCAAACTATATAAAGACCCTGAGCTAGTCTCAGCTCTTCGAGCCTTCCTCGATGGGGAACTGAAGTTTGGGCTACCACAATTTTCACAGATGGATGGAGCTGGGGAGATGCCAATAGAGGAGGAACACTTAGATCCACAACCCAACTTAGATGAGAACCTTGTTATAGAAATACCTGTTAACAAGTTGGGACAATACTTTGAGGCTGATGAATCCAATGCGACCATACCAATCACTACTAAGGGATTAACTATGAAGGGAATCCTTGATGGTGGCGCTGGGGTTAGCATTGTGACTAAAAATTGCTGGGAAACTATGGGAAGACCTCATCTTGCGACCACAGCCATAGTAGTGAAGATGGCCAATGGGTCTATTGTTAAACCTAGTGGGATGCTAGAAGATCTCAAGATCAAGGTCTTTGGACATAAAATAAGGATTACCTTCATTGTTATGGATTTCTCCAAACACACTATGGCATCGGAGATGATCTTAGGACGTCCTTTCATGAGGGAAGCAAAAATGGTGCATGGCTGGTCTAAAAACCATGTCTACTTGCAGTTCCAAGATTATGTCATTCGAGTGGATCTTGTTATTGGTCGAGCACATCCTCTAGGAAACAGGTTTATAATTGATCATAGATCTGACACCACAGTTCACTCAGCCCGATTGCAGTATTGTTACACGTGTAAAGCAGACACTGATGTTGGGGAAGATTCTCCTTATATGGATGTACTACCTGGGATGACTGAGTCGGACAATGTGGATTGGGTCCGCCTAGCAGCAACCATAGACACTTGGGGAAATAGGGGGACGACCTGGGTAGCACCTGAGGGTGATGAAATACCACCACTTGTACCCTTAAATATGCTAGAAGCAATGCATATAGCTTCTGATGATCTACAAGATGAAAGCTTGACTGGCATTGGAACCAGTAGCACCTCACAAGACTATAGCCCACACGATTTGGGGTCAGAATCATCAGTTGAAATTGACTCTGAGGACGAAGAATCTGAGTTAAATCTTAGTGCAAATGTGGGGACAAACCATTCAGGGCCCAGTGGTAACCTAGATGACAATCTATCCAAGGGAGCAGAAGACACAAGTAGTGATTCATCTAGTGATTCTTCACTAGATATCGGCCGTAATCGAGAATTAAAAAAGAAGAGTAAGAGATATAAGAGGCGACGTTATCGAGCAAATGTGCGTGCTAGAATAAGTGAAAAGAAATCTACCGCAGAATGGCTTAATTATATAGGGGCATGTGATGCTCATCGGAAGTTGGTAGATAACTGGGGTAAATACCTTCAAAGCGTTATGTGGTGTAGTCCACAACCCATTGACATCGCACAACTAGAGGCTACAGAGAATCCAAAGTTGAGCCGTACTGTAAGGAGACGACAAAATCGAGAGTTAGCTCAACAATAAAAGGAATCGGAAGTGAAATCACAGTCCACAAAACAACAGGACTCCACAGACTTACACCCTCCACCTGAACATTTCAAATCCTATACCACAGAGGAACGTAAGGTTGTGTATACAAAGGCTCAAAGAAAGCCTATCGATGGGAGCAATGGAGTCTATGACGGTCCAACGATAGTTAAGGAAATAGAGTTAGCAGACCCAGGAGAAGAGTCTAAACCTGTTTTCATTGCCCAAGATCTAACAGAGACTGAGGAGTGTGTACTTAAAGAGCTTCTCAAGGAATTCAGAGATATATTTGCCTGGACATATCATGATATGAAAGGTGTTCCACCTTCCGTGGTGCAACACACAATCCCCATGAATAGCATGGCTAAACCAGTTCAGCAACGACCCTACCCAATGAATCCTAAATATGCAAAAATCGTTCAAGAAGAGATTGAAAAGCTGGTGAAATGCAGATTCATATATCCTATTGAGCACTCAGAATGGGTGTCTCCAATAGTGATTGGAGACAGCCAAAAAAGAATGGGAAACTCAGAGTGTGTGTGGATCTCAAGAAGGTCAATGCCGCCACTAGGAGGGACCATTACCCCTTGCCATATTCAGAACATGTGCTTGAAAGAGTTGCAGGGAAGGAAGCTTATAGCTTTTTAGATTGGTACTCTGGCTACAATCAAATCACAATTGCGTTGGAGGACCAAGCTAAAATAGCCTTTATAACCGAATTTGGAGTGTTCACATTTTGTGTTATGGCTTTTGGCTTAACCAATGCCCCGGCTACCTTTCAAAGATTAATAAACACTGCTTTTAGAGAATATTTGAGGGAGTTTTGTGAAGCTTTCTTAGATGACCTTTGTGTTTATTCCTCTTGGAAAGAACATCTATCATGCTTACGAAAAGTGTTTGAGAAGTATAGATTGTATCGCATCTCCTTAAACCCTTTCAAATGCCAATTTTGGGTTAAACATGGAGTCATTTTAGGGCATATAGTGTCAAAAAATGGGATTTCCACAGATGAGAAAAAAATTAAAGCCATTGCTGAATTGCCACCACCTACAAACTATAAAGGAGCTCAAAGGTTCATGGGCCATGTTGGTTATTACCGACGGTTCATTTTAAACTTTGTCGAGATAGCTCGTCCTTTGTACAAGCTTCTTATTGAGTTCCAATGGACTGCGGAGTGTGACCATGCTTATGAGTCATTGAAAAAGACCTTGACTAGTGTTCCTATTCTACGAGTGCCCGATTGGAATGTAATTTTTCATGTGCATATTGATGCATCGAACTTTGCTATTGGGTGTGTTCTAGCTCACCAGGAGAACATAAACTGGACTACCCCATTAGCTTTGCAAGTCGTCAATTGAATGATGCTGAGAGAAACTACACCACTACAGAGCGAGAAGGTTTAGGTATGATTTATGCAGTGAAGAAATTTCGCTACTACCTTCTGGCCAACAAGTTTGTGTTCTATGTTGATCATCAAGCCTTGTTGTATCTAGTAAATAAACCTTGTTCCACGGGAAGAATTACACGATGGTTGTTAATTCTCCTTGAGTTTGATTTTACCGTTGTGGTGAGACCTGGTAAAAGGCATGTCATGGCTGATAATTTGTCTTGCATACCCAATGGTGAAGCCCCTACTGGAGTCGATGATGAGTTGCCCGATACTTCTCTATTCCTAGTCGAAACCAAACCTGAATGGAGTGAGAAGATTGTGAACTTTCTAGTTAATGGTTTTCCACCCAAAGAGCTTCGTAAAGACATAGCTACTGTTAAAAGAATGTGAACCTTACTCTCTCATTGCAGGAACTCTCTACAGGTTAGGGAAGGATGATATTCTTAGGCGTTGTGCGCGTGAGGACGAGTATTTATAAATACTGCAAGAAGCCCACATGGGTATAGCCGGAGGACATTTCTCAGGGGAACTAACAGCTAGAAAGGTGTTGCAATCAGGCTATTGGTGGCCTACCTTATTCAAGGATGCATCACTTTTTGCAAAAGGATGTGATGAATGCCAACGTTCCAAGATTACACAACAAAAGGATAGGATGCCCTTACATCCTGTTAAAGTGACTCAACCATTTGAAAAATAGGGTTTGGACTTTGTAGGCCCAATTAGTCCGGCAGCTCGTAGCACTCAATCTCGATATATTATCATTGCCACTGACTATGTGACAAAGTGGGCGGAAGCCAGGGCGACACGTAAAGCCGATGCGAAATCACTGCCAAGTTTCTCTTTGAGAACATTTTTACAAGATTTGGTTGTCCCTTTGAGATTGTTAGTGACAATGGTACTCATTTTATAAATGGAGTAATAAAAGAACTCACTACCAACTTTATGATAGCTCACCATAAGTCCACACCTTGTTATCCACAAGCAAATGGCCAAGCTGAGAGCACCAATAAGACCTTAATCTCTATCTTAACCAAAACGGTGGAAGCTCATCGCACAGATTGGGATTTAAAGCTTACATCAGCTCTATGGGCTTATCGTACTGCGTACAAAGTTGCCATTAACTGCACACCATTCAAGATGGTGTGTGGCCAAGAAGCATTATGCCATGGGAGTTTGTCGTTCCTAGTCTTCGAGTAGCTTCTCAAGAAGGTTGGGATGGTAACCCCTTAGTTGAGCGATTATATATCCTTGAAAGGCTAGATGAAGAGAGGCAATTAGCTGTGCAAAATGCACTTGTGGAGAAAGATAGGAGGAAGAAATGGTTTGATCGTCATCTAAAGAACAAAGATATCAATGTTGGTGATAAAGTCCTTATGTATGAAGTGCAACACGAAAAGAAAAAGTTGAAATATGCAGGAAAAGGACCATATAGAGTATGTGAGATCACCCCACAAGGAACCATTCGTGTGGAAAATCTTGATGGAGTTGAAACCATTGGATTCCTCAATGGGAGAAAATTTAAAAGATACTATGATCCTTTAAGCCAAGAGGAGCTGTGTGCCATCCATACAAAAAAGCCAGCCAAGGCACAAATAGAATTGAAGAAGATACAAGCTCAAGCTGAGGCTAAGGAGTGACAACAACGTATAAGACGAAAACGAGAGGCTAACCTTGGAGTCACACATGCATTCCACGTTGCAACCGACGAGGATTGGTTGGACTCTGACACACCTCTACGATACCTTATTGAGCTAAACAACACCTATGGAAAAGTGCTATATAACGCCTTATTGGACACGGGTGCTAAATATAATATGCTATCATATGGGGTGTGGTGTCAATTAGGGAAGCCACCTCTATCTGAGAGTATTATCCAAATCAAGGGTGTCAACAAGAAAAAAACTTCGATTTTTGGAATCTGGCATACTTCTGTCAGTTATGACAATGGGGTTGTAGCTCAAGACTTTTTGGTCATGCCTGTTGGAACTATGGAGGGTAATATAAATCAAGGACGAGCGTGGATGATAGCCACCAAATGCACTATTGATTGGGGGACAGGGGGTGTCACAACACAGAAACCAACTCTTAGCCCTGCCACTCAAGCCACACTCCCTGAGATATTGCCTCTTAAGGAAATAAAACCCAAAACATTGCATGTCCAAGAGGTTGAACCATATGTCCCCATGGCCCAAGTCTCTAGAGCTTCAACTGATGTAGCTGAAATAAAGCTTGAGACACACAAGACCCATCCCAATATAACAAACAAAACATACAAGTGGGTCCCTAAAGCTTCTTTAGCGACCATAGCCAGTGCTAAAAGACAGGAGCCTAGTAAGAGACATCCCATTCGCCCCAAGAAATGTAAAGAAATGTTGCGTTGGATTCCTAAAAAACTATTGGAAGCCCAAGGCTACTATGAAGGAAATGATCAAATATGGGTGCCAAAACGTAAATTGTGCTCTTACTTGTCACCGGACCCATGTGAGCTCAATCCTATGGCTCCAAAACGAATTGAACATCGTGGAAAGGAAAAAATCACAGAATACTACACACCCGCTCCAGAGCTAGTTTGGGTACCGAAGAAAGAACGATTTGTTCCACCTAGCTCAGGAATAGGGAAATCAAATGAAGCTTCTTGCTCTTCATGTAGTTCCTATACGGAAATAGAAGCTTTGACACAACCTCCACCTACCATTGTACATATCCATACAAGCAAGAAAGAGTTTGCACCTCCCGTTGTAAGTTCACCACCTACAACAATGTTGCAAAGAAAATCATGGGAGAGTACCTTACCACCCTTGCAACTAGAGGAAATGCATAGGGCGGTCAAAAACTATTGGTTAAAGCCTTCACCCATAACAACTTGGGACAATTGGTTTCAAAAGGTGACGACATCATTCCAAAAGGTATGATCTACCCAAGGAAGGAGGGAGTGTTTGCAGACAGTCATCATTCACTTGCTTCCCTCTCAACCTTCCTCCCTGACCTCTCAATCTCCCAATCTTAGGGAATGTATATATAAAGCCTTATACTTATAAAAAACAAAAATAATAAAGAGCAAGAGCAATTAGCAAACGAGTATGCACAGTAAAAGTCAAAACATTGACCCAGACCTACACATTCACATCCGGTACACTAAAACAGAAACCTATGGCATAAAACACCTTTGATCCTCATCATTCAAGTGATGGAGGGTAGGTAGAATAGTACGATAAGAGTGTCTCTCTTTTAGAGTTTAGTGATTAGCAAAGTTCTTTCTTCCCACTGGTGTGCCTCCTAGAGGTATTCTTTGTGTTTCCTAGTGTGTATAGGAACGTGTTGTTGCGGTTAGGATTTGGACCTTCATGGGATATTTATCTCGTTCACACTTCAAATCAAGCGCAACCATCAACACAAACAAGTGTTTCTTGTCCATTAGCATTGCCCCTTATCTTTTATGCATCTATGTTTGTGTGCTTTAATTGTGATTGGTAGCATAATATTCAATGCATTTGCTTAGTACCAAACATTAAATTCAATGTAATTTTTTGTCATAATCACTTGTCTAAGTTTAAAAATCAAGCAGTCCGACTAAGCTAGTTTGACCAAGCTAGGTGTTAGAGATCTTCTCTTAATACCATGGGGAATGCCTTCCTAATAATCAATGTAGATTCTTAATCCGATTTAGGCAGCATTGTGTGAAATGTACTAGGGATTTCTAGTGGGCTTAGTCCCTATTGACCTTTAGCTTAAGTATTATAAAAGGAGTTTACTAGTGTGACAAGCCTTGGGAGGTGTAACAGTGTCATATGACTCCCAAAGTGACAAAATTAAAATGCTGAAAACAAAAAAACAAAAAAATCAAAGTGCCACAATGTAAAATCTTAAGCAGGAAGAGAAATATCAGCTCGATTTGGTACTTCACTCACATGTATCGCCTATGGTACTAGAGCCCTAGAGGTTCCCAGTGTGGGCGCTTTTCCTTGAAAAGGAAAAAACCCAAGGCATACAAAATAAGCACACACATCAAAATTGAATCACTGTGAAAAGACTTTGGGGGGTCAAAGAAAAAGTAATCAGTCAGGCGATGATTTCATGAGAAATTCCTTTTATCGTAGCTTAACTACAAGGTCTTCTAGGTATAGCCTCTAGTCAGCCCTCGAACATGAAATACTTGGCTCTCACGATTAAACAACTTAATTGACCAGAGAAAATTGAGAAGCTTACCCATGGTATTAATAGTCGATCTTTAGTGCCTTTCGATCGTTAAATTAGCGACCCCAGACTTGTTTAATTTTTTACCTTTACATCTGTTTATGCATTTGATTATATTGCAATTTAATGTTTATTGCTGACAAATGGTTTAAAATTCTGTTACCAATCACATTGTCTGCCTACAACTGTATATACTTTTTAATTCTATATGAGAATGCAATTACTGTGCCAATGTTGTTTGATTTTACAGTGACTGAAGAAGGCTAAGGACATTCATCTCAAATGCTCTTCCACCTCGACGAACTAGCTTCAACTCAATAGCTTCCGAGGACGGAATCTACATCGGGAAAAGGGGGCATGTTAACCCTCACGGCTCACGGACACCATATCACCTACGACGGACGTTGTATTATTTACTTGGTAGAGTCAGATATTGGGCTTGTCGGTCCAATAGGAAAAGGATAAGAGTGATCGCCGATGAGAGGCGCACTCTAACTAGAACATTCAAGGGATTAGTTGGCTAAGCATGGGCGCCCAAGTGTGAATGGGGTGAGCTCATATAAAAATCAACTAAACCTAAAATTCACTCATTCTCTCATTTGTGCAATTGAAGAGTGCTCTTGCTCCATCTCCATCTTCTTCTTCTTCATCTCCTTGTGTGTGTGTGTGTGTATGCGTGAGAGAGAGAGGGGGAGAGAGAGAGTGTGCGATCGAGCATTGCGACGACGGCACGTCCGCGGTGAAGCGGTTGAGCGCGGCGTAGTGGCGTCTCCTTCTTCGCAGCGAGGAATCCTCCATGAAAGCAAGCGTAGAGCGGTGAGTGACACACCATCACCATCTTTGAGCTTACTAGTTTAGGCTTGTTGTGTGCTTGGAGCCATTTGTGGCTCGCACACAGTGTATCGGCAAGTTCCTTGCATTGACACGTGCGACATACGTGCACACTAACTCACGAGCTTAGTCCATAGTATTCTTGTAAAAAGTGTTAGTTTTTTTCTCTTCTTCTTTTTCTTTAAAAAAAAAAACCAAAGTTTTAAGTAAAATAGTGTCATTTTGATTAGAAGCCATCACCCCTTCTAATCCAAGTGTCAAAATCCCACCCTTTTTTGACTTTATATATCTTTATCAATTTTTGTCAGTTTTATGAAAGCTCTACAGAATGAAGTTTTATAAAAGGTTCCATTTACAGTTCCTATAAAGAATCACGCTAGTTTTTTTATTTGTTTTTTAAATTACATATCCATCATGGTAGATGTACTCCAAATCCTCCCAGATTTTTCCATTCTCTTACCATAAACTTCTCTTCAAGTAGTTCAAGTGACAAAGAGCCCTGACCGGACTATGAAGTTTTTCTAAAAAGATATAACATGCTTTAAAGTTCTAGTACAACATCAATATTCAAAGCTATAAAGAGGAACAACATCCGCCCAATAAGCATGCAGAAGTAGTAGTGTATAACCTATTTATAATAAAGAAAATACCAAGTATTGCAACAGCATCCACTCGGGCATAGCACCCTAACCAGTGCACAGTAGGAAAGGAAACCATCACTATCCATGTATATGCCTATAGCTAATCAAGTTCAGTGCACAGTGCATAACAAAAAATAGTGCGTAGTAGGAAAGGAAACTATCACAACCCATGTAAATCCCTATAGTTAATCAATTTTAGCGTATAGTGGGGTCAAAAAACCACCCCATGTAAGTACCAGTGGTTGTCCCATGTATAAGGCCCAACAGGGTTTCTTTTTTGGATAATGCTACAATCTTTATGAAAAAACGATTGTCAATCACGAGGCGTTATGCTGCTCAATAAGCCATGCAAGTAAGATCAACTGTACACTGTAATGCTAAGAAATCGGCAGCCAAATCTCTTAAAGGATCTAATGTTTGCTATAGAGCAACCACCCCCAACGAAATGGTTTATTCAGAGACTTTATACTGCAACAGTTGGTACCAAGTGTCAAAAAACCAACTAAGAACAGTAATCCCGCAGTATAACAGCAACCCGAAGCACCCAGTAGAAGGGTAAGCGGGTCATAACAAAAAATATCAACCTTATATACCTTCATCGATCAACCAGTACCATAGCTAGGATTCATTTATGTAAAACAGAGAATTACATCAAGCATCATCATATAAAAAACAAGCTACAGCATTATATACACAGAGAAATAACACCCTTCTTAAAAAAATTATTTGTAAAAATATGCAAGGGCGGAGAAGCCAACCTGAGAAACCTGCGTTGCAAGCTCCATATTTCAAAGTAACACAGTTACGCAGTTTGTACTTAATGTAAGCAAAACAACAACCGAAGCTAAGTGAGGGGCAGAGATGCACCCTCACCTCTTTAAATACAGGAAGGAGGACGGCCGTCAGGTCAATGTGATGAGCAAAGCGTGATGAATGGAGAGACCCCCCACAGCTAGCGCGAGGCCGCCTAAGGGCAGAATGAGAGCTATTACAAGGCGCCTTCACGGCAAGTATTTTTAGAGGCAGTAAACCACCCAATTTTATTAAAAAAAAAACCACCTACTCCCCTAGAAGGGTTAATACCCATGGTGGATCCCTCGTGTGGTGAAAAAGGTGTCTGATTAAGCTAACGATCCTTTAGGTAATACATTGTGTGTGTGTGTGTAGTGTGTGTGTGTGTGTGTGTGTGTGTGTGTGTGTGTGTGTGTGTGTGTGTGTGTATATATATATATATATATATATATATATATATATATATATATATATATATATATATATATATATATATATATATATATATATATATATATATATATATATATAGCTTCTTTCTTTATTAATCCTTAGAGCTATCAAAGATCCCCTTCAATCACTAGACTTCAATGTTTTCTAGTTAAATTAAAGAATATGTGCATGCTTCTCTCTTCGATGTTTCCATTCTCACCTTGGCCATGGCCTTAATTCTTCTTGAAAAGCCAATTACATGGCTTTTATGCACAGTATATGATGCCTCGCTACAAACCACCAAGCCATGGCTAGAGCTTTGCGAATGTTGTCATAATAACTAATATCTAATTCTCCTAAATGATTTTCTCATGTTAAACTGATCATTTAATATGGGAAAGTACCAGGGAGAAAAAGCTAGAATATTGGTTAGGCGGGCAGACCGGTCATAGTAGGGTTCCAAAGAGGGGGTCATCTACAAAAAGAGCAATGGGCATCAATGGGCTTCAAAGACCCTAAGGTTCAACCCATTAAGATTTCCAAAATGCTAAGGTTCCAAAATTCAAAGGTTATTCCAATGGTCAAAACCTAGGGAAAATTGAATGCTTGTGGGAAGACTCAAAAGTCTTCCGACATCCCTTTCACAGAGGGAGCGAGCCTTATATGTAGGGGATGAGAGAGAAACACACACACACACACTTACAAGCTCCCTTTACACAAAGGGCATAGTGGACACATGTAAGCTCCCAAGCCTAGTTGCCCCCAAGGTGCACTCAAATCCTATTGGATGGCCATAGACGTGGACCAATGAGAATTAGGCTAGATTACATTTAGTTTATTTCATTTTAAAACACTATAAAAGAACCAATAGAAATTAATCTCTCTAGAAGACTATTGGATAGTCTCCCAAGGGGTCCAATGAGCATTCAATAGCCCAATGGCTTGCCTCATTCCTATTGGCCAAAAGACTAAGGGATCCAATGAGAGGCTGTCTGATTCCTATTGGCCAGAAGACTAAGGGATCCAATGAGAGGCTAATTGCATTATTTAAATATTGAAAGATCTCACAAAAGGGGAAAGGGGGACACATGTCACAAGGATATCACTTATGCTTCTTAATTGTCATTGACTAAGCTTTGCAGGGGCCAATAGGATGCCAACATGAGTGAAAAGCAAGAGGGGTCGACCAAGAGAGAGAGGGGGACTGATTTTGGCAAGGCATTATCACTTACGCACTCACACAAGCTCATGCATGAAGTAAAGAAGACGATCTCTCCTTCTCAAGCTTTAATGGAAAGCTCATCATCTACTCCAAGCTTGTGAGAAGGGAGGCCTACACCAACAACTCTTGGCTTTGTGATGCAAATCCAACCAAGAGCCAAGCTCCAATGCATGCTCATCTCCTCTACCATACTAATTACTAAGCTATGCTAAGCTATTATGAGTGATTATGTGAGGAGAAATACTTATTTCTCGTAAGAATACTCCTTCTTCCTCTCGATCTACTCTCATACCCCGCTAGCTCTCACCATCTTCGAAGGTGTGTGAGGTCTTGGGTCTCAGACCAATTGATGTTGTGTTTTACAAGTGTGAGCTTGGTTCTTGAAACTTCCGTCTTCATTGCACCAGCAAGTTATTGAAGGAACACAAAGTATTGTATTGTAAAATGTTTCCCTTGATGGGGGAAACCTATAATACAAAGCCTTTTGGAGGGGGGACCGGCTCCATGTAAATCCGGTCCTCAACTGTTGTCAATAGCTTAATTTCTCTTTCTTTTTGAAGTATTGTTCATGCCTATCTAACTAGGTGTTATGCTTTTGTAGCACTCTTGCTATGCTCATTAGGAATCTATTCTAATGAAATGCTCACTATGTCTATGTTATTTTCCGCTACACACAAGTTATTAGACCATTAAATGTTACATTGGTATCAGAGCACAAGCGTTCTCTTTTCTTGCTCAAGAAGAGAGGTCCTCAAGCTAACTATAAATGGTTGGTATTATTAATTGCAAATGAGTAAGTAGAATAGGGATTTTTGAGCCTTGTTGTGCGCCTGCTTCGTGCAGATAACGGGGCATCACCATCGAGAGCTATGGTCTTAATAGTGGAGTCCTACGGGGATTGCCTATGGCTTAACCACTATTGAGCCATTAGAAGCTTGACAGGAGCCAGTATTGTTCTGGTGGTGAAAGACCCTCTCTTCTATTCCTTGCATTTAATGATATTCGAGCCACGTGTACAGGAGCTTGAGTGCTTTTCTAAAGGGGTTAAGATGAGTAGCAACTAGGGCTTGAAGTGCCAAAGTAGACCTAAAAGTTGTTAGAATGGTTGACAATAATAAAGAGAGTGAAATTAATGTTGATAGCTTTGATTTTGCTAATGAATAGGCTACTAATGATGCCCCTATGCTTGTTAATTACCTTGTTTCTAAGCTTCAACAAGCAATGGGCAATCCATCCCTCCAAAGTGAAGTGCAACGGCAGCTACGTGCTCATGGGGTTCTCCAAACTCCCCACCAAGAAGAGAGAGTTCCTAGAAAGCCTCCTTGTGAGACTTCCAAAAGAGGCCTCTCACCGATAAGGGAAGAAGAAGAGGATCTGTACGAAGGACTCAAAAATCTACTACTTGACGACCGCATCTCCTTCCCAAAGGAGAACTCAAGTTTCAATGGAAGAGCCCCCACCAAAAGAACAAGAAAGAAGTGAGTCTCCTGCCACCTCGGTGGAGATGACTCCATGAAGACGACGGGAAAAACGCTTTCCATTACCCCCTAAATGGAGAAGACCATTGCCCACTTCTCCACACCATAATTCAAAGAGGGACGATAGAAAACAAGAGAAGAAAAAGGTGAGAAAGAGGTCACCCTCTTCTCCACTTCTTCATCCTCTTCCTCTTATGAAGAAAGTGATGGTGCAGACAAGAAGGAACAAGGGAAGAAAAAGGCGAGAAATAGGTCACCCCCTTCTCCATTCTCCTCAAATTCTTCCTCTTTTGAAGAAAGTGATGGTGCAACTTTTGAACCTCCAAAAAGAAGAGGCCATAGGAAATCCTATGTCGCGTGGAAGAGGTCGTCCAAGCTCAAAAAGTTGAAAGAGGTAAGTAAAGAACATCTCTTTCCTTACCTACGATATCACCTTTCGGTGGTGCTACGGACAAAGTCTTGTCCTTCATTCAACAATTTGATGCGGTGTTTAGAGATGAGGGCTTCACAGAGTCCTCTAAGCTACACCATGTAGCTATGCATTTTCAAAAGTCCGCCAGGCAATGGTGGTCTAGCCTACAAGCAAACAATGAAGCTCCACAAACATGGAAAGCTTTAAGAGCTTCCATCATGAAGCAGATTTTGGCTACCAATGCCAAAGACAAAGTACTCACTGAATGGCGAAGCTTGAAGCTCTCTCCCTACGAATCTATTCACAAATATGTAAACAAGTTTTGGGACTTACATCTCAAAGCCACTGTCGTCAAAAAGATGGAATTTGGAGAGCAAAAACAACAATTTTATGTGGGTCTAACTGAAGATATGGCGGAGTATGTCAACTCCCAAAGGTCGCGCACCATATCTGCGATCATACACAATACCATGGTGGCTTCACAAATCAATTTCCAACAAGGGGCTAAGAGAAATCTTAAGCCCACGGAGAACAAGGATCGTAATAATAATGAGCCTAAGAGGAAGGACACTGTCCAAAAGTCTCCTAAAGGCAACGCCAACAACAACAAAGCTAAGGAGAAGGGAGTTTATAAAGGCAAAAATAAGCTCTCTCCTGAAGAGATAGAGCGTTATCATAAAGATAACCACTGTCTCAAGTGTGGAGAGCAAGGGCATGCCTATCGTGCTTGCCCCCACAAGAATACACAAAATGAGCCTCCTAGAGCTACCTTGGTCGAAATCCAAGAAGAGGATGTTCACCACAAAGGATCTCCTCTATGCCATGCTTGGGGAAAGGTAAGAGAACATGATGCTTTTATTCTCTTTGACCATGGTTCTACTCACAATTTCATTCCACAGAGTTGGCCACCAAGCTAGGCATCCAAGCCTATGAGATGGGAGATGTCCTACCCGCCAATGGTGCTTTCGAGGAGCAAGAAGCCCCAGTCACTCCCTTAATTGGGAAATTGAGTCTCCATGTCCAAAGCTATGTGGACAAGGACTTCTTTATCTCTCCTCTCAAGCGTGAGGATGTAATCCTATGGGGACCATGGTTTGATCGCATGGCTGCCAATGTTAAATTCCCTGAAAGGCAAATCTACTTTAGGTTCAGGGAAAAAGATATGTACAAGATGCTAAGGAGTTGGGTAACACCATACCCATTGTACATACGCAAGCTTTCAATAAGTCAATAAGGAGCTCTATTTCCGTGTACATGATTTTTGTTAAAGATTCTCAAAATGAACCTAATGCTTTAGCAAAAGAAAATATAAAAAATCACAAGGAATTAGAGTTATCCAATTTTCTCAAGGGATTTCAAGATTTTTTTATTGACGACATCCCTTATGAACTACCTCCTAAACGAGGCAATGATGACCATGCAATTGAACTTCTTACAGGAAGTTCACGGCCTAATAAACCTCCTTATAGAGTTTCTCAAGCTCAACAAGAGGAGATTATGCGGCAAGTGGATGAGTTAGTTGAGAAGGGCATGGTTAGGCCAAGCTCATCTCCATTTTGTTCACCCGTATTATTAGTGCAAAAGAAAGACGACACATATCATATGTGTGTCGAATATAGAGCACTAAATAGGATCACTATCAAGAATAGGTTTCCCATTCCACGGGTATTTGATAAGCTACAGGGGTCGACCTACCTCAGTAGGATTGACCTAAAAAGTGGCTACCATCAAATAAGGATAGTTGATCAAGACATTGTAAAGACCGCATTTCGCACTATGTTTGGTCTTTACGAATACATTGTCATGCCTTTTGGCTTGACCAATGCACCAACCACATTTAACCGCTTAATAGAGAAGCTATTCATGCCTCACTGAACCTTTACTGGAGTGTTCTTTGATGATATCATCATCTACTCTAATTCACTAGACGAACACAAGCAACACCTCCAGGTAATATTTCAAGTCTTAGAGAGAATAAATTTATATTAATCGAAAGAAAAAAATGAATTTTTCTTACAAGAGATTCAATATTTAGGTCACATTATCTCTCAAGATGGCATCCAAATGGATCCATCAAAGCTAGAGGTAATAGAAGGATGGCCTAATCCAAGGAATCTACATGAACTAAGAAGCTTTATAAGTATGTGTGCATACTATAGACGCTTCATAGAAAAGTTCTCACGAATCGTGGGACCATTACATGACCTAATTAAAAAAAACGTTAGGTATACATGGTCTACCAAGGAGAACAATGTTTTTGAAAAGCTTATCTCTCAACCTGTGTTTCCACTGCCGGATCTCTCAAAGCCATTTGAGGTCCAATGTGACGCTTGTGGTGATTGCCTTGGAGCTGTTTTGCTCTAAGAAGGGAACGCCGGCCATAACCTATGAAAGTCGAAGGCTCAACCCTATTGAGCAAGCTCTAGGGATATATGACAACGAACTCCTCACAGTTCTACATGCCTTAGACTCGTGGAAGCACTATTTATTTGGGACTCCTTTCATTCTGCGGACAGATCACCAAAGCCTTAAGTACTTCATGGCGCAGACCAAGCTCTCCGACAAACAAATGAGGTGGGCAAATTTCCTTTCGCAATTTCATTTTCATATTGCTCACATTGCTGGCAAGCATAATCAAGTAGCCGATGCACTCTCAAGACGGCTGAGAGTGAATGCGGTTTCCATAGCAACTCACATTGATCTATCTTCTATGATAGGTGAGTACGCTATTGATCCCAATTTTAGAGATGTGATTTCAGCCCTTGCACTAGGGAAGAAAGAGGAACCATTTATTTTACAAGATGGTTATCTTCTCTATGGCAATAGACTATGTGTTACTAACTCACTATGTGAGAAAGTAACGTATGAATCTCATGCTCCTCCTTATGCAGGGCATAGAGGGATTCAGTCTACCCTAAAAGGGATAGAAACATATTTCTATTGGCCTGCCATGAAAGCAAACATACAAGAGTATGTTTCTAAATGTGTGGTATGCCAAAGACGAAGTTTGATAGAGGGAAGCAACCTGGATTGCTTCAACCTTTGCCAATCTCTAATTCACCATGGGAGAGCATATCCATGGATTTTATCTTTGGATTGCCTAAGTCTATCCATGGGAATACAAAAATATGGACGATAGTAGACATGTTCAACAAACAAGCTCATTTTATACCTGTCAAAAAGACTATCAAAGCCCATCAAATGGCAACCCTCTTCATATCACAAATCTTCAAGTACCATGGCTTGCCAGTCTCCTTAGTGTCGGATAGAGATCCTAGAATGACGCGTAATTTTTGGAAGGGTCTCTTTAAGAATTTAGGGACAAGGCTAAACTTCTCTTTGGCCTATCACCGCCAAACGGATGGCCAAAGTGAACTAGCTAACCTAGCAATCCTTGATCTACTAAAAACCTACGTAACGGAAGTAGATCAAAGGTCCCAATGGGAGAAGTACCTACCTGTACTGGAGTATGCCTACAATAATATTGTACATACCTCCACGGCAAAAGCACCTTTCAAGGTAATTGAGGGAAGATCTAAAAGTCCCCTACTACTTAAAAAACATGGGAAGATCTTCGTTGTAGATGAGTATAGCCGAGACCTACAAGAATCTTTCCAAAAGATTAAGGATGCTATTTCTATCTCACAGCAAAGGCAAAATGCTACTGCTGATAAGCACAAAAAAGTCCAAGCCTTTAAAGAAAATGACTGGGTCTTGCTTAAATTTCCCAGGGCTTGATGAAGGCACACGACGGGCAAGAATCCTACGGGACATCAAAAGTACTATACTAAGTTAGCAAAAAGGTACTATGATCCCTTCCAGATTCTTAGACCAATCAATCAGATGGCCTATCAACTCAAGTTGCCCAGTCATAGGCTCATACACAATGCTTTCCATGTGAGCCTACTAAAGCCTTACAAAGGAGAGCCACCTCAAGAACCAACTATTGAAGACCCACCGGAGATCGAGGACCAAGAAGAGGCACTACATACCGAGTCCATTCTACGACATGAAGACAAAGGTATTGAGAGGCGGTAAGATTATCCGACGGTATCTTATTAAGTTTAAGAACTATCCTTTTGAAGATGCTAGATGGATGCCAGGCATACAATTCGAGGATAACCCAAACCTTGTCAATGCTTAAAATGCTTCCCTAGAGTAAGCAAATGTAAAAATGTTTAAAATGAACAAAGTTTTTGTCTTATAAGACTCTCATTTTCTCTATTGTGCACAAATGTTAAGAAGTGTGCATGCTTAGACGACGTCTTCCAAACACCAAGTAGAGCTTGTCAGTCTACTATGGAAGACTGATAGGACTAATGCACAGACATGCTTGCGGCAACTTAGGCTCTCAAGCCAAATGGATAAGATAGGGATCCTCTACCCGCTAGAAAAAGGACTAATGAATAGGCTTTATCTTCTTTATCCCATAGTCGAGGACGACTATGATTTCAAGAGAGAGGTAATGTCATAATAACTAATATCTAATTCTAAAATGATTGTTAAACTGATCATTTAATATGGGAAAGTACCAGGGGTAAGATAGGGATGTCATAGGGTAAGATAGGGATCCTCTACCCGCTAGAAAAAGGACTAATGAATAGGCTTTATCTTCTTTATCCCATAGTCGAGGACGACTATGATTTCAAGAGAGAGGTAAGGTCATAATAACTAATATCTAATTCTAAAATGATTGTTAAACTGATCATTTAATATGGGAAAGTACCAGGGGAGAAAAAGCTAGAATATTGGTTAGGCTGGTAGACCGGTCACAGTAGGGATCCGAAGGGGGGGCCATCTGCAAAAGAGCAATGTGCATCAATGGGCCTCAAAGACCCTAAGGTTCAGCCCTTTAAGACTTCCAAAATGCTAAGGTTCCAAAATTCAAAGGTTATTCCAATGGTCAAAACCTAGGGAAAATTGAATGCTTGTGGGAAAACTCAAAAGCTTCCCACATCCCTATCCTTGAGGGGGCGAGCCTTATATGTAGGGGATGAGAGAGAAACACACACACATTCTTGCAAGCTCCCTTTACACAAAGGGCATAGTGAACATATGTCAGCTCCCTAGCCCAGTTGCCCCCAAGGTGCACTCCAATCCTATTCGATGGCCATAGAGGTGGACCAAGGATGCACAATAGGCAAAGACATGGCGTGAGCTATGAGCATGAGCAGCCATAACATCAGGCCTAGGAGCTAGAGGGACTTTGCAATAATGGTGTGTGTGTACACGAGAGAGAGAGAGAGAGAGAGAGAGAGAGAGAGAGAGAGAGAGAGAGAGAGAGAGAGAGAGAGAGAGAGTGCAGGTACTGACAAGAAATCAAGGTGACAAAAGAATGAAAATTGAGAGAATTTAGAAATGCCCACAATAGGGAAAGAGGCATGTAGAGAGAGAAGGCTTTGATTGCAAGTGTGCAGGAAGACAAAAAGAGCGAACAATATCCATTATCAAGATTTTCACAGGAAAATTTGAGGTGAAGAATAGTTTTCGTTTGCCTTTGAAAATGTTGTTGGTCATTTTCAATCTTGAAAGTATCTTTTAAGTATTGCATCCTCCACGATCATGGGGGTGGTATATTCACTTGTAGTAGTGAATCACTCACTCTTTGATTTATGATGCATTAGGACTCATATAGACTTCACACATGTTTATGGTTAGTAATCGAGGTTTATCCTATCTTGCTTGAGATCATTGAGATCAATATGTATATGAAACTAGCTAGACTGGGGGCAAATGAAGGCCATTGTCCAATTAATTTGTCCCTCACCATAAGGGCAACAACAATTATCTTTAGATTTGTAAAGGTGTGCCTTTAAGCTCCTAATTAACTAATTGAGAGAAAAGCTATGAGCAACTTAGCTAAAGAAAAAGCTGAATGGGTGATGCATTGAGGGAGGGGCACAACTTGGAGACCAAGGCATCCAAAAGCACAATAGTTGGTGGGCTCCAACTAAGGAGGGTGCATGTATGCTCTTTCAAGAAGCGTCTTCTGTTGTGAGAGAGAGAGAGAGAGAGAGAGAGAGAGAGAGAGAGAGAGCGCAAGCACTTATACTTTTCCTTATGTCTTGATAATGATAGAAAATTGATTATCTGCATTGGAGTCCAATGTAATCTCAAGAGCAATTATATGGGCAAAGATGGGGTGGACCATGGAGGTAACAAGGGAGGAAAGAATTTATGACTATAGAAGCTCCTTTTGCACCACCAGGTCCTCTTTTGTATGTAGGTCTTTTATTTATCACCACCCAGATTCAATCTCATAGTTTGATCATCAATATTGAGAATCTCTCTCTCTCTCTCTCTCTCTCTCTGCCTGCTTTTTAGTCTCTATTAGCAGTAGGCAGACCTCGTGATTGTATGACTTGTTTTTGCCAAACTCACAGTTGTGAGTGGATGTATGTATTAAAAATACTCGAGGTTACTTTGTAGTTTAGTATTGATCTTATACATTATAGTCTTATCTTCTAGAGATGGGATATAAAGTTCCCTTGAAACTTGATACTAACACGATTCCCCTTCTATGTGTTGACTTCAAGGGTCTAACTTTATAGGAGGCTACTTACTTGGTTGTGTTGGCTTTTAATAGCATATGCTCAATAAAAATACTACCCTCAAGTTATAACCCTTCCCTCGTATCTCGTTACTGTAGTTTGTCTAGGTGCATAAAAGCTTGGGTTCTATTTCAATTAGCATAATCTAGAAATAAAAAATAAAAATTGATATCATGACCTCCCTCTCTTATCTCCAAGCTTTAATTACACTCAAAGGAAAACAAAAAAATGCGTGTTGTCCAAAGTAACACAAATCTATATGATTAGTGCCTAGGTGCTATGTGCATTGTCCATGACTAGCTGTCCCAACTACGGAGTGTCGATAGCAGTGTTCAAGAAATACATTCTTCACAAACATACTCAAATATCGTTCAACCATTCCTCAATCTGAACTTTTGCAAATTAAACTACATTTTAGCTCTATTTACACTATTTTTTGCAAAATTCAAGAGACGTTTTTCCTTTTCACTCTCTTCTCAATCAATTGTCTTGAATTTCGGACTCAAAGCTAAGCCGAGACAGACTTTTCTCGAACATTAGTCCATAGAAAAATTCAATCAAGGCCCGAGAGGGCACCTCATGATTCTAGAAAGGACAAAGTTGTCATCGTTCCTTTGCGATTCTCTTTTTGGGCTTGCCTTTGGAAAGCCTTGACATTGCCTTAGATTTTTCCAGGATTAAAGCCTGCAACTTTTGTGAAGACCTACCATTTTGTACATTTAAGTTTAAGCAACCTTACACTAACTTTGACCTTGGGTCTTTTGTAATCTTTTTTTCTTTCGTAATATAACTAGTGTGGTCGATAGTCTTTGGTGACCTCTCTCTCTCTCTCTCTCTCTCTCTCTCTCTCTTATCACCCGTATCATCTCTCTATCTCTGTCTCACTCGCGTTGTCCTCTTGTGTGGCTGGGCTGCCAGGGAATACTAGGCAAATGTACTAGCTTGCAACATGTGGCTCCGAGGGGGGGCGGGGGGAATTCCTCCCCGCTTTATCTATAGTATAGATTCACCTCACGTTTCTCTGACAAAAGAAGTACAATTTACTTTTTGGCTGATGAGCTTTGAAGTTTGCCTTGCAATATATATCATAAATTGAAGGTCATCCTTTATTTCTCTCCTTCGTTTACATCTAGGGGAAGGGTATGGAAAGTACAACAGAGCCTAGTTCTAAGGATTTTTAGAGCATGCCACATTATGAACAACATGTTTCTCATTTCCTAGAATAGTACATAGGAAATGACCTAACGTGAAACCAGATCTCCTGTTAAGCGTGACTCTAGTTCTATGATTCTCTCTATCTGTATTGGTTTATTGCAACTATTGGTAATGCAAAACATATCGAGGAAGCGAGCATGCTCGAGTTCGAGGAGCCCACTTCTTTCATTGAAGAAAACTTTAATGCTTTGTAAATAGCCTTTAATAGCTTCGAGGACTTTAAAATTATTATGTTTTTTGTGGCACCATTGCGTGGGACTATGGATACCTGCCTTATGTTACTAACAAACATGGGCGCCTTGAGACTTTTTCTCTAAACTTGGTTCTTAAAGCAATGTCTCTCTTAGGGTAGAGGGGCCAGTTGTGGTACGTCCCCCAGAGAAAAGACACATGAACCCCTAATTTTAATATGTTTGGGAATCAAAAGAAGCACAAAAAAGTGGAGTTGCAACGGCTAGTTCATTCAAAATAAAGTCTTCTCATTGGCCAGGGTGTGGGTTCAAGACGCCGTGGTTGCATTTTACCTCTTTTGGCCCCCGTTGGTGTTCTTATTCATGCCGATTTTTGATACACTTGATTCCGAAAATCGCGCCGCGACTACCGACTCTCAAACCCGACCAATCCCAAATTATTTTTCCTGAAAGCTTGTGAAAAGGCGATTAAAGTGAGCTACTCAGCGCAAAAAATTGAGCTCGGAGGAGAGAGATTCAAGCTCCCCAAGTTACCCGTTCCCCTACTGGCTCCTCTACCCTAATGCAAATACAAGCAGCATGGTACTACACATTCATGCAACTTTATGCATGCATAAACTCTGTTGGTCCCTTTACAAAGAGTAGCCTTTGGCTCATGCTCAACAAAAACATTGCAATCTATTTATTACAATATGTTGTATTTGGAGCTATACTTATAACTAGTGTGTGACCCGCGTGTTGTTGCGGCTAATTAAAAGCAAGGCTTAACTTTGTGAACTCTCCTCAGGTGCTTGAAAAAAACCTAGCTTTATTGTAATCCCACTTACAAATATGTATATATGTATATGTATTACACACAATACATACATATACATATACATGTGTGTGTGTGTGTGTGTGAGAGAGAGAGAGAGAGAGAGAGAGATGGAGATGGAAGAAACCTTATATTGATATATATTTTGCTTTAGTTGGCTATATGGGAACATGCTCTCTCTCTCTCTCTCTCTCTCTCTCTCTCTCTCTCTCTTAAACACACACACATACACAAATTTCTTTGGATCTATGGGAGCTTGGAGTAGCCCTCCCTCCCTCATACCCCCTCTCTCTCTCTCTCTCTCTCTCTCTCTCTCTCTCCCTCTCCCGTTTTGAGTAACAAATGTTGAGTTCGATTTGTCAGATAGATCTCTAAGATCCTCGGGGGTTTTTCTACAATATTAGAAATTCTCCTCATGGATGTGTGTGTAGACCTCTCTCTCTCTCTCTCTCTCTCTCTCTCTCACACACACACACACACACACATGCATGCGTGCACACACACACACACACACATACCTTCATGAGGAGAATTTACACACACACACACACATATACATACACACATCCATGAGGAGAATTTCTAATATTTTCTATCACTAGGTTTGCACTATAATAGGTAAGTTTCACCTTGAGATAACAAATTTGTCACAAAAGCAACATAGGAGCCCTTCACAGTCCTAAAATATTAGGGTGGGTTCAGACTAGGCGATGAAAAATGCAAAGGGGCGTCGATCCTCCATGGCAAAATTTGATTGGCTGGAGTTGAGGCACTCTTCCGCCGGGCCCTCCATTTTTCTTCCGACCACCCCCCCCCGGAAGAGTTGATGGCCTCTCTTAGCCCCCTTCACTTTTTCACTTTTTCACTTTTTATCCTCCACATTGTCCACACTAGGCGGCGGCACATTTAGGAAGACTTGTTTCTTTCGCCAGTTCAGTTTGAACCCAGCCTTAGATGTCATAAAATCTAATATCTGATATCTAACCAACCCAAATGATTTTCTCATATTAAATTGATCATTAATGTGGGAGAATAAACGGGAACAAGTGTTAAGATATAGACATGTGATTAGATTCAATCCCTACAAGGAGGGGGCGAGCCCTACATGAGGGGGGATGAGAGAGAACACCCACACACTCACACAAGGCATGCATGGTACAAAGAAAGCAAAAGGGACATTTGTCAAGTTCCTCCTCATGTTGCCCTCATGGTGTGCCTGAAGCCTATTGGTTGGCCACCCAAGGGGTCCAATAATAATTTAGGAGATTTAATTGAATGATTTAGCATTTATGTAGCCCTCTCTCTCTAAGGGGAAAGGGGGACACTTGTCTCAAGGCTACCCTTGCTGCTTGTAATGCCTCCTGCTTGTGATTGGCTAGTCCTGGAGGGGTCCAATGAGCTTCAAGCATGAGCTACAAGGGGGGGTCAACCCAAGCAAGCTAGGTGTTTCTTAGGGGGTATACTCACCCACACACACTCACAAACACTCTCATTGTGTGCTATGCAAAGTGCAAGAGCTCCCTCTCCTTCTCCAAGCAAGTAGAGGTTGAGAGCCTACACCAACACTCTTGGATATGGAGTGCAAATCCAACCAAGAGCCATGCTTCAATGCTTAAGCTTGCCATCTCTTTCTTCTTCATTACTATGCTATTATGTATCCTAGCAACAAGAGTTATGATAAGTGAGGAACTAATTCTTTCTCCTACGAAATGTTTCTTCTTCCTCTTCCCTACCCTCATTCCCTGCTAGCTCTCTCCACCTTCGAAGGTGTTTGAGGTCTTGGGACTGAGGCTTGGGATAGTTAAAGCTTTCTTCAAGTTTATGTTATGTTTGTGATGCATGAAGCTTTCCATCTTCATTGCATCACCTATGTCACAAGGAACACAAAGATTGTATTGTAACAAGTCTCTCTTAATGGGAGAAATCATAATACAAATGCCTATTGGAGGGGGGACCGGCTCCACATAAATCCGGTCCTCAATTGTTGTCATGTTCTCTAAATTCTCTCTCTTGCAAAAGTATTGTTCATGCCAAGTTAACTAATTGCTATGATTATGTTGCTATCTTCAATTATGTTCACCCGCTATGCTCACAAAGTCATTTATGAAAAGTACTCTCATTAAGTTCTGCTACTCTCAAATTAAATAGGCTAATTTCATTACATTAGACATCTATTTCCCTTGTTTTTTAGAACCTTTGTTGCTATTTGCAAAACATAAGAGGTTATGCAAAGCTTATAAAGTCTTGCCACAGTGTTGTCGTTGATTAGTGCAATTTATCAATTGATAATTGTACTTGGCGTTAGTGTATAGAGTGCTTGATATTACAGGAAGAATATAAGGATAGTAAAGCAATCTAAAAAAGGAGCTTAGACTAGCAGCTCTGTCTTCTCTCAGTAAAAAGCTTTAATTAAGTGCAACCCACATTAGCTATTGGCTCGTTCTGTACTATATTCATTTACTCCGAAGATTCTTCCCCTTATGCGGGGCCTCGTTAACATTTTCCTTTAAGGGCTCGCCAACACTTCAAAAGGTCATACTTGAGGTTTGAACTCACATAGATTCCACCAATGACATTACAGAAACCTCATGTACCCAATCCAACAGCTCGGCGATGCTGCAGAAAAGGTGGAACCTATAAATAAGGAAAAAGGTAAACGACCCTTAGCTCCCATGTGCTTGACCCCTCATGCCCGTACCTTCATCGTTTGTTGCCTCTCGCCTCATTGACGTCTCGTATCAGCTATCGCGCACCGTCGTCAGTGCTTCGTTCGCACAGCTTCACCTCCCCTCTGAACGCATCCTCCTCGAACGCATCTTCCTCGATTCCTTTTTTCCTTGATTTTCTCCAGCCGGTACCCCCTATTGCTACCGTTTCAAAGTTTTTCCATTTTGGCCCACATAACTCCTAGACTCCTAGAACCTCTTGGGAGCAATTGTTGCCCGTTGGATCAAGCTTACCGTGAGCAATTGTGGACCAATGGATTGAGATTGTTAAATATGTACAAACATTGAAGCCAATGTCTTTTCCCAGTCTGCATGGAGTAATTGAGAGAGGCACTAACTAGGGGCCATATATTGTCTCATCTCATCGTACTTATGTTTAAGAGGATGCATTGACACAGGGGCAACATGCACTCTCCCTTCATCTTAGCCTATGTGACCCATTTTGATAATCACCTTGTTGATTTTACCACTTTTTTGCCATTGTCATGGAGATTCAAAATGTTTATCTACAAGTGAAGCACTAACATTTCTGGCGATCTCCTTTCCTATGGAAGTCGCCTATTTTGAAATTGAATATTCACTATAGTTACTAGTGTAGCCGACGGCTTCGCCTCTCTCTCTCTCTCTCTCTGTGTGTGTGTGTGTGTGTGTGTTGCCCGGGCCTGCAGGCGACACTGCCGGATGGATCTCCATTTGACGCGTGTCAGGGGGGGAGCCGGAATCTCCTCCCCCTTTATCTATTAGTATAGATATTGATAGGAGAGTCATTCGACCATGTAACTCTAACAAGGTGGAGTAACTTTGCACATTGAGAACTGCAAAACTTGTAGTTTGAATGCAGTACTACGAAAAGAGCACTTAATTTGACTTTCTTTAGGCATTTTAACGTTGGCTAGGATGATTGTCCCATGCATACTCTTGAGATTAATTTTTTGTCTTACATCTTATATCTTATATCTATATTAAAAGGATAGGCCTTAGATCCACGCGGCGGGATCTAAGGCCTTCTCTCTTTCATTTTCGTCTCCCTTGCCAAGCTTTGCGACTGCGCCACGTTGGCATGCGAGCTTAGGTCAAGACAAACGGTTGCGACACGACAGACTTGCTGCAACTGCACCATTGCCACATTTGCGTGAGAGCAGAACCTCATCGAGTTGAGGTCAACTGTGCCACTCTTACATTGCCTCTACATGTGGCCGTTGTTGCCACGTCTGCCTCGGAGTGGCGCCTCCTCAAGTTGAGGTCTACAGGGCCTCCTCGAGTTGAGGTCTTCATGCACTATAATATCCTCTCCCCTTCCATTCTTTATTTCGGCAATCTCTCTCTCTCTCTCTCTCTCTCTCTCTCTCTCTCACGTGCAGATAGGAGCCAGGCTTCTGAGCTTCTTCTCTCCCTCGCTCTCTCTCTATCTGAGAGGAGGAGCTGAGCTCCCTCCGTCTTTGTATGTGGGTGCATTCGAGTACCTTAGTCTCTCTCTCTCTCTCTCTCTCTCTCACACACACACACACACACACACACACACACACACACACACACACACACACACACATATTGCAACACTAATCATACCCAACAATTGCAGAAATTCGCATGAGCACACTTGCAAAAGCTTACAGAAAGAAGTACGCAAACCCGTGCCCAACCCGTTATGGTAAGTTTTCATGCTTATGATTCAAAACAGAAGCAATCTTACTCTCTCTGATCTCTCAGACACGCGCCCATTGTAGGGTTCTTGGCTACGAGGCCATGTTGAGCAAAGGTGGCTAGCAGATCAAGAAGCGTGCGAGGGGGAGAAATAAGGACCTAGGGTGGCTGCATGTAGGGTCCTCAGTGTCCTCTCTCTCTCTCTCTCTCTCTCTCTCTCTCTCTCTCTCTCTCTCTCTCTCTCTCTCTCTCTCTCTCTCTCTCTCTCTCTCTCTCTGACTCAAACTCCCTTCAAATTCCCCTCCCTATATTTCGACCCTAATTTGCAGCTGGAGTTCCACCATCAGCCTCCAGAAGTCCCAGCTACAGCTCCCTGGAACTCCTGTCGATTGTCGTCGCAATTGTCGAGCCAATGCATGTGCGCCCTTCATGTCACCTTGGTTGCATGAAGGCTCAGCTAATGAAGGAAGATTTTTGGTCAGAAGTGTTTCAAAGAGCTTCTTGGCCCTTTGTAATTTTGCAATGTAAAAAGGATTTTTAAAATATACTTTCTTTTGCCAGGCAGCTCAGAGTAACCAAAGACCGCCTACATATTTAGTGCGATATTGAATTTGAATTCTCCTTAGCCCCAGAGGGTATTGTCCCCTTGAAATCTTGGCAATGTGATAATAATGCAGGCAAGAATATAATATGGAGCATAGAATCTACTAATGGGCTTGAAAATGGGCAAATCCACGAGGGCTAGAAGAGAAGTTTGGATATTATTGAGTGCAACCATGAGATGTTTGCTCCATTAGATTTTGTGGTTTTTGCCGCTAGATCTTTGCTATTTTTAAGCCTGATTTTTTTGAGTGATATAACTTTGTGTTTATCACTAGCTTCCTTTTACTCAATTCTTTGCATGCGCCTAAATGTAGGTTTTGGTAGGTAGTGTATAGATCACATCTCTCTCTCTCTCTCTCTCTCTCTCTCTCTCTCTCTTTCAAAGATGCGGGATTACAAATGAAACTTGCAACTCCTTACTAGGATTTTTCATTTGCATGACAGATCTAGAAAGGTGACGATTGATAGATATATCAATCGATATATATGTTTGTGTGGTGCCATACACTTATTGCTCCCTGCTACTCCCACTCAATAGCCACACTCGGTGAAGCTCTGGCCTTTGTACCTCGATCAATTTGCTACTCAGTCAAACTGCAATCATTTTCTCCTTCATTGACTCACTGTCCAAGGTGCCTACCGCAACTTTGTCCCCATTGGTCTAAAGCTGTAGCGAACAATCCCAAGAGACCTCAAAGATCTAATTAATGATTCCGAAACTCAAAACCTCTTATTCAA
The DNA here is from genome assembly GCF_014529385.1 of Adiantum capillus-veneris. Lineage (NCBI taxonomy): Eukaryota > Viridiplantae > Streptophyta > Polypodiopsida > Polypodiales > Pteridaceae > Adiantum > Adiantum capillus-veneris. Next base: position 44,982,994 of record NC_140942.1, read on the forward strand.
AAAGCAATGGGGACAACCAATCTATCACATATGGGTTTAACGTAATCCGACCTATAAATTCTAAAACAGGGATAATCAACCTATTAAAAACCTAGGTAAGAAAACCTATTGAATTTGGAGGAATTTATTGTAAGAACCTTTGAGTATAGCCAATGTACAAATATAATAGCAATGGGAGACTCTAAGTACGCGAATCTCCCACGCAAGTTCTTCAAGTTTTTAGAGTTTTTTTTTTGTCCATTAATGCGTGTATATCTTTAAACTCTAAACTACTCTCTCTCTCTCTCTCTCTCTTCTTTCTTCTTTCTTCTTCTTCTTCTTTCTTATTGCTTTGGGCAGCACCGCTGTCGGAGGCGATGATTGCACGCGCGCTCGCTCGCGAGAGAGGCTGCCGGAGGCGACCGGCCATACTAGTTGTAGTTCATTCACATGCACTACACACAAGACCTATGTATGTGTCAACACAAAATACATATCACACATCATAATTGAAATAACGACAAACCATACAGAAAGCTTCTGTATGTTGCTAAATTTAAGTGTTCACACAGCTCCTCACCTTCTCAAAGTTCACACTAACATGCATTGTGAGGTGAAAATGGTGAATACATATATCTTGAAAGGCTAAACAAAGGTTGTGTGCACATTGTCCGGAAGGACTTCAAAGATTTAATCACCTTAACTTTGTGTTAGCACACAAAGGTAACATCCCCTCGGCCCCACCTTCCAAAACACACACACACACACACACACACATCATAGAAACAATCCTAAGAGTCCTGAACGATCTATGCGATGAGTTTTGAATTCAAGTCCTGTGGGTTGTTACTTACTATTGTATCCCAACAGTAAGAGAGGGCTCTTACTATTCGGATACAACCAAACTCCTCTTTGTTGAGAAGTTATGTATCTATTCCATACTTTTCTTTGTTTGCTTGGAGTGTACTAAGTTTACCGTAGTACAATACAAAGTCTTTTGTTAGTGAGCAGTAAGTACCGTCAATCTTGCTTCTCCTTTTATATTTTGACAAACACTCTTCATGTCCTCCAAGGGTAAATAGGTACTCACTATCTAATGGGTACACACACATGCATCCACATCCCCCCCCCCCCCCCCCCCCCCCCCCCCCCCCCACCAAAACAAGAGAAACAAAAACACTCGCACACACACACACGCAACACGATCCCAATGAAAGCTAAGCTTTCCTTGTAGATCATGCACATGTCATGTGTGGCACGAACATACTCTCTCTTCAACTCTCTTTAAAATAGACAAAATCTCTCTGTCTTCCTCTTTCATGTCTCACTCTCTCATGTCCAACCTGCTCTTCTCTCTATGTGTGAAAATGTGCATGAATACACAAATGTAAGATGATGACATTGAGTATACATCTAGAGAAGAGGGCAAACACCTGTTTTGCCAAGAGGTTATGTGCTAGGTACCAAATTATTCCGCTCTTCATAACACACACACACACACACATACACACACACACTCTTCACACATACATGAAGCATGGTTTCTTGTATGTGGGGGGCAAGGATACAATCACAGAAGTGAAGCAAAGCACACACCTAAACCAACATGAAGCGCGATGCAAGAAGGTGGGGGAGAATCATGAAAAAGGCGTGTGAATGAGGGGCGACCCATGATAATAAGGCTGAGGGAGTAAAGATAAAGCTTCATGAAAAGGGGAGGGCGGCTTTTGGGCCTACCAAATGCACAATGTGAATGTGAAATGCATAAAATAGAGAGGCTAGAGCCCCCTTCTGAAAAAAAAAAGGAAGAAAGAGGGCCATTTACACAGGGCCCTCCGCCCGACCTGATTTTCTTGACACTCTTTTAAGAGTTTCGTGGTGCGTTTTGTGTGAACTGAACGAGCAGCTGACGAACCCGGTCCGCCATAGCTCGCCCCAGCCATGGCTGCGTTTACTCTTCTACTGCAGATCTGTGTCATTTTCTCCGCCTCCCTGCACTACATCCTCACAGACGCCCATGTCTTCTTTGAAGAGAAATTTGACGGTACGCCTCGCTCTGCTCTCTCTCCGATTTTCTCTCTCCGCATTTGGTACTCTCAGCGTTGCGTTTGGCGATCCATGGCCGTTGTCTCAACATTCCTACTGTTCTTGGCATACCTCCGTTTGTGTTTAACTCTTACACGATCTGCTAGCCTCTTGCTGCTTGAAATGTATTTCCCTGCGGTTTCATTTCTCATCCATATTGTCAGTCTGAGGAATGCCACGATTAATAGCTCTTCACGCATGTTGTACGGAATGTGAACTTGATTTGGTGGGGTGAACTCAAATCGAAGCGATGACTGCTGCTTTGTGAGTTTCTGGGAAGTGTTTCCATTTTCATCTGATGCATGGCGACTCTTGAGTGCAATGGCAACGGTTGAACTGCAACAAGAATGTAATTGAAATGCTCAAACAACAATATCAAATCTAGCACATAGGAAGCTACAGAGCAATCAAAAGAAGGTTACTATAGATGAAAGCACTTACATTCAATTCACCAATTGCACACATGTGGGTATGTGTGTGTTGAAAATAAGCCTTGCAGGTCTCTACCTACTGTCTGATACCATAGATCTATTTGTAAGCTGTATGCAAGCTGTCATTTTTTAGCAAATTGGATGACAAGGAAAACGTTTCATTATATGTCTTATATTAAGTGAAGGTGATATATACCCACTGGGGCAGAACCATTCTTTTAGAATGTGGCTGCCCAGGGGGGTGTTGGGGTTATGTTCTCTGTAGAACTATTTCACAAATTTGCTCTCACTGGAGATGGCTTACCAAAGTAGACTTGCAAATTTGAATCAGTCATTCTCAATTAATGATGGATATTGCTCTCTGTTGTAGATCGTTGGGAGAATCGTTGGGTCAAGTCAGATTGGAAGAAAAGTGAGGGTGCCGCGGGTGATTGGCTGCATACAGCAGGAAAATGGCACGGGGACCCTGATGATAAAGGTATTTTAACTTCTCAGTGTCCTTCATAGGTTCAGTTGAGGCAAGGTGTCATAACACTTTGATTGTGGGTGTCAGTTATTTCACTGGCTTTGCCAGATTTTTTAGTTAAATTTCCCAAATTTTTTAGTTTAGTAGAGGTAAGTGTCATCGCATTTTGATCGTGGGTGTCAGTCATTTCACCCCCTTTGCTAGATTTTTTGATGATGGCTCCTAGCCAGTCTTCTACTTTGAGAGAAGGGGTGGTAGTCTGTTTTGACAAAATATCTATAAGCAGCCTATCCTTCAGGATGCAGACACTGGAATACTTTTTTGTAATGTCTTATAGAACAAGAAGTCTCGAGTATCAACAAGAATTTTTGACTATTTGATGGTTTCTGCTTCACCCCACAAATCAAGTATGCGCGTACTTGTGTGCTAGGAAATGCATTTACTTCGTAATTCATTCTCCTGGACTGTTTATAGCAAAATGGTTGGATAATGTAAGCTACTTTGTAACTGTTTGTGCTGTTTCACTTATACCCTACAGGAATTCAGACCCATCCTGACTCTCGATTTTTTGCAATCTCATCTGAGTTTCCTGAATTTTCCAACAAGGACAAGAACCTTGTTCTTCAGTTTTCTGTGAAACATGAGCAGGATCTTGATTGTGGTGGTGGCTATATCAAGCTATTAAGTGGTGATGTTGATCAACAGAATTTTGGTGGAGACACACCTTACAGGTACGATTTTTTGATTTAATGTGCCATGCTCAAGCTGGTGGCATTTCTATCTTCTGAGAGGTGTTATAACATCATGTTGTGCAGTATTTTACTGAAATGTGTTGTTTAATTTGCTCCAGTATTATGTTTGGACCTGATATCTGTGGATATAGCACAAAGAAGGTTCATGTTATTCTTTCATACAAAGGGAAGAATCACCCCATCGAGAAGGACATCCCTTGCGAAACTGACCAGCTCACTCATGTTTATACGCTCATCATTAAGCCAGACAATACTTACAGCGTTCTGATTGACAATGTCGAGAAGCAGACTGGTAGCTTGTACAAGGACTGGAAAATGCTGCCTGCAGAGAAAATCAAAGATCCAAATGCAAAGAAAGTGAGTTTCTTATTAAATGCAGCTTCTATTGGTTTGTTATTGTGGGCCTTGATGATCTTAATCACTGACAATATTTCAGCCAGAGGACTGGGATGATAAAGAGTATATCGAGGATCCTGAAGACAAGAAACCTGAGGTAACAACATATAATATCTGCTTATTTAGAGTTGTCACATGCTTCAATGTGACATTATTTTTTTGTTTTGCTACTTTCTTTGATCTGCCAGGGTTATGATGACATTCCAGCTGAAATAACAGACCCAGAGGCAACAAAGGTATTGTAGACTTCTCCTGATTGAGAAGAATTGGCGTTTTCTGCAATATAGTCAGAGTCCTGACAATTTTTACTTGTTTCTGTTAGCCTGAGGATTGGGATGACGAGGAGGATGGTGAATGGAAAGCTCCCACCATTCCTAACCCTGAGTTCAAAGGACCATGGAAACCCAAGGCACATATACATCTGTTAATAAGCACTTTTTTTTGATTGTTTGGGGTTTTATTCAGAATTGTCAGATTGATTGAGCCTTGCCTCATTCTTATCTGTTACAGAAAATCAAGAACCCTGCTTACAAAGGAAAATGGAAAGCTCCTATGATTGATAATCCTGGTATGAATGTGGCGCATCAATTTGTGTACACTTCAGAATGTTGGATTGTTAGCTTTAGGCCTTATTCTTTCACTTGAGTGGCTTCATCCTTTCACAAGTTTCCCAGAGCTTCTCGTTGGTTATGCTATATTCTCTGCCTTTGCTTTTGTTGCAGTTCTGCCTGACCACAAGCTTGTTTTGTGTCCTTGAGCAGATTTTGAAGACGATCCTGAAATCTATGTTTTTGATAAACTCAAATATGTTGGAATGGAGTTATGGCAGGTATAGGTGGTTGCATCCTTTGCATGATGTCGCAAGACTATTACTGGGGAGCTTTTTAAGATGCTGGCTATTTTTTTCAGGTTAAAGCTGGATCTTTGTTCGACAATATTTTGGTTACCGATGAGGTGGAGTATGCCAAAACTTTTGCAGAAGACACTTGGGGCAAGAACAAGGAGGTAGAGCATGCTAACCTGAATTGGCATTGAACTGTTTGTTTATTGCATAGCCAAAAACCTGATTGGGTCTTTGTTTCTTTCAGGCTGAAAAGAATGCCTTTGATGAGGCACAGAAGAAAAAGGAGGAGGTAAGTAATTCTATTTTGCAACATACTTGTGTGCCTGTTTCTTGTGTGCAAGCATCCTCTCAAAAGCATGAAATGTTTGAATCCTTTATTTGAAAAGCTTGAAATAGCTGATGATTACTTTGATATAAGCCCAAGCAGCAGCTCAATGTCGTGCTTATCTGTAGTTAGTTTACTTGCATGCAGAAGTGTTTGAAAGCCCAAGCAGCAGCTCAATGTTGTGCTTATCTGTAGTCTTATCATAGGCATTTTCTCTTAATTCACATGCCGTCCTCATTGTCACGAATTATGTTCTCAAGGAGTTGAGTAGTTGCATGTCTGAAAACTAGATTGAATGAGCATGACAAGGTCGGTGTGCAATGTGCATGTCATGTTGCTCAGTAGATGTAATCAATTGACTTAGGATGAAAGATTTATTGCTGCTCATCTTATGTTGTACCCTGGCTATGGCAGGAGTCTAAGAAGGATGATGACGACGAAGATGATGAGGATTCAGATGATGTAAGTCTATTTAGGGGTTTTTGGCCACTGTTTTTTGTTGGCTTGTATGAACCAGCTTTTAGAATAATTGACACTAGCTAGTTAGGATCGATCAGCACGAATAATCCCTGGTGCTATGTGTTGTCTATGCGAAGATAGATAGTGTTTGCTATCATTCAAGATCTGACATGTAGGTTGTTTGGAGATCTCTATGCCAGTTTATTTTGATTTTTGAGTAAATGGATAATTGTTGTTTGGCAGGGTCACGATTCTGACAAGGAGGATGATGAGGATAGCCATGTAAGCTTTTCCTCTTATATGTCTCGCCATTCTCAAGTGGGAGCCTATGTTACTCTCATGCAGGGCTTGCCAAAAACATTTAGAAAATAAGGGCACACTTAAAGATGCTTCCGGTTTTTAGGTCAAAATTTGCACCCTTTGTGGGTATTTTCACTAGAAATAGTAAAATTTTGCCTTTTTTTCTAGGCAAGCTAGCCAGGAATTTTCAACTTTAGCCTATTAGCCATATTAAAAAACTCAGATTCTTGTGAACTCTGGTCTCATGTTTTACTTTTTGTTCTCGGCTTGTGCAGGACGAGCTGTAACTTTGCGGTCTAGTTTTTGCGGAAAGGGTGGTACTGCAATTAGATGCCCCATTTTCAGTTTCTATTCTTTAGGTGATTAGAAAACACCAGCATTTGTAGTTGAGCATGGTGATACCTGGAAGGGAAAGAGGATCCCTTTTTGAATGTCAGCATCATTCTAGACAATTTTGCTCATTGGAGACTTTGCTGTATCTGAAATTATGGTTTAAAGTGGGATTCTGTGACCATGATTTTTTGAAATGAAAGCAACATTGAAATGGTTATGGATCTTGACTAAATTTTTTTATTTACGCGGTGAAGGTTTCTCGATTGTTTTGGTCCACCTATGGCAAAGGCCTTGGTATTTGGTTGTGTTCTTTTAGCTTTGGAGATAAGGCAATGATGGCTTTTGAGTGGAGAGCTTTCAAGTTGCTTTAATGCTAAACCTTGAACGTGAGAAACCAAAGCTAAATATTAAATCTTCTCATTTCTTCGACACCTCTCTCTCTCTCTCTCTCTCTCTCTCTCTCTCCCTCTCTCTCTGTGTGTGCACATAGTATGTGACCGTAGATCGATACATAGTTAGATACTTTCTCATGTTAGTTTTGCTCATTTATTGATTGAAAGCAGGCCATCTCAAATGGTTTGACATTGCTTGTGCTTGTTTAGTAGCCTTTTGTACGGATCTCAACCATTTGGCTAAAGCTGATGGCAGTGCTGCTGACTGATTTTATTTTGTGTACTAGACACAAGCAGCTTGCATCCTTTATTGTATGCAAGCAGGTAGGTGGTACACGTTTTGATAACCTTTTCAAGGGAATCAAAGCAGATTCTAGGAAGGAAGCTTTGAAAAGAATGGATTGAAACGCTCTTCGCCAATTATGCATGCATGTATAAGTAGAAGTTGAAAGAGTTGGGAAGTTGCCATGCAAAACTGTCTGGGTTGAGAGAGAGAGAGAGAGAGAGAGAGATATGGAGAAACCTAGATAGGGCTTGTAAGAACATATGAAACAAAAAGATATGGAGTCATAAGAATCATTGCACTTGCCAAGGTTTAGGAGGTGAAACAAAAACTTTGAGAAGTGATGTTATTGACGATAATTTCCCTTCAACAATCAATAGTTAAATTGTTGGAAAGCAAGAAATATCGTGCAATGCTATGGCCTTGCCATTGGGTAGTTCTATACAGTGAAATGTATGTGTGTGAGAGAGAGAGAGAGAGCTCTATAGAGAGCTAGATAGGGCTTGTAAGATAAGATATAGCCTATATGGTGTAGCCATTCGGTGGAAAGGATGGAAAATTATTATAGGCAGTTAGAAGTTGAAGAAGCACGTGGCTTAATAAGAACTTGTAAGAATTTGGCCATCATCCTGACATCATCAGGAGAGACAAAATTGGTGCTTGCATGATGTGTATGTGTGTGGGGTTGTGTTAGGACGAACGTTTGACTCATTTATGCATTGTGATAAGGGGGAAGTAAAGATATCAATGATTACCTCTTTTCACTTCCCATGAAAGTAACTGATTGATGTAACTCATCACCAAAGTAAAAGTTTTTGACTTGTTATCTTATTGCATCATTAAACAACCCCACCATAACTAGTGTTGAAGGTTGAGAACTTGACTTAAACATAAAGAGACTAAACCTAGTCGCAAGCATGCTTTACCTTATGGTAAGAAATTCCAACTAGAGTGATGTATAATCTGTCTATCCCCTTTGGATTAATGAAAATACTGAGGTGTGATTCTCCACCGTTTATAGACAGTCTTCCAAAGTGATTGGTAAACAGGGGTCACAATCCCTTATAACGTTGCTGAGCAATCAACAATGTTAATAATAACTATCTTGGTTAACGTAAAAGATTCACAAGCACCCAAATTGAGCCATGACCTCTATTGTGAGTGTTAGATCTATGTCATGATTGTGCATGCCGCTCCAAATAAGCCTTGTTGGGTTACAAGCCAGTGGCCCGTGGCTTGTGGCCGGTTATGATCGGGCACTTGTCCTCTTGTATTCTTTTTTGTTCATAAGGTCAATAAGGAGAAGAGAGTCAACTACTCTCTAATGCTTCACCAAACACAATGTCTACTGTTCATCCCCTTCCCTTCTCTCCTCCTCTCTCTTGCACACTCCATAGTCGGTTCCACAAGTGGTATTAGAGTGATCGCACACTGGATCCCCGACGAGTGTGCAGCCCTCCCAAAAGCAAGCTTTGCAGTTTCTTGAGGAGCTTTGAAGCTTTGTAGGAATTGATCTGCAGGTCACGGGCCATGTACATGGCAAGGTTGTAGAGAACAGAGTAGAGCATCGGAGCTTCAAGAAAGCAAGTACAAAGCAAGAGCAAGGAGGGAAAGCCTTGAAAGGCAAGCAAGACTAATTGGACTGCAGCACGAGAGAAATCGAAGGCAAGGCACTCAATTGAGAAGGCATGGAGCAACATCGATTTGAAGGTGTCGTGATAATATTACGAATAATTACATTAACTTTATAATATAGTTATCAGAAGAACAAAAATGAATATTCTATAAGAAGGCTATGCCTATCACTAATGAAACGTCATAATTGATCTACGCAGCTGTCTCTTCTGGTGTCGTCTTCTCTATCTCTCTCTCTCTCTCTCTCTCTCTCTCTCTCTCTCTCTGTGTAACCTCTACATGGTATCATCGTCGCAGACTAAGGGGAGCCCTCACACATAGCAAAGTAGGCCACTCTAAGGTGCCTGCCTCCAAGCCTAGCACGTGCGCACGCAAGAAAAGCATGCAGATCTGATCGCACGCAAGAAACAACAGCCTCGCATGCAATTCTGAACGTAGAGGAGCAGTTTCACGATGAAAACCTCTTGGCGCAGAATAAAGGCAGCCCACCCTTTGACGCAGAAAACGAACTCGCCCATCGCTTGGCGTTGATTCAATTTCACGCAGCAAGAAAGTGTCGGTATAACCTTAACAATACTGCACTTTCAATCTTGCTATAAAAAGATTACAACACTTAACAATCCAGTTTGATTCATGGTTTTGTAAAAATGGCTCAGACCAGCTGCACTACAAGGCGGCGAAACTAAATGACAAAAACTATCAGCCATGGCGAATGACCATGGAGATAATAATGGAGAAACAAGCCTTCCTTAAAAATGGTTGATGGGACAGAATTATGCCCTGCCCAAACCAGCCCCTCAACAGCGGCTAACACAACAACCATTAATGACTGGAAAAAATTAGACTCTAGTACACGCTTGGAGCTACTCCTTCACATGGACGATGCATTAAAGCAATCCGTGCGAACATTGACCACTACACGTGAGATCTGGCTCCGTCTCCATGAGACGTACGAACATAAGGATGTTGCGAGCCAAATTATGAACTTAAAAAACCTAGTGAATCTTACACTAGCCGACGACCAAGATATCCCTAAATTTGTGGAGTCTTGGTGCCTCTTGCTTGATGAGACTATACTCTCGGGCGTAGATCTTTCTACGAGTGTCCAAGCAATGCTACTCTTGGCCGCTTTACCATCCACATGGCAACCTTTCATCTCCACACGCACCGTCGCTCATCTTTCCGTTCCCGCTCTCATTTCTGTCATTCTCCAAGAGCACACCTTATGCGATATTATCATCAATACTCCTACCACATCCACCATGGCCATGTTTGCACGTCAACATCGCCCACGCCAAGGTCAATCTCGCACCTGCCCTAACTATCGGGGTAGCCACAATCCTAATCGTAATTCTACCTCACATCACTCTCACTCTCGTCCTTATCATCACGTCCTTCCACCACTACATCAAATTCCATCCACCGTGGCGTTCGCCTCAACAAACCATTTTGCAAAATATGCTCTAAATCAGGTCACCACACTTCTGATTGTTGGCATAACACACGTGGGTAATAATCGCTCCCGCAATCAGGCCCACTATGTCTTTGACCTTGATGCACCCTCCGCTTCATCCAATACTCCAGTTCACTCTTTTCCAAACCCCGATTATGAGTCCGATGAAGGCGCTCATCTCGCTTTCATGGCCACTCATGACTATGACATCAATAGCTATACCACCTAGATTCTTGATACAGGTGCTACATGCCACCTCACCTTCAACAAATCATGGCTTCATAATTATCGCTCGCTTTCAAATTCATTCAACATACGCTTCGGTAATAATGAGTTTCGTTCCGTAGAGGGTGTAGGCACAATCAATGTCGAGCTCTCTGACGGTAATACCGTTTTTATTGATGACGTTTATTATGTGCCTTATCTTGCTAAAAATCTCATTTTTGTAGCAAACTAACTTCTATAGGCACAACCATTGAGTTTTTCCATGATCATTGTTTCAAGCATTCTTTATCGAGTGGTCGGACTTATGTGGTTTCATGTCCGAAGATATGACGCCTCTACCTTCTAGGGCGTTCTCCCATAGTACATGAAGTTCACTCGGCTACACATCATGTAAACGATGATCATAACACACTCCTATGGCATTATCGCCTAGGACATGCCAATGTACGCACAATGCAACACATGGCAAGACACCATCTTGTAAATTTTTTTCCATTCGTTCTCATAGCACCATTAGTTTATGTGAAGGTTGCATTCATGGAAAATTTGCACAGCAGCCCTTTCCACATCACCATCCACGCACTACCGCTCCATTACAACTTGTGCACACTGATTTGTGTGGGCCTTTCCAAAGGTCTCTCACATCACATAAATATTTCATTACATTCATCGACGATTAAACCCGTTTTACCATTATTTCAATTTTAAAAGAAAAATCAATGCATGCTGTTTTTCACTCATTTACGTCATACCATTCACTTGTGGAAAATCAACTTAACACGCCTCAAAGCACTTCAATCCGACAATGGTTCTGAATTTAAAAACTCACTTTTCCATAATCATGTCACCAAACATGGCATTGTTCACCGTTTTATCGTTCCTGCTACTCCAAAACAAAATGGTTTAGCTGAATGTAAAAACCGCACTTTGCTATATTCTGCACGAGCAATGCTTAGTGTAGCGGCACTTTTGCCTAGCTTTTAGCAAGAAGCCGTTACCACTGCATGCTACCTTCAAAATCGTACACATCATCGCTCCATTGATGCCATTCCTTATACATTATGGTTTGGTCGTGCACCTGATCTAATTAACCTTCGTGTTTTTGGATCCATGGTCTATGCTTATGTCCCTGCCGAACATCGTTCAAAATTACAAAGCCATGTAATAAAGGATTTATTTCTGGGATATGGTGAGCCTCATGGAGTCAAAGGTTATCACTTATATTATACCTCGCGCCATCGATTCTTTTTTTCTCGCTCACTTTTTTTCGATGAAGCACCACTCCTATCCACAACTCCCACACTCACTCCTTACATTCACAATTCAATTCCATCCACTTCGCTCACCCCTCAAAATTACATTCATTCATCATTACATGATACACCCTCCACCTCCGTACAATATTGGGTCCCCTTGCCTAATCCTTTTGTTCCTGTCGGTGCTCCGCCACCTTCTCCTCTTCCACTTCTTCCACTTCCTCTTGTTGCCCCATCACCTCCTACAATTGTTTCTCATCCCATTACTCCACTTCAATCTGCAATACAACAACCTACCTCTTATCTTACCGCTGCTCGAAGGGCCTCTCACACCCTTTATCATTCACCTAGCCGGCGCCCACCATCACCCAATCCTATTACATTTCACTCATTACCCTCTACTTCAACCCCTACTACATCTTGCCATTCTCCTTTACGCTCAACTTACTTACGACGTCATGATTTAGATGCACCTCCACCCACCTCTCCAAACTCTCCTTCCATCTCCACATCTATCAATCCATGTCAGTCACCCAGTCCTCCTCGTACCCGTTCTCTCACTGACCTATATGATGCTACATCTCGCCTCGATGCACTTCTTGCATAGTACTTTTCTCCTACATGTCCCACTGCACTAGCCCTATTTGCCATTGATTCTAGTGATGCTGATGCTTTTGTCTCTGGTGATGATGAGACACAATCTACTGTTGCTGATGCTCTCCGTGGTCCAGAAGCCTCTCATTGGCGTGATGCTATCCAATCCAAGCTTGATTCATTATTTGCAAATAATACTTGGTCACTTGTTCCTCTCCCACCTGGTCGTAAAGCCGTTACATGCAAATGGGTCTTACGACGCAAGTATAACCCTGATGGCTCCATTGCCAGCTACAAAGCCCGCCTAGTTGCACATGGTTTTAGCCAAGAACCTGGCTTAGATTACAATGAGACTTTTTTTCACCTGTTTTAAGAATGAGTTCTCTGTGTGTTCTACTTGCTTTGGCGACTTTACTTGACTTGGAGTTGCATCACCTTGACGTCATCACCGCTTTCCTTCATGGTGATCTTATGGAGGATATCTACATGCTACAACCACGTGGCTATGAGTCTGCAGCTTTGTTTGAGTTCATATGCAAGCTGCATCGGTCCCTCTATGGTTTAAAACAATCTTCTCACCAGTGGTATCAAAAGTTTAATGCTTTTCTCCTCTCTCGAGGATTTACACGTCTAAAAACATAACCTAACATATATACACGACACATCAACTCACAAATCTTAATAGTTGCACTATATGTTGATGACATTACTAGGTTCTAGGTTGAAATTATTACTCATGCTAAATCTGAAATTCAATCAGGTTTTAAAATCACAAACTTAGGTCCACTCACATATTTTCTAGGTGTTCAAGTATATTGTGATAGAAAAAAGGGCACATTAATTTTGCATCAAAAGAAAATTTTCCAAGAGATATCACAACATTTTGATATGTCCACATGTGCTCCATCTCCCACACCCATGCCTATAACTTGTCAACTCACTACACAAGATAGTCCTAGTTATGCCACTAAAAAAATGCACATGAAAAAATATCCTTTTGCATCCGGCATTGGTAAAACACGCTACTTAGTTCAAAGCACACGTCCAGACATTTGCTATGCTATCAATTATCTATCACAATTCATGCACAATCCAGGACTACGTCATTGGAAAGGTTTTGAAAGAGTTCTTCGTTACTTACAACAGACTAATGATTATGGCATATGCTACTACCGAATCAATCCTCTAGTCCTACCATCTCTCTTGAAGGATGGTCTGACTCGCATTGGGGGAGAAATGCGGATACTCGCAGGTCTACTTTTGGTTTTGTATTCATGATTGCAGGTGGTGCAGTTTCTTGGAACTCAAAAAGACAAAACGCAGTTACTCTATCATCTGCTGCTGAACCTGAATATGTAGATGTAGCCCTAGCAACTAAGGAAGGCATGTGGCTACAAATGTTGATAGAGAAACTACAAATGATTCCAAGGCCATCTCTTAAAATCTATTGTGATAATATTTATTGTATTTACTTAGCAAGTAACCATAAGCACTCTGAAAGAACTAAGCATGTGGATATGAAGTTTCATTTTATTAGGGAACTTGTAGAAGCAAAGAAGCTGACGCTTGAACATACCCCAACAACTACGATGTGGCCAAACTTCCTGACAAAGCCTCTACCAGCTGACAAGCATGATCTTTGCAACACAAAGATTGGCCTATTCAGGCTTTCACAAAGTTAATCTAATTAAGTGGGGATGTCGTGATAATATTACGAATAATTACATTAACTTTATATATAGTTATTAGAAGAACAAAAATGAATATTGTATAAGAAGGCTATGCCTATCACTAATGAAACGTCATAATTGATCTACACGACTCTCTTCAGGTGTCGTCTTCTCTATCTCTCTCTGTGTGTAACCTCTAGAGAAGGCACCAGCAGTGGCACTATCGATCATGTGAAAAGGGATTGAGCCGGGCAGCAGTGAGTCGAGCAAGGAGGGAAAGCCTTGAAAGGCACAGGAAATTTGAGGAACTCAAAGCCGAGCTATGTGCAAAGCAAACAAGGGGCACTCGTGAGAAACAAGGCATGAGCAAGCTTACACTTGCTCACATGCACACACACACCCAATCCTCTGCAGCAGCAGCTCGTCATTTCAACCTTGCTTGTCAGAGCCTGCACTTTGATAGCCTGTAAAAGAGTTCTATTTTTTTAAGACTTTTGTGTGTAAGCTCCCATTCCCACCAAATGCTCTCGACAACACTTCGACAACCCTCCCCCGCCTCACACACACCCGAGTCAAAGGGTAAAGGAAACTTGAACGGAGCTGCTTGAGAGAGAGAGAGCGAGTGAGTGAGTGAGAGAAAGAGAGAGGAGAGAGAGATCCCCTCACTGCCAAAGAGCTTGAGAGAGAAACCGAGCGAGAGAGCGAGCGAGCGAGAGAGAGAGAGAGAGAGAGAGAGAGAGAGAGAGAGAGAGAGAGAGAGAGAGAGAGAGAGAGAGAGAGAGAGAGAGAGTGAATAGTGTTTTTGGACATTGACACCGGATATCTCGACATCGGCAATATTGACATCGACGACTCGCCACTCCGCACCGGCATCAACATCGGCAAGAGCGAATTGACTAGCTCTCGGCTAGTCCTTGACATCACATCGATTTTGACACCGACTAGGCGATTTCACTGTTTTCGGCTTTCTTCGATGGCACAACACATTGGTCTTGCCATCGATTCTTGGGGCCCGACACTGATGACACCTTGCCTTACGAGCGGATTTCGAGATCCGACGCGACATCGGTCTTTGTGCTTGGAACATCCACAGGTGAGGTACCTCTACCATAGAGGAGTGACGCCCGACACCGACATTGAGCGCACCGATTGATCTACGACACATTTTTGGCTCTGAGCACCTTTGACGGCTACTTGACTAGCGCATTTTCATATGATGGCGGAAATCCGCACATACCACCACCAACATGTAGGTTACAGGGGGTTTTTGAGCCCATTTACACATAGATTCTCTAGGTTTTTAGACACTTATAGACACAACGCTTTCACAAGCAATTTTGACAATCATTTCAACAACAGTTTCTCTGCAAATAGATGCATGTTTACTTTAGCACACCATTTTGCTTTTGAGCTCTTTTGAGGCTGATATCCTCGCATGGATCACTTTTATTGCGTGCAATAATTTTTGGTGCCTGTTTGAGCACGGTCACTCATGTACATTGAATTGTGGACACTACCCATTGTACTTCGTGTATGGAGCCTTTTTTTTTGGGCAATTTTGACAGTTTTCTAGATCGTTTCTGAGACTCGGGACTGGAAGAACCCTTTTTGAAACTGTGGCTAGTCCTTTTGTGTCTGCATTAGCCTTTGGAGGGTCGATAGCGTGAGGTTTTCTTTGAGCTGGAGTATTCCCTCTTATGTTACCCTCGCCATAGGATATGTATTTGGATGGTTTCTTGTGCTTTTGACGCTGAGTTGACGGTCACACAACAGTGGTTTTGAGCAGTTGATGCCCGATGATTCTTTTGAGCAGTTTATGCGTTTTTTGAGTTGAGTTTTGACTCCTCATACAAAGGAGGCTCTGCTGGATTTTTTATGTGAGTCCATTTTATGTGTTCTTGGCACTTCTAGCTGTTCTTACACAGTGATTTTACTACAGTTTGGTTTGTGTTTTCGCTCCTATTTTAGGAAAAACTTTGCCAAAATTATCCCAGGCAATTTGCCACAAAGTTTTTGGCTACATTCTCTTGAGTCATGGCTGCTAGCAGTGCTTTCAAAATAGAAGAATACTACATCAAAAAGTTCGATGGCTCAAACTTTGTCATTTGGTGGCAGCGTATGCAAGATGTTTTGATCAACAAAGGGTTGATATCACCCTTGCGTGCAAGAAAAGAGAATGCGTACACTAATGATCAGTGGGATGACTTGAATGAGCGTGCTATGGAGACCATTTGCCTGCACCTTGGTGAATCCATTTACTTTACCATAATGGATAAGACCAATGCCAAAGATTTGTGAGATGCTCTATGTCAGGCACGGGATGGCAACAACGCCTCAAACAAGGTTTTCTTGATGAAGAAATTGATATGCATGAACATGAAAGAAGGCAGTAATGTTAGTTCTCACTTGAACAAATTCAGCAATGTGTATTCACAACTTACTTCAAAAGGTCTCAATTTTAATGATGAAATGAAGGCCATTTTTTTGCTATGTTCGCTATCATCGCCATGGGATACCTTTAACATAGCCATAAGCAATTCTGGTACAGACACACATGTTGCTCCAGAGAGAGTGGAATCCAGCAAACAAGCACTTTAGAGATCTACTGGTACATTTCGTGCACCTGAGCGTTTTGAGCCAAGATTAGACTACTTGCTAGTCACTGATTGTGGTGAACCCACTTGCTACAAAGAGGCCATTCAAATGGATGATAGCATGAAGTGGGAAGAGGCTATGCAATCTGAGTATAACTCAATTTTAGCAAATGAAACTTGGGAATTGACAAAGTTACCTACGAGTAAACAGGCATTGCCATGCAAATGGGTGTACATGAAGAGATATATCACAGATGATCTCGAGCCTAAGTATAAGGCAAGATTGGTTACTAAAGGGTTCAATTAAACGGAAGGCATGGATTTCGATGAAATCTTTTCTCCAGTGCTCAAGATGACTACACTACGCTCTGGAAACAGTGATGCATCCGTAGTTGGATACACTAATTCGGATTATGCGATTTGTGTGGACACTAGGCGATCCACATCTGGCTATGTTTTCTTGTTCGATGGAGCGGTAGTTTCTTGGAGATCATGTATCCAAAATTGCACTTCATCTTCCATCATTGAGGCAGAGTATATTTTAGTTTCTAGTTCCAATAAGGAAGCTGCGTGGTTATCTCGTCTAGTGGGAGACCTTGGTATACACCAGACTCCAGTGCTACATTGCGACAATCAGAGTGTGATTGCGTTAGCAAAGAACCTTGTGTTCCACTCCAAGTTGAAACACATAGAGGTCAAGTATCATGTGGTACTAGATATTTTGGCTAGCAAAGGCATTGAGTTAGTCAAAATTCACACGGATGAAAACCCAGCGGATGCTCTAACAAAGAGCCTAGCCTCAGAGTGGTTCACACATTGCATACAGATGATGGACGTAGTGTGAAGCTACAATCATGCTTCACGTTTGTACAGTTGTACATAGTAGCCCCTACATTCTTTAACCATTTTTGGGCCACATTGGCCTTCAAGTGGGAGATTGTTGGGTTCCAGGGCAGTGGCCTGTGGCCGGTTATGGTCGGGTGCCCGCCGTCTTGTATTCTTTTTTGTTCATAAGGTCAATAAGGAGAAGAGAGTCAACTATTCTCTAATGCTCCACTAATGGCAAGACTCTTGTTTGTCCATTAGAATTGGTGGGTACTCAACTGGATAAAATTATTCGATTTGGAGAGCAATCACCGATGGATTACGAGCAGATGGCTCTTAGTCATTCCAAAATTGATGGCTCTTAGCCCTTCTTGTTACCATATCGTTATAGAAAGATTTTAGTAAAATCATGCCTATGGTTGAGGTTTTGGCACATTTTAGACATGATGGTGATCTCCATTTTCTGAAATTCTAATCAGAATTACAACAGGTGCAACAACAACAAGTTTATGTTGCATTTTTTGGTCGAAAATGGATATTTTTGGTATATCTCTCACACCCGGATTTGGATAATGTGATCCAGGAGGCTACCTTGGGGTTTTGGAACGTTCTAGACATGCTGGTCATATCAAAATTTGAAATTCTAAGGGCTGAATTTTTTGCAGCAGCTTGTCAACAATCTCGACATATCGAAGTTTTGTAGTTTGATTCTTACATTGTAGAGAGTGATGCGGTTTGCATCTTTGGCTATGTATGGCATAATGTGGTGCTATTTGAGAGGAATTTACCTTATTTTTTGTATGCAAGTGGTGCTTTAGGATGTGACTTTTGGAGCATTACACATTTGGATGCGGTTTTTTGCGCATTGTATGACTGTGTTGGGCATTCCAGAGAGCTTTTTTTAGCACAATTTTGTGCAGTTTCATGCTATGTATACATTTTGTGGATACTGCTTGGTAGCAGGTTTACAGGTTTGCAACATTTTTGGATAGGTATACGTCCATAGAGCCACTCGTTCAAGAGTCTGCCAAGCTTTTGGTAGTACATGTAAACTATTTGTGGATTTGCTTACTTAGACACTGAGTGTCTGTTTTTTTCATGAAATTTAGTGAGATTTTTTGAGTTTTTACTCAGTTTACAGGGGAATCTTTGTCGGATTTTTCCCAGATTCTCGCCATGGTTTATGCATATCTTTGGTTTGCTCTTTGATAAAAACCATGGTTTAGTGGTCGAGTTTACTCCCACTCTGACAGTTATCTGCATTTTTTTGGCTTGCGGTTTGTGTTGAGTTTTGGCTCATTTTGAAATGGAAACTCTGCTCGTTTTCCCCCGTCTTCTCACCATAAAAGTTTGCAGTGTTATGCCATTTTGTACAGTGGTCGATATATTCCCACTTTGACAGTGATCGAGTGTTCACTCTCACTTTGATAGGTTTTGTCAACTTGGACACAGTTTGATGTTCTTGTACCCACTCTCGCAGGAGTGAGGATTGCATATGCTTGTGTGGCTACAGATAGACAATCACATGTTTCACAGGTTTTTGCAAACAATTTCTCTTGTGGGATGCGTTTTGAGCTAGTTTGCTCTCTACTTGCGTATATGGTTATGCACTTTACACTTGGTTGAGCTGTTTGTCCCAGTTTATGCTTGCAGATAGCAGATTGTGGAGTTGTTTTATGCATATGTGAGCATTGTTTTTGATGCAATTGGTCATGGTTTTCATGATTGCGTAGTGGTTGAGTGATCTCCCAGTTTGTTGTCATTTTGACATTCACTTATGGCAGCAAACATGTGTGACACTGAGAGACGACAGTCTCGTTCTTGTCGATACTTACATTGTTGGCATTGTGGTCACACAAGACATATTAGGCACCATTGTTTGAGGCGTATCAGAAAGTAGTGGAGATATATGCGTGGTGCAGATGCGGTTTTGACACATGCTAGAGTGGTGGCTTCACATGATAGTGATGGCAATGTCACGTTTTCCTCTAGTGTTCCTCCTGATTACATGTCTTTGATTAGTGACACTTCTCTACGTTGGTTGCTAGATGAGGATGCAGTTTTCCATGTCACACCGCATCGTGATTGGTTTAGCACCTTCTCCAGTGGGAGTTTTGACTGTGTGCACTTGGTTGACTGTTCGACGTCTCACATAGAGGGTACATGAGATGTTTGTTTGTCATTTCCCAGTGGTGCATCATATATGCTACGACATGTGTATTACGTTCCTCAGCTGAGATAGAGTTTGATCTCAGTCAGACGGTTAGCAGATTTCGGTTGTTAGATATTTCTTAGAGAGGAGTCTTTCTAGATGCATTGTGGTTCATTAGTGATTGCTAGAGGAGCCCGTAATGGCTTGGCATATTCTATGCATGTATTTGAGATTCGAGACGACATAGTCTCGGTTTTGTTGCTGGCATGCTTTGAGCAAGAGACGAGATGTGTCTCCTTCGAGGGGGTGAGCTCCGCCATGCTCACAAGACAGAGCATTTAGCTGATCAGGACGTGCCAGTAGACTTTGTAGAGATAGAGATAGAGCAGTAGTGCTCTAGTGAGACACATCAGGTGCTGTCAGAGTTTGTGCATGCAGAGGTAGAGTAGGTCTTCTCCCTAGAGACACCGACAACGATGAACAGACATAGAGTTCTTTGATATGCTCATGCTAGCCTAGGTTGATGAGTTGATACTAGGACACACGGTTCTGTCTATGGGTGAGAGGGACGTAGCCATTTCAGTGTTGGCATTGACACATCCATATGTGATGGGTAGTTCTGATGATGTAGTGATTGTAGATAGCACAAGGGAGACAAGTACAACCATGTTTGCACAGATTAACGTTCGGGCATCTCATGTTCGACTTACTAGTGCTGAGGACTGACCTAGCAGCTCTGTAGTGGGAGCATTTACAACAAGGGTTGTCAGTCGTACGATGACTCACACTATCATGATGCATAGTGGAGTTTCGCAGACCATACAAAGTAGTCTGTGGGATTTATATGCAAGCTCTAGTGTGGGTGCACGCGCTCGCCTACCACCAGAGACAATACAACTGCATGTAGATCAATTGAGCGAGCCAGTGGGTATAGGTTGAGAGAGTCTCTCACCTTTTTTTCTTGTACATACTAGTAGTTTAGCTAGTAAGACCCACTTATCGACACATGCACCTTTAAGTGGGAGATTGTTGGAGTATAGGTGCATGTGCCTTGCCCGGCTACCCAGGCTATGGACGCCCATCCACTGACACCTTATTCTTGTGTACATGTACAAAGAATCAGGGACAACTCATAGTAGAGTCTTGCTCCACCCACACACTTGTACTCTCTCCTTCCCACATGCACACCGCACCGCGCACGCACGTATCTGCACACATGAACTCTTCCGGTGTCAACACGCAAGATGAGCCTTTTTCTCATCTACCTCTACATCGAGTGTTTTAATTGTGTGTATTATAAATTAGATGATGGTTCATGAGGCCCCTTGCCTTGCTTTTGGCCCTTGGGGTGGCCACCTGTCTTTTGGAAGAATCAAGGCCAAGATAGGCAATATATAAGCTAGTTCAACCCTTATGGATGCAAATCTATTTTTTCCTCCCTCCCTCCCTCCCTCTCTCTCTCTCTCTCATGTTGATCTCTTGCATCAACTACACTTCAACATAGCTTTTCACACCTAGTGCCCTCCCTCCCTCCCTCCCTCCCTCTCTCTCTCTCTCTCTCTCATGTTGATCTCTTACATCAACTACATTTCAACATAGCTTTTCACACCTAGTGCCAGAGATTCATTTTAAATTTTCCATGGTGTATGCTTTGTAATATTATAACATGTGAGATCACTTCCCTATTGCTATGACTTGAGGCATTGCAATTTTTAAATTTTTTTCCAAATCAAGCAACACATTGCAAGTTTCAGATACAATGAAGAGTTGTATATTGTACCATAGCTTCTTGAATAATCTAACGCTGCTCATAAAAGAGAGTAAGACATTACTTATACTTACATATACATACATACATATATATATATATATATATATATATATATATATATATATATATATATATATATATATATATATATATATATATATATGTGTGTGTGTGTGTGTGTGTGTGTGTGTGAATACGTTTGCCATTGCATCCGGGTCAAAGTGCAATACTGAAAAGTCAAGGATAATATCACTTTCAAACAATGACTCATTTGACCCGTCAATGTGGTATGGGCAGATAAAATCAAAAGGGAAGACTTTGAGACACTTGGGGGCTCCTTTGGGAGTGGATGTCACCCATAAGCAAATATTCCTTTGGGTCATAGATAGAATATGGAGAAAATTGCAAAGATGGGAGTATGTGTTTCTTCTTTTCTTCTTTTCTTGAGTAGAGTTAGAGTGGTCAATTCATGTATGATTCCTATCATTGCCTTTAACGATCCATTTCTCAAATGAGCCAGATGCAATTGGAAAGCATTTTTGAAACGTGTGAAAAGATATGTATAGAAGGACAAAACTAAAATCTTGCTGCCAATTTGAGGCTTAGAATGGAAATGTGTAGGATGGGAATTTGTGGCGAGACCTTTAGAGCAAGGTGATATAGGGATTCTTACCCCTAGCACTCATGCAAAAGCCCAATGTGCCAAGTTTGTGATGGCAATCTTGGATCAAGTCTAGGCTTGGGCCATTATAACAAAGGTTATGGTGGACAATTCCAAACTATGCTCGTAAGGTGACTAGTGGAAAGGGTTAGAGATGCACGACAAGATGCTTGCCCCGCGGTGGGCTAGCCTAAAGCTTGGAGGCATAACGAGTCAGCTAGTTCAAAAGTGTAAAAGAGAAGTTGAGGCTTTGGAACGGGGAGAGGCTGCAAAATACTTTCACAACATTAATTTATTGGTCCCCTTGGCTATCTAAGGTAGGAAGCATCCTCTTGAACCCCTTTTGGAGGGAGGTGGCTAGAAAGATCAATAACAAAGGAGTACGATGCGGCAATTTTGGGACAGTAGCAACAAATGCTAGAAAGGAACAAACGAGCTAGCCTTATTGTTCCACCTTAATGGAACATAAAGATTGTTGGCCAATAGAGTTTTAGAGAGGATTGATAGTTAATTGCGATTCTAGCTTTGAATGGAAGACGTGGAAGTGGCCCATGAACAGACTTTTCCTAAAACCGCAAACCAAAGCCGTATACAACACCTTTATGGTCTCAAAAATTGGTTTCATCCACTGAATAAACAGTGGGGCAAGAAATGGCCAGAATGAAGATGGAGCTCAATTGTGAAGAACGTTTGGTACCCTCAATGGCCACTAGAGATGACACCTTTCCTGTGGAAGGTCCTTTGGAGCTTTACCTACTAGTGTGAAGATCCTAGCCAAAGGTATTGGTCCAGATAGGTGCTCACAATGCGAAGCAGTTGGAGAGGACCTTCCTCACTTGTTCTCAAGGAGTGCCCGCTTATATGCAGCCTTGTAGGGAAGGTATGCAAGTGTGTTCAAAAGTCCTGGAAAGTAGGTTCTATAAACATGATCTTTTCCTTGGTGGAAAAGTATTCAAGAGTCAAGCGTTACTTATTGGAACAAAAAATGTTAGATATTACTACTTCAAACATGTGTGGAAGGCGAGAAACTGTCGATTCTTTAAAAAAGCCCAGAAAACAATTGGTTTCTCATAAATTATCTAAGAAAGTAGGGAAGCAATCATTCACCATTGGGAAAAGAAGGAACTATGAGGAATGGAACAAGATGATTGATGCCACAATTGGTTAGATGATGAGTCCTCTTCGGGTCAAAGAGTGTTAGCTAAGAGTTCCACTGATGCCTCTACCAATGTCTTGGAGTGACCCCCCTATTAGTCGATGTATCCGTGTAGCTAGGAGAAGTCATAGCTCATCATGAGCATGGCTAGAAATTGTAATTTATTGGTTTTGATAATATATCCACTCACCATTGTGAGTTTTGCAAAAAGAAAAAGTCTTTACTTTTATATATATTAATCAATAATATACATCAGTGTAAGGAGGCTTGTGATTTTATCACTTGTTTCATTCTTATCGAAAGTTTATAGGTTTTGTAAATTTTAAATACTAGAGGTGTGGTAATTTTAGATCCGACAATCATATTGTACACCTCCCAATTATACACGCTGACAGGCAGGTCTCGTGATTTTATCACATGTTAGCTTTTTGGACGGCCAAAGGAAGGACTATGTGGCAAGGGTTTTTTTTTTTGGGGGTTGGGGGGGTTGTTTCCCAAACTTTTTTTTCCACAAGGTAATCAAATCATATATGATCAACTAGACTTGTTCATTAATTTGAACCAAGACAAAATTACCGTAGAATGCACAATACTCTTATCCAATATATCATTATCTTTTTGGCCTGCCCAAAGGGCAAAGGCCATAGAGTTGAATTCCTTTTTTTTTTTTTGGCTAGCTAAACATACTTTTGAAGAGAAAAAATGAATGGTTTTGTGATTCGTTTGATAGACAAAGTGGAATCATCGTTAAAGGAGAGGGTATAGTGGCTTAAAGAGAGTGTATTAGGAACGATGAAAAAAGCATTGAAATGTGGGTGGACTAAATATGATTATTTGTCAATTGGATTGTTTTTTTGATTCACGACAAACCGCACGCAATTCAGATGAATTAGATGTCCAAGGCTAGAGAAAGATGATGTCCGCTCCTTACCCACCTGAGTTGCCTTCCCCACCTTGAAAATCAACATGCATTACTGAACCTTGAGGTACAAGCTATTTTCGCTATGATAATCTCTTTCCTCCTCAAAATAGGGACTATTTTGTTTGCATTCAGGCTTCAACTTGACAAATGTTAATGTTTTGCTGCACATTGCAAGGAGAGCAAATTCTCCCTCCTTGAGCATGGCCTACATGCTTTCTCCTTGCCTGATCTCTCTCTCTCTCTCTCTCTCTCTCTCTCTCTCTCACTCACACACACACACACACACACACACACACACACAAAGGCATGTCCAATGGGTACCTCCCTCCACCAACAAAGACTATGTTAGAGATTGTAGCACATAGCACGCACGTGGTGCACACACACACAAAAAGAAAGAAAGAGAGAGAGAGAGAGAGAGAGAGAGAGAGAGAGAGAGAGAGAAATTGGATGCAATGATGGCCAAGTATGAAGCGAGAGCCCCTTGCAACAAGCCCGAGGGATTCACTATTAATAATGGGGGGATGTCACCTGCTGTGCATCCAAATTAGAGAAATCTCCCTATGTACGATATCTTACATGCTAGCCTACCCCCCTACATACGGACAAGATATGCACATTCTCACAATGAAACATCCCTCCTTGCATAGATTTCGTACAGATTTCATATGGAATGTAATGACCCACTGTTTTATGCATACTAGTAGCAAGACAATTTTAGAAGCACATAATTTTGCAACAATACATGTTGAATTGCAAATGAACGGAAGTGTAGAGTGTAGTGTGTTTTATTTGAGAGAACAAATCACCATGAAAAGTAACAAATGTACTAAATACTACATTAAAATAAGCCAATCGGTTCAATGTAATTTGTCAAAAAACGGATAGCATTTCTCCTGTAAACTGATACAAATCTCAATCTTAACTGATACAAATCTCAATCTCAAAACAAATGATACTAGCTACCTACTAAATAGGCTTCCCACATGGGATTTAAGGCACACATATGAAATGGATTGTTCTCTAAATAACAAATAATGACATGCTCATAAACAACCATGAAAAACTTCACTTATCAAATCAAAACACATTACCAAACAACCCATTAAAAGAATAAGCTTTTTAAACAGAAACATTGCACTTGGGAGCACTTGCTGCATCAACCTTAAATGATAGATCTGAGGATAGCTTTGAGGTAAGAAACCCCTTTGGATCCCTATCCGTCAGCACTTCAAAGAAATTATTTAGATTGATGGAGGATTCTTGAATATCTGTGAAGGGTTCTCCTTGCGGTGGAAGTTGCTCCGCGCCAATGGTTTTACTCATGCACTTTATCACAGAGATTTGCTGCCATCCATCGTCCATTGACTGGGGGACCAGGGACAAGGAAATTTTTTGGTGAGGCCTCATGGGAGGTTTGACCACAAGGAATGCGGCGACATTGCAAATTTGGGGAGGCTTGGTTGTTGATACCCTTAGGTCTCGGCTCAATAGCCGAATATTCTTGGGGAATGTCCTTATTAGTGCCCATCTTGTCGGACTCGAGTGCTTCCTTATCCTTGCTGCTCTCACCTTCCCTTGCTTGGCAGCTTCAACCTCCATGTTGGATACTGGCAACTCTTTGAGTGTGGTCCCTGGTGCCTGTTCTGATCTGTCATAAAATCTAATATCTAACCAACTCAAATGATTTTCTCATATTAAACTGATCATTTGATGTGGGAGAATAAATAGGAACAAGGGTTAGAATATAGACATGTGCTTATGGATCTATCTCAACACGGGGCCTAGGTTAAAGGGGTCCAAATGAGAGAGGGTCTGCAAAAGAGCAAGGCTACCTAATGGAGCTTAAAGACCTTAGGGTTACCTTCATTAAAGACCTCCAAAGGTTAGTGTAAAAGTCCTTAGACCTTAGGTTAAGCTAGGCCTATGCTTGAGGTGCTTGATGACTAAAATGCATGAGATCCTTGATACTTAAGGTGCATGCTTAAGCTAGGCATGAGCTTGAAAAGTCAAATCAATCCCTACAAGGAGGGGATGAGCCCTTGAAGTTAGGGGCATGAGTGAGAGAGAGCCCATACTCTTGCTAAGCTTGCACTTGATGACTAAGGTTCTTAAAAAGCTTCCCATGATTTGGGGGGGGGGGGGGGGGGGGGGGGTGCTTGAGGAGCTCGAGTCAAAAAGTGCCCTACAAAGAAGGGGGCAAGTCCCAAAACTGGGGGAATTATTTGACCAACCCCCCACTCACCCAAAGGAGACCCCTTCCTCAAGGGGCACAAGGACACATGTCAAGCAATTACAACAAGGGTTG
This sequence comes from Adiantum capillus-veneris, assembly GCF_014529385.1. Classification (NCBI taxonomy): domain Eukaryota; kingdom Viridiplantae; phylum Streptophyta; class Polypodiopsida; order Polypodiales; family Pteridaceae; genus Adiantum; species Adiantum capillus-veneris. Next base: position 45,009,261 of record NC_140942.1, read on the forward strand.
TCAGTCGTACGATGACTCACACTATCATGATGCATAGTGGAGTTTCGCGGACCATACAAAGTAGTCTGTGGGATTTATATGCAAGCTCTAGTGTGGGTGCACGCGCTCGCCTACCACCAGAGACGATACAACTGCATGTAGATCAATTGAGCGAGCCAATGGGTATAGGTTGAGATAGTCTCTCACCTTTTTTTCTTGTACATACTAGTAGTTTAGCTAGTAAGACCCACTTATCGACACATGCACCTTTAAGTGGGAGATTGTTGGAGTATAGGTGCATGTGCCTTGCCCGGCTACCTAGGCTATGGACGCCCATCCACTGACACTTTATTCTTGTGTACATGTACAAAGAATCAGGGACAGCTCATAGTAGAGTCTTGCTCCACCCACACACTGTGTACTCTCTCCTTCCCACATGCTCTCCCCACCTTTGAAGATGTTTGAGGCCTTGGGAATGAGGCCGGGGATGGTTAATGCTTTTTACAAAGTCTATGTTATGCTCGTGATGCATGAAGCTTTCCATCTTCATTACATCACCTAGGTCACAAGGAACACAAATATTGTATTGTACCAAGTCTCTCTTGATGGAAGAATCTATAATACCAAAACCTATTGGAGGGGGGACCGGCTCCACATAAATCTGGTCCTCAACTGTTATCAAGTTCTCTAAACTCTCTCTCTTGAAAAAGTATTGTTCATGCAAAGTTAATTAAGTACTATGGTTATGTTGCTACCGCTAATTGAGTTCACCCTCTATGTTCTCAAAGTAGTCTCACAAAAATGCTCACTCTAATTCTCCTAATTCCGCTATTCTCAAAGTTCATAGGCCATTTCCATTATATGCTCTAACCTCTTTAGCTTCCCTAGGACCATTCAAATGGCACTCTCTAGCAAAGTGGCCGAACCCATTGCACATGAAGCATGCTCCAAAACATGTACCACATCTAAGAGGGATCACTTTCAACCCTGCGCCTACATTAATCACCATGCTCTCTGGAGGTGGTTTACGTACATCCCATCAAATGCACACTCTATTCGCTGGGGTCCCCACCTTCTTGTGCATCGGAACGAACAATAGATTACCCATGGTGCTTGCAAGGTCTCTAAGGTTATCCCACAACCAGATTGGTAAGTTGACAAAATCAACCCACACGGGGCACAACTCCTTGAAGGCCTCTGGAGATTCAAACGCTGGGTTCCATGGTAGGATGCATACTGGGTAGCGGTTGAGGCACATCGGGCTTTTTGCTAAGATCTTGCCAGTTAAAACGGGGTCATTGTACCTAACAGTGAAACACCCTTTGGTTATATATTGGATGCAGCCAATCGTTCCGCCCTGGCTTAGGACCGTCGAACCAGAGATCCTCTGATAAGCTCTACCTGTGATGGTATTCTGCCCATAAAGCCAAATACCAATGACGAATTGGCCACCACAATGAGCTACTTTTCAATCAGCACCGATGGACCAACACTGAGCACGCATTCTCCACTTTGACCACCTCTGGTAGACTTTTCTTCAAGGCTTGGAAAGCTGTCTCCCCAATGGAGTGGACGTGGTGCAAGTCGTCTCACCTAGCCCCTTCAACAATTCTCTTAAGGTGGCCATCTTGATGAGTCTTGCCGCTTTCCTGCTCACCTCCCTTAGGACTAGACGACTAGGCCTCTAGTTGATGTTCCACTCCCCTCGGCCACTGCCTCTGCATACGAGGCCTTAGGTGAGTTCATACTTCAACTCGGCCGCTACTGCTTGGTTGTTTAGCCTTGTATCGGATTCCCTATGTGCGAATGACCCCCATGTGCTCAAAATCAATTACCAAGAGAGGTAATAGCACACACACTGAAGATGTGTCACACTGAAGATGAGTATTAAAATAACGCGGAAGATAGCTACCAAGTCTGAGATACTATAATAAGTGCACATAACATGCGACCCAGGCTGCGTGTAGCAGAGAGTGAACCAGACGCTTCACCCCTGATCGATTTCCACCTCAACGCAGAGGACCCCAAAGCTCAGCCGTTAAACAAGGAAACAGCCAGCAAACTCCTCTCGGAATCACAAGAGCAGCCCTTAGCTCCTCCCACCACTCAGCTTGCACCCCACTCGTGCTGCTTAGAGTTGCCTGCGAGCCTGCGATCACACCACCTGAAGGAAATCCAATAATCTTTTAGAAAATGCCTTTAAGTATTAAGTGATGATTAGTCTCTCGTTTCAAGATAATTCTCTGTTTGACGAGAAGAGTATAGTGCTTTCTCTTTGTTCTAAAAAAAATAAGCATAATAACATGATGATAGGTTATCTTTCAATATTTTATAATAATTTTGCCTTGGTTCAAATTAATGATTAAATCTAGTTGGCTATATATGAGCTAATTGTTTTTACTTAAAAAAGCGATAAAGGCATTTTTAAAAAGATTTATTGTATTTCTTTTGAGATTAAATCATTGAGAAAATTACTTCTCTTTCATTTGAGTACGAGTTCTCTCTTCTTTGCTATATGGTGTGTGGGTGTGGGTGTGTGTGTGTGTGTGTGTGTGCACGTGCACGTGCACGTGTGCATGCATGGAGTGTGCACATGTGCATGCATGGACTTGTGAGTCCACACACACACACACACACACACACACACACACACACACACAGAACAAAGTTGTTTGAATTTAGTTTTATCTATTTTATTTGTTATTTTTTATTTCTTAACATAAAAGACAAATCATTTTGATTTTTTATTAACTTGTTATTTCTTGAAAAAATAAAATTTGGGTTAAAGAAGAATTAAGATAAGTAGAAATTGGTTCAAAAAAATAAGATACAAATCATGGGTCCCGGAGGAGGTATGGAGAGGGGCAATCGTTTTCATCTTTTTGTTTTGATTTAGGATGCCAACTTTCATTTAAGAGCCTCATATGGGGAGTTTTCATCTCCGTATTGTGTTTTAGAATGCCAACACAACCCTTCACCTTGTTTATGCACGATGACGCTTCCTTAAGCCTCAAACCAAACAAGTATACCGCACACTTATGGCGTCGATATAGTGGTTCTCTCCATTAACAAAAAGTGGGGTATGAACTGGCTAGAATTGAGATAGGAGGCAGCCACCAAGAACATATGGTGCCCATAGTGGCCTCTTGATATGCGCTCTTCCTTTGGAAGGTACTATGGGGAGCCCTATCAACTAGGGTAAAGGTTCTAGCCAGGGGAATTGGCCTAGATAGATGCTCTCAATGTAGAATGGCTAAAGCGAAGTCCTCTCCCACCTCTTCAAGAAATGCCCTGCGGTCAACGATCTGGCAGGTAGCTTTTAAGGGAGAGGGAAAGAGAACGCAATAAAGATGTGGTGAATATCTTTCTCAGTCAGTGGGAAGGAATTCACGATCTCCAGCATACTCAAGATGCAGTCAGGGCATTGCAGACATGTCTGACATTTGAAAGCAAGGCCTCTAATTGGTGGATGTCTCTTAAGGAGATGAACATCATACCACAGACTTGGGCAACCTTTGAGGCTGTATTTAGAAAGGATTTTTTGCCCACGAATGAAACGGACAAAAATTGGTGGCTTGGGATAAGTGTTCCATGCGACAACATAAATCATTGTTGGAATATATCTTGCACTATCGAGATATCATCCTCAAGATGGAGGGGTTAGACACCTTTCAACAAGTGCGTGGGTTTATCCGCGGTTAGACACTAGAGCGTAAGAAGCATGCCAAGACTCAAGATCTCAAAATGCTTGAGGAGGCCATAGCGCAAGCTCACATCCACGATGATCCTCATGATAAGACAATGCACAATACTCATGTGCTTAACAAATACACATGGTAAGATAGGTACACAACATGGACACAATAAAAGAAAGTTTATAGTAGCCAATTCAGAGGTGTACAAGAAACCCAAGGTGTCTAGAGGGCCTCTCTCTATAGAAGAGTTTGAGAAGGCAAAAAAATGAAAGTTATATTTTCAATGTTCAGGAAGCGTTCATGGAAAAAAGGATTGTCCAAAGACGAAATCTGTTGCCCAGGGCAAGGAGAGAGTAGTGCACATGGTGCAACTGTTGCCTCTTGAGTCTTCCTCACATTTCTCCAATAAGGAGGTAACACACATAAAGGTTTTGCATGAATGCTATATAACAGCTTCCAAGTGGCAGCAGACCTTCGGTCCACAAGAGGTAGTGCGTATGCACAAATCTATTCAAGGGCACAAGGTATGTATCTTGGTAGATGATGGTGCCTCACACAATTCCATTAACTACGGCTTAGTGAAACGGCTCAAGTTGCCCCAAACTCCAAGTTCCCATTGCTACAAGGTAGTGATGATGAACGGCCATGATACTGAGGTGTGGGACACTCAAGTGAGAGCTGTACTCTTGAAAATTCAAGGGTATGCCACATGCTTGGATTTCTAGGTTATGAATATGGAGTGGGAAGATGTGGTACTTGGTCAAGAATGGTTGCATAGCCTAGGACCATCACTTAAGTGTAGCACTACAAGCACAACAATCTGAAGTTTGAAACCCATGGTGCACATGTGTTGTTGCTAGGAGAGAAGGATATGCCTTCCTCACCCCTCACATGTACAACCGAGCTTATGAAGCTCACTTCTAATAATGCAATAGAAGAAGTTTTCCTGTGTTACTATTTGTGTCATTTTCTTTCAAAAGTTGATTTTGTTGACAATTCCTCAAAGTTGCATGTTTCTCTCTCTTCCCCCCCATCAATGGCTACTACTCTATCTCCTCAACAAGCAAAAGTTGCTAGTTAGACAAATTTAATGGAATTTCAAGATGTTTTCCCAATGATTTACCACCATGATTATTGCCAACACGATCTGTGTAACATGACAATGAATCGGTTATCAAACCACCCTACAGAATGAGCCATTCTAAGGCTATTGAGATGGAACGTCAGCTTGCTGACTATCTCAGTAGAGGGTTTATTCAACCTATTTCTTCACCATGGGATTTTCCTATCCTATTGGTGAACAAAAAGGACGATAAAATGCGCACGTGCGTTGACTACCGTGGTTTGAATGTGGTAACTTTAAAAAACAAGTACCTATTACCACGAGTGGATGAGTTGTTTGACAAGCTCAGTCATGCTCGTATTCTTACTAAGATAGACTTGTGGTCAATATTCACCAAGGACTTGTTAATATACCTAAAACTACATTCCAAACAAGGTTTGGACATTATGAGTTTTTGGTTATGTCCTTTGCGTTAACCAATGCACCCACAACTTTTATGCTCCTAATGGATAGTTTCTTGAGACCATATCTGGGAAAGTTTGTTATCGTCTTTCTTGATGAAATTCTTGTGTACAATGCCTCTAAAGAAGAGCATTTGCAACATCTGGGATAGGTGTTTGAATTGCTACAAGCAATATATGCCAAAGAGTGAAAGTGTGATTTTCTCAAGGAGGAAATTCACTATCTATGGCATGTTATTTCACCTGATGGGCTGCACATGGATCAATCCAAAGTGGATGCCATTCGGAGGTGGCATTCTCCCAAAAATCTCGAAGAATTGCAATTTTCTTGGGATTTGCAAGAAGGTTCATTAAAACTATGCTCACATTGCGAGGCCAATGACGGACCATCTAAAAGGCCAAGGGGAGAACCTTTCAGCTGGGTACCGCTCACCACCAAAGTTTTGATGCTCTCAAGGATGCATTAGCTACATCTCCTGTTCTAGCTATTGTGGATCCTTTGAAGCCATTCGTTTGTGAAACGGATGCTAGTAATCGTGCTATTGGAGCAGTCCTTCTACATGAGGGAAGGCCAATTGTAGTTGAAAGCAAGAAGCATAGTTCAACACAACATAACTACTCTGCTTATGAACGTGAACTCTATGCAAAAGTGTCTGCCTTGAAGACATGGCGGCATTATTTAATATGGAGATAAGTTTGAGATTGCGTTCGACCATGAAAGCATTAAATGGTTTACGCAATAGATTGATTTGAAGGGTCGAAAGGCCAGGTGGGCTAAGATTCTTCAAGAGTATGAGGCAAAGCTCCGATATCGTAAAGGACAATACAACGTGGTAGCTAATGCTCTTAATCGTATGCCTAAGTTCAACTCTCTTCTGTTCACAAAAATTCAAAGTGAGTTTTTAGAATGTCTTAAGGGTAAATTGAACATGACTCTGCATACTCCAAAGTGTGGAGCCATGTGAAAACAAGGGATCCTTCTCACTCTACTGTTGGTAGCGTGTCATAATGACTAATATCTAATTCTCCTAAATGATTTTCTCATGTTAAATTGATCATTTAATATGGGGAAGTACCAGGGGAGAAAAAGCTAGAATATTGGTAAGGTTGGCAGATCTGTCTCAGTAGTGGGGATGCAAAGGAGAGAAGATAGGGATCCAAAGAGGGACCATTGTTGAACCATAAATGTGCACTATTCCCTAAGCTAGCCTTAAGGTCCAAGAGAATTAAAGGGTTGCCTAGGAGGAGGCACCAAAGGGCATGGGACAACTATAAATAAGTCTTCTATATTGTAATCTCAAGCATGAATGTGAATCAAGAAGTAGTTGTGTCCGTTTCTCTCTCTCTCTCTCTCTCTCTTGCGTCATCTTCTTCATGCTCTCTCTCTAACCATCTCTCTCTCTCCCCTCCCAACAGTTTGGCGATCCCGCTGGTGTCTCTTCTTGTGGAGATGGGAATGAGTTGAGATCACCGAGGAGGAGACGATGGGGCGGTTACTTCGGAGGTTTGAGACCTTTCAATGGGCATGGTGTGAGTTTGAAACTCCTTTTCTTGAAGAAAGTGCAGTTTTGCACAGGCAAAAGAAACATTCTGACTTACCTAGGGCACCACCATCAGGTCTTGAACCCGTGATGGGATGATAATGGGTTTGAAGGTCCAACCACTAGGTAACGACTTCTGATGTTTAAAATTCACATTAATCTAAGATTATTATAACTTTTCATGGTGAGGATAGCATAACAGTACGTAAGGGTCGACATTTACTGTGTTGCCAAGAAATGGACATGGGAACAAATTTGGACAACATGGGGAGAAATGGCAAGGCGGTTATATAGAGGTGGTGTGTGAGGTCTTGGGTCTAAGACCATGAGGTAATTGATGTTGTGTTTTACAAGTGTTTTGCTTAGTGATTGAAGTTTCCATCTTCATTGCACTACCTAGTTATTGAAGGAACACAAAGAATTGTATTGTAAAATTTCTCCCTTGATGGGGGAAACCTATAATACAAAGCCTTTTGGAGGGGGGACCGGCTCCATGTAAATCCGGTCCTCAACTGTTGTCAATAGCTTAATTTCTCTCTCTTTTGAAGTATTGTTCATGCCTATCTCACAAGGTGTTATGCTTTTGTTGCTCTCTCCACTCTTGTTATACTCATTAGGAATCTATTCTAATGAAATGATCACTATGTTCATGCTATTTTTTGCTACACACAAGTTACTAGGCCATTAAATGTTATAATAAGACACTGCACAATACTCACGTGCCTGACAATACACATGGTAAGACACGTACACAGCATGGGCACAATAAAAGAAAGTTTATAGTAGTCAATTCAGAGGTGTAGAAGAAACCCAAGGGGTCTAGAGTGCCTCTCTCTACATAAGAGTTTGAGAAGGCGAAAAAAGAAAAGTTATAATTTCAATGTTTAGGAAGCGGCCATGGAAAAAGGGATTGTCCAAATAGAAAATCTGCTGCCCAGGGCAAGGACAAAGGAGTACACATGGTGCAACTATTGCCTCTTGAGTCTTCCTCACATTTCTCCAATAAGGAGGTGCAAAAGTGCCTGTTGTGAAGACATGGCAGCGTTATTTATATGGAGCTAAGTTTGAGATTGCATTCGACCATTAAAGCATAAAATGGTTTACACGATAGATTGATTTGTAGGGTTGAAAGGCCAGGTGGGCTGAGATTCTTCAAGAGTATGAAACAAAGCTCCGGTATTGTAAAGGACGATACAATGTGGTAGCTGACGCTCTTAGTCGTATGCCTGAGTTCAACTCTCTTCTACTCACAAAAAATCGAAGTGAGTTTTTGGAATCTCTTAAGGAAAACTAAACATGACTATGCATACTCCAAAGTGTGGAGCCATGTGAAAACGAGGGATCCTTCTCACTCTAATGCTGGTAGTGTGTCATTAACCTCCACACCCAGTTCTCCTCTATCGAGTGATGAACAACAGAGATTGAAGAAATTTTTCATTGATAATGGGTACCTACTCCACAAGGGGTGAGTTTATATACCGACGAATGCGGAAATTCGGTGCCAAATTCTTTATGAATGTCACGATAGTCCAAGTGCAGGGTACCCATGCATTAAGAAGACTTATGCTCTTGTTAGACGACAATTCTACTGGCCACGTTTACATGGCTATGTTCAAGATTATGTCTTGCATTGCCAAAAATATCAAGTTAATCAAGCAGAGCGCCTGAAGGCGGGAGGTCTCTTACATCCATTAGAGATTCCTAATGGTAAATGGGAAAGTATCTCTATGGATTTCATTATGGGTTTACCAACCACTGTATGAGGTCATGACTTAGTTGGGTGATTGTAGACCGGTTGACTAAACTAAGCAAGTTTATTCCAACCAAGTCAACTATTAAGAATCCAAAAATAGCTAAGTTATTTGTGGACAATCTGTACAAGTTGTATGGACTACGAAGTAACATTGTGAGTGATCTTGAGCTCAAGTTTAATAGTCATTTTTGAAGGGCTATGTTTAAATGATTGGGTACACAACTCAACCTCAGTACATCATATTACCTTGAAATGGATAGTCAGACTAAAAGAGACAATCAAGTGCTAGAGAATATGCTACAAGCATACCTTAGCAAGAAGCAATCAGACTAGGAAGAGTATCTACCTATTCTTGAGTTTAATAAAAAAAATGCTAAGCGTGTAACAACTGGATTTAGTCCTTTCATGCTAATGTACGGCAAGTCAATGCTAAGGACCTAGGTCAAGGGCCGAATGCTAGGGCAAGGAATCCTACAAGGCCAAGGATCTATAAATAGGGAGGTAGGGAGGAGGATTCTTCTAAGCAGTTCCCAGGGATTTTACAATCTCCCAATAGCGCTCAAGACACAAGTTCGGAACCACAAATGGTATCAAAAGAACTCCAACAACACCAGAATTCAAATGCAAGAGATCCATTGGGAATTTACAAGCACACGCTCACCCAAAAGACCACCATCAAAACTAGGAAGCATCTGCCTTGGAATGGATTTATAGCACACACAAACCAATGCACTTGAGGAATAGAGCTTGCACCTTTACCAAATAACTCTTTAAAGCCACAATTTCAAAGTGTAGACACACCACCAAACAAGAGAGATTCCACAACCTACCATACACCAAAATGAATGCGGGTTGCCATATCTTGTACCCTGTGGGAAATAGACCGTATCTCCCAAACCACAACTCCAAAAGGGATGCTTTTAAGCCTTAAAAACTCTTTGCATTTTCTGAAACAAAATTTTTGAAGATCACAAATTTATAATCTATGCACCTCTATGTGCAAACTTGGTGCGAACAGCCAACTGCCCTAGCCGACTACACGTAGCCAAGACTAGTCGAGGGCAAAAAAACTACATCGAAATGCATGGAGAAGGCATACCGACCCAAGACCTGAAAAATTCTGATATTTGGCTGAACTTTTGTATGTTTTTTCATGAGTTTAAGTCATATACAAGTGACACCTCAAAAAACTTACTTACAACCATCTAAAGCAATCCGACAACAATCACTACACTAGCGGTTTGCACTTCATGTACGTATGCTTGCTTTTAAAACCCACAAAAAGAAAGCTCACACATCCTTTTGACATCGTGCGTCATGTCCATATGTACAAATTTACAAAAAACGAGATGTTGAAAATATGTGCAACAATGTGTGTCCTCCCTAAGAGACACCCACTGGGCAAAAGAGAAGAGGAGCTTCTCTGGACTCACCAGTGTTTGGGCAAACCCCCCATCCGGACTAACTTACACGGGGTCTTAAGTGAAGGGTGAGTGGTGGGATCAAGGGCAGGGAAGCCGGGCGTGAAGGGAGAGGGGATCTCGACGCTCCACGTCAGCATAAAAAGTAAACGCGGACAGGCCTGCTGATGTGACGTGGCTGGGTGGCGTGACAGGGTTGAGCTGTCTGAATTGTGGTTGAGATGGAAAAAAAATTGGATTTGCGTGGGGCGCGGGTCGCATTTTTGAAACTGCGAACGCTATGCGCGCCTGCTTCTGGTGCAGGACCGCCCTTGCTTGTTGCAAATCAGGCATCCTGTACTACACTCCTGCTTCTGGTGCATGACCACCCTCCTTACTTGTTGCAAAATATGGGGCTGGATGCAAAGTGTGCCTGTCAAAGAGAGGGCTGTCTAGTAAGGCTGCTGATGCACCTCAGTAATAGCCATTAAGTTTTAGGGTTTGGGAGGGGCACCATCTGGGTGCTTGCTTATGGTCTGAGAAAGAACAGAAAAAAGTGCCTTTGATGAGGCTACACACAACGGAGCCCGATGGGCATGTCAACCAGGTTCTATTTTGATCTTTTTGTCTACAAATGTCTCTCCCTTGTGTGTGCTTTGCAATAAGCATCTAATGTCTCCACTATTTTGCATGTCTCTTTGTCTACCAAAGTCTCACTAATTTGTGGATGTTTAATATCAGCAAGTTGGGTTGCTTGCAAGGGGTTAAAATTGTCAGGCTTGCATTGTTATGCTCCTGAAGGTGCATCAAGCCAACAATGCAGCCAATCTTTCGTTTAAAGATTACCTTGGTTTTGCGACTACTACAGAGGGCGAATCAAGTGATGATGATCTGGATCAATATGGATTTTTGGAACACCATAATCTTTGGGATGAGATGGATGTTTGTATGGATCCATTGCCTAATGTTGAGGACTTGGGGAATTCCTTAGATGCATTACAATAATTATCAAACACATTCTTCTCATTTGATGAGAAGATGTACTCCTTAATGGTGAATACTTTGGCTGGGACAGTCACAATGTCACTTTCAATTCTAAAAGCACATGATGTGAGAGGGATGATGAATCTAAAGAGGTGGAATAGAATGAGAGATGGTCTCTCCCTTTTCCCAATTGCCACCTCACAACAACTTTACTTGCAGCTGAAATCATCCGGCCTAAAAATCGCATACATAGAAGATTGGGTGCGCATTGTATGTGCAACCCATTGTCCCTCAAGGCATGAAAAACACTTGGGAGTGGTTGCCACTATTAACGCAATCAAGACCGAATGGTGCATTGACATGAGAAAAAATGGGATATTTCATGACTACATAAGAGATTTGGTAATTGTGTGTGTTGTTTGTTGGAATAGAAACCTATTTCCCATGATGTCTCCTCTTGGCCTGCTTGTAACTGTTCTACTACTACTTCAAGCACATCAATTGAGACAACCCTATCCCAAGTGGAGACACAATTGGCAAACATCATGATAAAGCATCAGACAAGGCTTGTCTTGGTCAGATCAACAAAGAAGCATGGATTAAGCAAGTAGGTGCAAGAATACACGTCTCATTGGTGGGGTAGCATTCAACGAAAAGGTGCACACAAGCAACGAGATCAAAAATCCCAAAGGCATAGATGTGGATTCAAGGTGGTGGTCCAACTCTTTGGAGAATTTGATAAGGTGATTATCAAAGTCCAAGGTACTCATGAGGGACATGTAACTGGCTCTCGTGCAAACCTTTATCACCTGCCAATGCATCCATCTGTAACTGCATGTTGCACAAAGGACATGTTTGATATAGGCACTTGCTGGCATGTTGCAAAAATATCAAAGTCAAAGGAACACCTTCACATGGATCATGCATCTACACTTGATCATGTGATCTATTGGTTCTTCATGATACCAAAAGAAGTGCGAATGTTGCTACACTGGATGCACACACAAGGTATTTCACTCTCTCCCAAAGCATCTCAAGGGTTGAATCGTATTGTTTGACAAGTAATTCTTTGCAGATCTATATTATGTTGCATCTCTTGGCCTTACTGTAGGAGAATATGCAGAGCATGATTGGACTGCAATGCTTATGGAAGCTCTTCGCTTGCAAGATTTGAAGAAGGTACCATTGAGAGCTCAACCTCTGGTCACATTTTGCATGCTTTTTTGTTCATGGGCATGCGCTTGCTTGTAGGTCATATTTGTCCAACCATACAACCCAAGGGCAGATGATGAATGCAAGAGACCATTTATTCTTGTCATTCAAGATGAGGACATGCTTGAAATTGCTATTTGTTTCTCTCATCATAACTCTTGGGCAGTGGATAGCACATTCAAAAAAAATTTCTTTGGGTTACCGCTTTATGTTGAAGTCTTGCCCAACCAAATTGGTGTAGGGATGCCAATATGGCTGATGTTATGCACGAGCTATGTGGGCACTAATCACAAAATAGTGGCTTTGGAGTTGACCTTCAAGATGGTCTTTGCAAGGCTAGGCAAAATTTGTCATGCAGCTATTGTCATTGACAAGAATTAGCAAGAGCTAGAAGCAATTCTTAAGGTGGTCAATGTGGATCCTCATTGCTAGAGAGAAGATGAAGCCGGAAACCCAAAACAAGTTGCATGCCATGTATTACTATGCTAGTTCCATGTCAAGAAGGCATGGGTGGAGAACTTATTGCCGCATGTATGCAGTTGTTGTAGTTGTTGCATAGATTTTCGTTCCTTTGGTGTGTCAAGGGCTGCTATCAATATTAATAACCAGCTTGTTGAAATCATTTCATAGATCCCTAAGCACAAGCGAGCTGATGTCTATAACCACTTATCAAATCTAATGCAAGCACCAACTGAGGAGATTTTTAATAGGGGATATAGCCAGTTGTTGGATACATATTCAATGCAGCACATGCATGTGGCAAACAAGGTGGCCAAAGTTTGGGCGTCTATTTGTACATGGGAATGTGGACACTACAAACCTGGTTGAAAGGTTATGGCAATATATCAAGTATACTTTGCTTGATGCGAAGATAAATAGATCGATACTTGTCCTTTTGCATGCACTTGTGGGTGATTCATTGCATGGAACCTACATCGGAGGAACCTTGCTTGAGTTCTTTAAGCAAAAGAAAGAGATTGGCAAGAGTCGATTGGTTTTGGAGTTTGTAACTAGTATCGTATTCTATTGTATATTCCAACTCCTAAGTTCTTGTGTTTAAACTTGTCGCAGCTGATTCCGGGCGTTTTAATCGAGTTGGGTCAAGCAAGCAACACACATCCAGATTAGCAGGTGGTGAGGTGATTTTGAAAAGATTTGAAGCTGATCCTACCACCCTTCAAGTGATAGAGGAAAGCACTTTGCTGTTCAAAATTCTTAGCATGTCATCTCCTTCCCAATGGTATCATGTGAGCGTCCAATCTAGCTATTGTGATTGTCCTGACTGGGCTTCAGAATGCAAGCATCACTACGAAATCCGACTAATAGTTCAAAAGCACTTTCCTCAACTTCTATGTATTTTCCCAGTTCTTGATAGCATACATGCCTTCAACCATGTGGTTCGGGAGGCCAATGCTCAAGCAAGGGAGCAAGATGCAATGATGGGGGACCAAGATTCAATGGGGGACAAAGATATGTCAAGCCAACTACCCACCATCGCCGAGGAAAGTGTAGCCATTATTGATAACCAAATTCTTGGATGCATCTAAGACTTGAAAGGACTTTTAAAAAGCTTTGAAGAACAGTTGGGGCAGTGTGATATTGACCTAAAACTGATCCTCTTTAATCAGTTCTGCAACTCAAGGGATTGCGTCTCCACTATGATTGTCCCAAAGCGCATTGACTTGCCAGCAACAACAGGCTCAATTAGACAGATCCAAGCACATGTAACACAAACTCGGCTTGGTCATGGTGTGGCACAAGAAGCCGATGGATGTGGAGCTGAAGTTGGGTTGGTCTCAATTGTCCCTCCAAAGGCCTCAACTACTGGCATTTTAAGACGCAAACATCAGCGAGGGAGGAGCCGAGTACGCTTCAAAAAGAGACGTAAAGTGTTCTGCTTTTATTGTTGTAGCAAATGTATTTTGCTTGATTCAAGAGAAAGCCACTCATGCCATACATGCCATGCTCTCTTACCCTTGACACTTGAGCAAACCCCAACGGGTTCAGAGTCTCCTCTTCTAAATCAACATGTTACTCTCTTCAATGATGTCATTCAGAGGGGGCAAGTGGTGTAATGCAAATGGCCTATGACCTTTGAGAATAGCGGAATTAAAAGAATTAGAGTGAGCATTTTTGTGAGATTACTTTGAGAACTTGGAGGGTGAATTTAATTGATGGTAGCAACATAAACATAGTACTTAATTAAATTGGCATGAACACTACTTTTGCAAGAGAGAGAATATTAGAGAACATGACAATAGATGAGGACCGGATTTACTTGGAGCCGGTCCCCCCTCCAAATGGCGTTTGTATTATAGATTCTCCCATCAAGAGAGACTTTGTTACAATACAATCTTTGTGTTCTTTGTGACCTTGGTGATGCTATGAAGATGGAAAGCTTCATGCATCACAAGCTTAACATAAACTTTGCAAAAATCATTAACTATCCCAAGCCTCGGTCCCAAGGCCTCAAACACCTTCGAAGGTGGAGAGAGCTAGCAGGGAATGAAGGTAGGGAAGAGGAAGAAGAAACATTCCATACGAGAAAGAAATAGTTCCTCACTTATCATCACTCTTTTTGCTTAGCATAGCATAATAGCATAGTAATGAAGATAAAGAAGATGGAAATCTTAAGCATTGAAGCATGGCTCTTGGTTGGATTTTCATTCCATAGCCAAGAGTGTTGGTATAGGCTCTCCACTTCTCAACAAACTTGGAGAAGGAGATGGAGCTCTTGCATTTTGCAATCCACACAATGAGAGAATGTGTGTGTGTGTGTGTGTGTGTGTGGGAGAGTATACGCCCCCCTCTCATGCTTGGTCCACACCTCTCTCTTTCTCTCTCTCTCTCTCTCTCTCTCTCTCTCTCGTTATTATTTCCTTTGGACGTGTCTTCTTTTTCCTCTTTTGAGAGAAAGAACTTAATTATTCATTTTTATGTATCTAAATTTTCATTGGACCCCTTTGAAACCTAACCAATAGCATTCAAGCACATCATGAGGGCCACATGTGGAGGATCATTTGAACATGTGTCTTTTATGCTTATTAAATCATTTTGGTTGAATGGAATACTTCAAGGACTTATTCAATCAAGCAAGCATGTGTCTTTTATGCTTATTAAGTCATTTGGTTGAATGGGATACTTCAAGGACTTGTTCAATCAAGCATGGACGTTCATGTTTCTTTAGAACTTATCTTTGAATTTAACATTTCAAAAACCTTAATCATTTAAGCATAAATAGCACCTCAAGCTTTGGGCAAGGTTCCCACAACCACTTTAAGTGCCTTAGCATCTCATGCTTGGGTACGATTCCCACCTCGATGTTAGCCTTAGCTTACGTAAGGTCAAAGGACTTTTTAACGCTAACTTTTAAAGGTCTTTAATGAAGCTAACCCTAAAGTCTTTTAAGCTCCATTAGGTTGCATTGCTCTTTGACAGACCATCTCTCATTTGGACCCCTTTACCATTGGCCCCGTCTTGAGATAGATCCGTAAGCACATGTCTATATTCTAACCCTTGTTCCCGTTTATTATCCCACATTAAATGATTAGTTTAATAGGAGAAAATCATTTGGGTTGGTTAGATATTAGATTTTATGACATTACCTCTCTCTTGAAATCATAGTCGTCCTCAACTATGAGGTAAAAAAGATAAAGCCATAGTCATTAGTCAATTTGTCTTAGCGGGTAGAGAATCCCTTTTTACCCTACGACATCATTACAAGATGGATGACTAATCCATTTGGTGCTTGGGCAACATAGATGCCGCAAGCATGTCTGCTCTTTAGTCCATTCCAACCTCCCAAGTAGAGTGACAAATTCTACATGGTGTTTGAGAGATGTCGTCATCACAAACATGATTCTTAGTATGCATACTACTTAAATTGTGCACAATAAAGAGAGAATTAGTCTTATAAGACAAAAACATTGATCATTTAAAAGAAACATGTACATTTGCTTACTCTAATGTAGCATTGTAAGGGTTGACAAGGTTGATACTATCCTTAAATTGGATTTCTTGCATCCATCTAGCATCTTCAAAAGGATAATTTTTGAACTTAATAAGGTACGGTCGGATAATTTTACCATGTCGTAGTACCTTGTATTCATGCCGAAGGATAGCTTCGGGTTGTAGCACCTCTCTTGATCTTCGATTTTGGGAGGGTCTTCAATAATTGGTTCATTTGGAGGCTCTCCTAAGTAAGCTTACATGAAAAGCATTGTGTATGAGACAATGGTTAGGCAACTTGAGTTGATAAGACATCTCATTGATTGGCTTCAAAATATGAAAAGGACCATAGTATCTTTTTGCTAGTTTAGCATAATACTTTTGATGGCCCGTAGGATTTTTGCCCGTCGTTTTCCTCAATCCAGCCTTAGGAAACTTAAGTAAGACCCAATCATTTTCTTTGAACGTTAAGTCCCTTCTGTGCTTGTCAGCAATAGCTTTTTGCCTTAGTTGAGAGATGGATATAGCCTCCTTAATCTTTTGAAAAGATGCTTGCAGGTCACGGCTATACTCATCGGCAACGAAGATCTTCCCATGTACTTTAAGTAGCAAGGGACTTTTAGGTCTTCCCTCTATGATTTCAAAAAGTGCTTTTCCCGTAGAAGTATGGATAGTATTATTATACGCATACTCTACAAGAGGTAAGTACTTTTCCCATTGTGAGCGTTGATCTACTTTTGTAACATAGGTCTTTAGTAGATCAAGAATCGTAAGATTGGCTATCTCACTTTGGCCATCTGTTTGTGGGTGATAGGCCAAAGAGAGATTCAATCTTGTACCTAGATTTTTGAAGAGACCTTTCTAGAAATTACTGATCATTCTAGGATCTCTATCTGATACGATGGATGTTGGCAATCCATGGTGTTTGAAAATCTGGGGTATAAAGAGAGTTGCCAATTGGTGTGCCTTAATAGTCTTCTTGACAGGGATAAATTGTGCTTGCTTGCTAAACCTGTCGACTATTGTCCATATTCCTGTATTCCCATGGATAGACTTAGATAATCCAAAGATAAAATCCATGGATATACTCTCCCATGGTGAATTAGGGATTGGCAATGGTTGGAGTAATCAAGGTTGCTTCCCTCTATCATACTTGGTCTTTTGGCATACCACACATTTTGAAACATACTCTTGTATGTCCACTTTCATGGTAAGCCAATAAAAGTACATATCTACTCCTCGAAGAGTAGGTTGAATGCCTCTATGCCCCGCATAGGGAGGAGCATGGGATTCATAAATGACTTTCTCACGAAGGGGTTGGGTAACACATACCCTATTGCCATGGAGAAAATAACCATCCTGCAAGGTGAATGGTTCCTCTTTCTTCCTCAAAGAAAGGGCGGACATTATTTCTTTAAAGTCAAGGTCAGTAGCATACTCATCTATCATAGAAGATAGATCATTGTGGGTTGCTATAGACACAGCATTAACTTTTGGTTGTCGTGAAATTGCATCAATCACTTGATTATGCTTACCAGCAATGTGAGCAATGTGGAAATTAAATTGCGAAAGAAAATTTGCCCACCTCATTTGTTTGTCGGAAAGCTTTGTTTGAGTCAGAAGTACTTGAGATTTTGATGGTCTGTTCGTAAACTGAATGGAGTCCCCAATAAATAGTGCTTCCATGTGTCTAGGGCATGTAGAATAGCTAAAAGCTCTTCCTCATAAATGCCCAAGACTTGTTCATCTGTATTGAGCCTTCGGCTCTCATATGCTATGGCATGCCCTTCTTGAAGCAAGACTGCTCCAAGGCAATCACCAGAAGCATCACATTGGACCTCAAATGGCTTTGAGAGATCCGGAAGCATGAGGACTGGTTGAGAGGTAAGATTCTCTTTGAGCTTGTCAAAAGATTTTTGCTCTTTAGCAGTCCATGAATACTTAACATTTCTTCTTTGTTAAGTCATGTAATGGTCTTGCTATTTGAGAAAATTTTGCTATGAAGCGCCTATAGTATGCACACATACCAATAAAGATTCTTAGCGCATGTAGATTCCTTGGATTAGGCCATGCTTTTATTACCTCCAACTTTGATGGATCTATACGGATACCATCTTGAGAGATAATATGACCTAATTATTGAATCTCTTGAAGGAAAAAATTCGCTTTTCTTTTGATTGAGAAGAAGCTTGTTCTCCCTCAATGCTTGAAAAATCACTTGGAGGTGTTGCTTGTGTTCCTCCAAGGACTTGGAGTAGATGATGATATCATCAAAGAACACTCCAGTGAACTTGCAATAGGGTCTAAATATTTTCTCCATCAAATGATTGAATGTGGCAGGTGCATTGGTCAAGCCAAAAGGCATGACTAGATATTCATAAAGACCAAACGTGGTACGAAACGCGGTCTTTAGGATATCTTCCTCCACTATACTTATTTGATGATAGCCACTTTTAAAGTCAATCCTACTGAAGTAGGTAGAGCCTTGTAGCTTATCAAACAGATCTTCTATCCGAGGTACGGAAAATCTATTTTTGATAGTGATATGGTTTAGTGAGTGATAGTCCACCCACATGTGGTATGTACCATCTTTCTTTTGCACTAAAAGGACTGGAGAACAAAAGGGAGAGGAGCTAGGCCTCACCATCCCTTTGTCTACCAATTCTTGTACTTTGCCTCATAATCTCCTCTTGTTGAGCTTGGGAAACTCGATAAGGAGGCTTGTTAGGCAGTGAGCTTTCTGATAGGAGCTCAATTCAATGGTCATCATCCGCTCGTTTTGGAGGCAAGTCCATAGGGATATCATCAATGAACACATCTTGGAATCCTTTTAGAAAGTTAAACAAGTCTAACTCTTCTTGATTCCTACCATTTTCACTTGATAAACCATTAGCATCATTAATGGATTCTTTGACAAAAATCATGTACGCAGAAATTGAGCTTTTCATTGATTTATCAAAAGCTGGTGGATTTACAAGTGGTATAGTACGACCAGATTCATTAGCATCTATATACGTGTTCTTTCTCCTGTAGGTGAAGTAGATTCTCCTTTCAGGGAACTTCATGTTGGCAGCCATGCGATCAAACCATGGCGTCCCTAGGATAGCATCCTCATGTTGGAGAGGAGAGATGAAAAGTCTTCTTTGTCGACATAGCTTTGGACATGAAGCCTCAACTTCCCAATCAAGGGAGTAACGGAGGCTCACTATCCCTTGAAAGCTGTGTCAGCCGTTACAATATCTCCCATCTCGAAAGCTTGAATGCCCAACTTGGTGGCCAACTCCGTTGATATGAAGTTGTGAGTAGAGCCAGGGTCAAACAAGATGAAGGCATCATGCTCCCTTACCTTTCCCCAAGCATAGGAGAGAGGTGATCCTTTGCACTGAGCATCCTCTTTTGGAGCTTCGATAGTGCAAGTTCTAGGAGTCTCATTGCGAGCATTTCTTTTGGGACAAGAACAATAACCATGTCCTTACTCCCCACACTTAAAACATTTGTGATCCTTGCAAAAAGTTTCAAGCTCTTCAGGAGAGTTTATTTTTACCTTTGTAAAATCCTTTCTCCTTGGACCGATTGTTGTTGTTGTTGTTGGAATGGCCCTGGGAAGAATTTTGGGTATTAATTTTTCTCTTTGCATCACTTTTGTCTTTATTTTCCATGGGCTTGACATTCCGTCTAGCCCCTTGTTGGAAATTTATGCGCGAAGCAACCATGGTATGGTGGATTACTTTGTTGATATAACTAGGCCGTTGAGAGTTGACATACTCGGCCATCTCTTCAGGTAGTCCCGCACTGAATTGTTGCTTTTGCTCGGTGAAGTCTATCTTTTGAAACATAGTAGCCTTGAGATGTAAATCCCAAAACTTGTCCACATATTTGTGAATAGATTCATGAGAGAGAAGCCTCAAACTCCACCATTCAGTGAGCACTTTGTCCTTTGCATCGCTTGCAAGGAATTGCTTCATGATGGAAACTTGTAGAGTTTTCCAAGTCTTTGGGGCTTTGCCGTTGCCACGAAGGCTAGCCCACCATTGACAAGCCAATTTTTGGAAGTGCATAGCTACATGGCGTAGCTTGGAGGACTCCGTGAAGCCCTCATCTCCAAAGGCCGCATCAAATTGTTGGATGAAGGCCAATACTTTGTCAGTAGCACCAAAGGTGCCATCATAGGTGAGAAAAGATACTCTTTCCTCCCTCTTTGAACTTCTTTAGCTTTTGTGACCTTCACCATGCAGGGTAAGATTTGGAATGTCCTCCCCTCTTGTATTCTCTAGGAGAAAATCCATAGCTTTCATCGGTAGAGGAGGAAGGTGAAGAAGAAGGAGAAGAGGGTGACCTCTTTCTTGCCCTTTTCTTCCATTGTTTCCTCTCTTCCCTTTTGGAGTGACAAGGAGAAGGACTATGGGTTAACCGTTTCCTCTTGGGAGGAGTTGACAATCGTTTAGTCCGTCTTCTTCGTGGAGCCACATCTTTGGAGGAACTTAGGGATTCATTACTTTCTTGCTCTTTGTATTCCTCCTCTCGTATGGGAGAGAGTCTTCTTTTGGGGGTCTCATCAAGAGGCCTCCTAAGCTCTCTCTCCTCTTGGAGAGCAAAGGAAATCCCATAAGCACGAAGTTGTTGAGTAACTTCGGCTTGCAAAGCGGGGTTGCCCATAACTTTTTTCAATCTAGTAACAAGATAATTAACAAACATGGAGGCATCATCATTAGCACCTTCATGTGCAAAATCAAAGTTGTCAATGTTCATTCTACTCTCTTGGTTATTGTCAGCCATGTTAATTAAACTTATGTGTTTACTTAGTGTATGCCTTGGAAATTCAAAACCTTAGTTGCTACTCCTCTTAGCCTTTGAAAATAGGCACTTAAGTATCTACACCCACGGCTTGAATTGGTTAATTATAGAGAGTAGTGGAGTGGGTCTAACATAGCGAAGTTGCCGAGGGATAGCTCCTTTCGGACTTCTTATGGCTCAATAATGGTAAAGCCTTAGGTAAGTCTAAGAAGACTCCATTATTAATTAAAACCAAAGCTCCCGAGGTGTGCACCGTATTCCATATAGTAGGCTCAACAAAACCGATAATGGATCCCAATACCACTTACCCTAATATAATTAACAAAATCAACCATTGACATGCTACTTAAGAACCTCTCTTATTAAGCAAGAAAAGAGAAACCAAATGCTCTGATACCAATGTAATGCAAATGGCCTATGAACTTTGAGAATAGCGGAATTAAGAGAATTAGAGTGAGCATTTTCTCTGAGATTACTTTGAGAACTTGGAGGATGAACTTAATTGATGGTAGCAACATAAACATAGTACTTAATTAACTTGGCATGAACAATACTTTTGCAAGAGAGAGAATATTAGAGAACATGACAATAGATGAGGACCGGATTTACTTGGAGCCGATCCCCCCTCCAAAAGGCATTTGTATTATAGATTCTCCCATCAAAAGAAACTTTGTTACAATACAATCTTTGTGTTCTTTGTGACCTTGGTGATGCTATGAAGATGGAAAGCTTCATGCATCACGAGCTTAACATAAACTTTGCAAAAATCATTAACTATCCCAAGCCTCGGTCTCAAGGCCTCAAACACTTTCGAAGGTGGAGAGAGCTAGCAGGGAATGAGGGTAGGGAAGAGGAAGAAGAAACATTCCATACGAGAAAGAAATAGTTCCTCACTTATCATCACTCTTTTTGCTTAGCATAACATAATAGCATAGTAATGAAGATAAAGAAAATGGAAAGCTTAAGCATTGAAGCATGGCTCTTGGTTGGATTTGCATTCCATAGCCAAGAGTGTTGGTGTAGGCTCTCCACTTCTCAACAAACTTGGAGAAGGAGATGGAGCTCTTGCATTTTGCAATCCACACAATGAGAGAATGTGTGTGTGTGTGTGTGTGTGTGTGGGAGAGTATACGCCCCCCTCTCATGCTTGGTCCACCTCTCTCTCTCTCTCTCCCTCTCTCGTTATTATTTCCTTTGGACGTGTCTTCTTTTTCCTCTTTTGAGAGAAAGAACTTAATTATTCATTTTTATGTATCTAAATTTTCATTGGACCCCTTTGAAACCTAACCAATAGCATTCAAGCACATCATGAGGGCCACATGTGGAGGATAATTTGAACATGTGTCTTTTATGTTTATTAAATCATTTTGGTTGAATGGAATACTTCAAGGACTTATTCAATCAAGCAAGCATGTGTCTTTTATGCTTATTAAGTCATTTGGTTGAATGGGATACTTCAAGGACTTGTTCAATCAAGCATGGACGTTCATGTTTCTTTAGAACTTATCTTTGAATTTAACATTTCAAAAACCTTAATCATTTAAGCATAAATAGCACCTCAAGCTTTGGGCAAGGTTCCCACAACCACTTTAAGTGCCTTAGCATCTCATGCTTGGGTACGATTCCCACCTCGATGTTAGCCTTAGCTTACGTAAGGTCAAAGGACTTTTTAACGCTAACTTTTGAAGGTCTTTAATGAAGCTAACTCTAAGGTCTTTTAAGCTCCATTAGGTTGCATTGCTTTTTGACATACCATCTCTCATTTGGACCTCTCTACCATTGGCCTCGTGTTGAGATAGATCCGTAACCACATGTCTATATTCTAACCCTTGTTCCCGTTTATTATCCCACATTAAATGATCAGTTTAATATGAGAAAATCATTTGGGTTGGTTAGATATTAGATTTTATGACAAGTGGTTAGATGTGTACTTGGAGATCTTGGTACGGAGGAGAGGAGGTTTACGATTCGATGTGGGGACAGCTCAATACTTGATGGGGTCCTTGCATCCCAACAACGAATGGTTCTCATAACATGAGAAGCGAGGTTGCTACCGCTCTTTGCCCTTCGAAAATCTTGCTATTGGATAACAAAGTAGTACATGCGGTGGTTTATGCCATCGAGACAAGATTGTAAGTGGCTCTTCATAATGCGTGTTTGTATTAATACTACTTTGATTGGGAGTTTTAGTGATGTAGTGCTGTCTTAAATGGTCATTGCTAGGCAGTCCTGCTGGATGTTGATAGTTTTTGTCTTCCCTTTTCTTCGGACATGCAAGGATTGCTTACATACCAAATTGGTGGACAACCAACAATGCAGTAATTTTTCGATCAATATTTGGAGCTTTTAATGCCTGGTCTTTTATTGCATTGATGTTTGCATCGATATCTATAGCTTTGGAGGGCTTCTTACATACCAAACTTTTGGGAAAATGAGCAGTGTTGGGTCTAAGGTTGAAGTAGTGGAGATGGGTTTGGAGGTTGCATCGATTTTTGGGTTGATATTTGTAGCTTTCAATGCCCAATCACTTATTGCATCGATTTTGGATCGATATCTATAGCTTTCAAGGCCTTCTTACATACTAAACTTTTGGGAAAATAAATAGTGTTGTGTCTAAGGCTGAAGTAGTGGAGATGGGTTTGGAGGTTGACGGAAAATTGCAATTATTGCATAGATTTTTGTTTGATATTTGTAGCTTTCAATGCAGGCTTATGTACCAAACTTTTGGGCAAATGAATAGTGTTGTGATTAAGGCTGAACTTTTGGGCAAATGAATAGTGTTGTGTCTAAGGCTGAAGCAGTGGGGATGGTTTTGGAGGTTGAACATTAATTTTTGCATCAATTAATGGGTTGTTATTTGTAGCTTTTAATGCTAGTTATCTTATTGCATTGATTTTTGGATCGATATCTGTAGATTTCAAGGTGTGAGTACCGTACTTGGTCACGTATTGCATCAATTTTTAGATCGACATCTCTTAGCTTAGGAGGCTGTACCAAACCATTGGGCAAGTGAGTAGTGTTGTGTCAAATCGATCCATCATGTCTCAATGTCTCATGCATGTTATGTTGGTGACAATAGCCGTAAACAAGTTTGAATCCACCATGGTCAAGTTCCGGTTACCATAGCCAATGACAAGGGCTGACGCCATGCTGGCTGTAATGATTATAACCTATAAACGTGGAGAGTGACCAAAGCCCTAACTCTATCTATTGAGAATACTTGCATAAGAGACTTAAGACTTGAAATAAAGAATGCGAAAACCATAACCAGTGACTAGAGAAATGATGATCTTAACCAACATATTGAGACTTACCAACCTTAACAAGAAAAATCAAATGTGCTCGAAGATGGCGATGGTTGCAACTTCACGTGCTGAGAACACAATCGCATGCTATAACCTTGTTGCATACCAAAGCACTAACCAACAGATTCAAAGTCCAGGACTTCAACACATTTCAGTTTTACCTTTATAGAATGCATTCGCAAACCATAACCTTCAGAGCATAGCCATAACCAACAAAGCCGGGCACCGTGAATTGAAATAAAAAGTTTGAAACCATAGGCAATGACCTTGGTCAAGGCACAATTCGCGTAATCGATGACCATATTCGAGACATAATGCTAGAGACAGCACAAATGATCATAACCAACATATAACTAAAAAATTTAAATGGGCGCATAATGAGGCGACAATGGCCATAACTTGTGAGTTCGAAGATGGAGACGGTTGCAACTTCACTTGTTGAGAACACAACCGCATGCCATAACCAACAGATTCAAAGGCCAGGACTTCAACACATTTCAATTTCACCTTTACAGAATGCATTCGCAAACCATAACCTTTAAAGCATAGCCATAACCAACAAAGCCGGGCACTGTGAATTGAAATAAAAAGTTTGAAATTACAAGCAATGACCTTGGTCAAGGCATAGTTCGCGTAATCGATGACCATATTCGAGACATAATGCTAGAGACATCACAAATGATCATAACCAACATATAACTAGAAAATTCAAATGGGCGCATAATGAGGCGACAATGGCTATAACTTGTGAGTTCGAAGATGGAGACGGTTGCAACTTCACTTGCTGAGAACACAACCGCATGCCATAACCAACAGATTCAAAGGCCAGGACTTCAACACATTTCAATTTCACCTTTACAGAATGCATTCGCAAACCATAACCTTCAAAGCATAGCCATAACCAACAAAGCCGGGCACTGTGAATTGAAATAAAAAGTTTGAAATTACAGGCAATGACCTTGGTCAAGGAACAATTCGTGTAATCGATGACCTTATTCGAGACATAATGCCAGAGAGAGCACAAATGATCATAACCAGCATATAACTAGAAAATTCAAATGGGTGCATAATGAGGTGACAATGGCCATAACTTATGAGTTCGAAGATGGAGACGATTGCAACTTCACTTGCTGAGAACAACCGCATGCTATAACCAACAGATTCAAAGGCCATGCTTCAACACATTTCAATTTCACTTTTCAATCGACGACCATATTCCAAACACAATGCATATGACTGACAGCCCGGGAGAAGGCAACCTAAACCATAAAATCACAAATCGAGACATAATCTGGGATGACATGAGCATTAAACCATAGCATTTTTAGAGTGAAACCTTTGCGAGATAACGAATAGACTAGTAAAAGAGCAGCAAGGAAAATATCAATTCAATAAAAAATACATATAGCCATAGTCACAAAGCATCTATTACAGCCGAAAACCCAAAATCACAAGATGTAAAGCAAATCATATATTATGTCGCTTATACAACTTGTCGTAGTCATTGACGTTGTTAAGCCTAATTAGAGCTGGGACACAATAAGCCTATATTGAGGACAAGTACTCCATACACCAATCATGGAGCTGCTGCTTCATGTTGCATACTTCGTCGTGCTGAAACTAGATCCGTGTCAGCCAGTTCCTTCGCAGCCTCTCCTCCAATCCTCCCACAATAAGCTCCCTACAAAACAACCCAATTGTTTGTAAACCTTCCAAGAGATACACATATAAAATGCACTTGATGTGTGCCTTGGCTAGTCAGGTACTTGATGTATTTCATGACATAAAATCCACAATCAATGCTATTCGGCTGTTGCGAGGCATCCACAAGCTTGAGCTCAAGTTGTGACTCATCAACCAACGCACGCTGAAGGGCTGTATCATGCACCACTTGAGCAAGGCTCCGAAGGCCACTACAAAACATTCATGGCACTGAATGGGTTAGTTTCTTGAGGTCATGTAGAAGAAAGGAATGTTCATACATAGGTATCAAGAATACTAACATGTGCATAGCGTCAAGGCACTCAAACGGACTCGTGACATGTAAGGGGTCAAAATACAGCAAATAGTGTTTTTTTCCGGGCAAGCAAAGGAGCTTGCACCTCTATTAACATAAAGAACAAACAACGACCAATGGTGCCTAAAACAAGAAGATCACAACTGTGAATAAGAGTATTTATTCTTGAAGCATTGCACGGTGTCTTTCTTGGATGTGACCAATACCTGCAAATTAGTGGCCAAAAACATAATACCATTTCCGAAAAGTCAAGGCTAGCAAATTGTGTTGAGAGAAATTTCTTGAGAAGGTGGCCAGACATTGTGTACCATAAAGCATCAACAAAGCAAACCTTCTTAAGAATAGAAGGCGGCAAAACATGTTCCATCCACCTGCATGCAAACAACAACCCTGGAAATAATTAGAAGAACAAATTGCCAGCAAAGAGAGAGAGAGAGAGAGAGAGAGAGAGAGAGAGAGAGAGAGAGAGAGATAGAGCGAGGGAGAGAGGAACCTTACTGGCCAAACAAGTGTATAGTCCGAGAGCTAGCCTCTCTATGCAATATAGCATTGACTAGGGGTTGATCTACATTCATGGACAGTTTGAATCTTGCGGAATTGAATGTGATGCTAGCATTAGAAGCAAGACTAAAAAACCAGCATGCAAGACTTAGAATAATGTGAATTAGTACCAACACTCTTTAAAGATGCAATGTTGGGATATGAAATCACCTGGCTTTCGCAATATTTGTCTGTATGGTGACCACCCTACCGCCCCCTCCTGAGAAACTAATACTCGGCCATTCTCGATGGTGAATTTCAGAGATACATGGGTCTCATGGCTCGGTGATGAGACATCGATAACCACACTTGTCTTTGTAGATGACCGAATTGCCAACTTTTGCCGATGTTCCATTATGAGTCCATGCACAAAGTTCCTGGAACGATTAGCCCAACAAAAAAACACAGCCATAATCAGCCCATCGAATAAAAGCATAGCCGCGATCAGTGACAAGCTCAAGATCCAACAAAAACACATAGCCATAATTAGTGACAACCCAAAAAACCGGCAAAAACACAGCCATAATCAGCTTTACCTCATTTTGGGAAACACAATGTTCAATGTCATGGAAGCAAATCTATCAAAGGGGTCCACAATGTGCACATTGTTGGGTTCATCACATTGGTGACCCTCAGCCTCAACCACTGGAAGATCCTTGGCATCATCACGGAGCGGATCTCGTACAGTGGCGTATCTCCAAGGCCATACTGGAAGCTAGAGCTAGTAGACCCGCTACTAGTTGCAGCCTCACCTTCCTTCGCCTTGGACCCTTCTCCCTCCAAGACCCCTCCATCTTCTTTTTTCTCTTTTTGTAGATTGTCCTCTTCTGACTCATTTGGGATCTCATCATCACCAAGTTGAATTAGAATCTACGTAGTCAAATCCCTTGATAAGACTTCTTTGTAGAAACTGCTCAACTAGGAGATAACAGTAACCAACATAGTTAACCGTGTATAGATTGAGTGGAATCAACTTAAAAAGTGTTTTCATCTGCTACCGCGTGGTAGATTGCGGAATTCTTTCCTTGAAAGTAGAACTGGGAGAGATCAACTGTGATCCTCAATGCAGATCAAATTGTGATCCTTAATGCCTATGGGGTGATGTAGCAATCACTCGCCGGGTCTTACCCCAAGACCGTATGTCCATAGACACTTCGTAGTGCTATAGAGAGAGCAGGAGACCCACACGAGTGAACTACCGATCTCTTACAACCATGTTGGCACCCCTGGTTGCTGCGTCTATACTCCGTGGTAGAGATCAGCCGGTGTGAGTTTAAGATTATCGAAAAACGCACATGAGCGTTGCACTGAAAACATGTAGTGCAAAAATGTCATCCTAAACATGCGGAATGACAGCTGTAATGACAAGAGGCTTGCTTGTCAATTAACGAAAATGTATGTAGAGCTGCTCGATGTTGAGAATAATCGTCCAAGGAATACTAACAAGTGGATCTTTTCCTAGGTTTAGCAATGGCTCTTACCCAGCGCGCGTGGTTCATAAATATCATGGAAATTAGTGTTCAAACGTCAAACCGATGAAGACTAATGTGAATGGAACCTTGCCAAATTTCTAGTTGAGAGTTTTAGAGCATCTTGACTCAGGAGAACTCAGTAGTGAAACCTGAAACCAAAACTTTGTAGAAAATTATCATGTTGTTCCTTAGAAAAAGAGGTGAAGAACGAACAGAAGAGCATGCTGGGATGAGGAACTTTCCTTAAATGTCTAGTTTGTGTGTGTCCAGAATGTGTGCGCTTAGACATCTTATGCCTGACTGGTAGCTTATCCTATAAGCATGCAACCATCTGACTGTATGATGCTCGCATCGCGAGAGGGAACACAAGTCAGATCTTGATTGTCTACCATGCATGGGTTGTGAATCCAGCAGAAGTCTTAGGTTCTGTTTAGTGGTGTGTGCCTTGATAGCAACCAAAAATTATGGGAAACGATGCATAATTAATAGTGTCCTTGACAGAGTGATTTGTGAGAGCGTACTTTACACCATCTGGGTAGCATGCCTTGCATACAAAAATGGAAGCCCATGGCTACCGTGACAACCGTGAAAGTCAACACCCTAAGTGCCTTGCACCGGTTAAACCGGTAGGGATTTGATGAGATGATATCCTGAATAATGTAGGTGCCCCAAACTTGGTTGCCAACTGCTCCTATCGCAGAGGTAATCAGAGTTCGAATTAGAAGTCTTGTGTCATGTGAAATGGGCGAAGCATTTGGCTTGTCCAAAGTAAATGCGAAACGTAAAGTTGTAGGACATGTGTATCATATACACCCTAATTCAGTGATCTTGCATGCATCTCATAATGTTTTCGCGGTAGATCGTATAAGCCGAGATCATGTGACTGGTCATACCAAAAATGACTATGGCCGAAAAAGAATTGGGGTGTAATAGTACCCAATTCAAAAAAAAACTTACAATATGCTGAAAATCCATATTCAAGTATGAGAAAATGGCTAAGCATAACATGTTCAAAATCCATATAACTATTGTGCCGTGCACCAAAACTGGAGTTTATGTCAAATCACGAACTGATGCATCATGCTTAAGTTGTCGGACATGTGGACACTGCTTTTTTTGATGCGGTCCTAAGCAATAAAAACATAATTTTTGACTCTTTGCCCGTTGGAAGTCTGATTGTGAGAGTAGTTTCCTGACCACGTTGGTCACAACCAAATTTGTATCGACCACCGAGTTCTCTTGTACATGCTGGACCTCTTTGGTCATAACCGTTGCGCAGACAACCCCTTGGGTTGCTGGCGAGTGAGAAGCTGATTCTGGAAGCATTTTGTAAATTAGTTGTGTGAGATTTTCTACTTGCGTCACCAATATTTGGACCCTGACAACTAGCTTGCAAAATCGTGCATCAAAAGTTTGCCAGTCCTATCGAGTGACAAACTCCCTGGCATCCGGCAATTGACTGTCATCCTGTAGAATATCCAACACGCTCTGAGGAGGAGGGGTTGAGAAATGAGGAGACAGAGATAGATCACCCGGGTTTGCACCGTCCATCCCTGTTGCCACGATGGTACTCTCCGTGAGAGTATCCGGCCCCACAACATCCACAGGTGTAGCCAATTCCAGGTATTCAAAGTCAAACATGTGTTGATCATCAATTTCCTCACTCGTGGCGAATCTATGTTGTGCGAACAAAAGAGAAAAAAGTACCTTGGAGTGCAACAAAAATTCGTAGCCGTATCGAACACAGAGGTAGTTAGCCGTGCTAACTTCGTCGGCGGTCGTAAAGAAGGTGAATTTCAAGTCTCTGTAGAATTGGCGAAGAGGTGAAATCACCGAGGAACTTTAGCACTAGCTCATAGCCGGTTGCGATAATTAACTTTAACTGGGTAATTATGTCTTCCACTAAACCGAACGCCGAATTCGAAGTCGGATTGTAAATCCCAAGCAACCGCGAAATCAGCAATTGATTTGCAACCGAGGATGTACTTGAAAACACCGATCTATGCTTAGTAACCGATAACTAGATTTGCATCTAATGCAAACGAAAAATCGGTTCTTTTTTGTGGTGTGCAAAACTGCCAAATTTGGTTTGCAGCTGGTTCGGAATGATGAGTTATGCCTGCTCAACAAAGAGTTGCGGTCGTTTGCCTTCCACCGGATCACCCGAACTTAGGGGAGGCTTGCCGGCACATAAAGGCGTTGCCTTGCCTGTGGGAAGGGCCGCTTGTAGTGGCCAAGGCCTAAGGTTAATGACCAAAGGCCTCCGATGTGAAAATAGCGTGTTTTTTTTGAAGCCAAACCTCACAGGGAGCGTGCTGCCTTCTGCGAGCAAAGAGATGAGGATGGGGCGTGTAGGTGAGGCCAGCTATGGCCGCAAGAAGATGGCACAAGGCTCTACCTCCCCATGGCGCTGCTTCCAAGACAATCCCCTCGCGAAATCCCCACACTCCGTTCCTAAACAGGAAAGGCGGCCCGTTTTGGCAAAAAAAACAGTCTATTTTAAAAAAGGCCCAAAAAGCCACAGTTCACACTCAAAGAGCTTGCTTCAGGGGCCTAAAGAGACCACGCCTAGAGAGAGAGTGGAAAAGAGACTCCTAAGCTCTGATACCAGTGTAAGAACTAGGGAACTAGACTCTAGGATCCTCCTCCCAACCTCCCTTTATATAGGCGGGCTCCTAGCCCCTTGCCCTAGACGGATCCCCTGTCCACATTGCCTAGCCCGACCCTTGGCCGTAGTCCATGACTATCCTAGTTCTTAGGGTATAGGACCCTTGTCCTGACACTGCCTGCTCGTTTGGGATCTCATCATCACCAAAGTCATCTTCCCAAAACACATCCTCGTTGTGCTCTTCTTCACCGGTTTCATTCTGTAACATTTAATGGCCTAAAATCTTTTGTGTAGCGGAATTTAGCATGAACATAGTGGGCATTTCATTAGAGTTGATTCCTAATGAGATTTACAAGAGTGCTTGGGTGGAGAGAGCAACAAAAAGCATAACACCTAGTTAGATAGCATCGACAATACTTTCAAAAGAGAGAGCAATTAAACTATTGACAACAGTTGAGGACCGGATTTGCATGGAGCCGGTCCCCCCTCCAAAAGGCTTTGTATTATGGTTTCTCCCATCAAGAGAGACATTGTACAATACAATTCTTTGTGTTCCTTCAAGACTAGCTAGTGCAATGAAGATGGAAGCTTCATACACCAAGCAAAACACTTAATCAAACACAACTTGAATTATCCCCGTTCTCAGACCCAAGACCTCACACACCTTCGAAGATGGTGAGAGCTAGCAGGGTATGAGAGTAGATTGAGAGGAAAAAGAAGTAACTTACGAGAAAGAAGTACATCTCCTCACATAATCACTCATATTAGCATAGCTTAGCTTAGTAATTAGCTTGGTAGAGAAGATGAGCATGCATTGAAGCTTGGCTCTTGGTTGGATTTGCATCCACATGCCAAGAGAGTGTTGATGTAGGCTTCTATCTCACAATCTTGGAGTAGTTTATGAGCTCTCCATTAAAGCTTGGGAGGAGATAGAGTATTTTCTCTTCATACATGGTCAAGTGTGAGAGTGTGTGTGTTAACACCAAGCAAAAATCAGCCCCCTCTCTCTCTTGGGCGAGCCCTAGCTGCTAAGTTTGTCTGGCTTTTGCCTCATTGGACCTCCCCAGGTCAAGCCAATAGGGATTAAGCAGCATAAGTGATAGCCTTCTGATATGTGTCCCCCTTTCCCCTTTTGTGAGAGCTTTAGATAATTAAATAATTAAACTAAACTCTCATTGGACCCTTTTGCCTCCTGGCCAATAGGAATCAGGCAAGCCATGGGGCTCCTGAATGCTCATTGGACCCCTTGGGAGACTGCCCAATAGTCTTCTAGGACACTTAATTCTTATTGGTTTCTTTTATTAAATGTTTTTAAATTAATTAAACTAGATTTACTCTAGCCTAATTCTCATTGGTCCACTTCAAGGGTCTTCCAATAGGAATTGGGCACACCTTGTGGGCATCTGGCCTAGGGAGCTGACATGTGTCCCTCATTCCCTTTGTGTAAAGGGAGCCTGTGTGTGTGTGTGTGGCTTTCTCTCTCATCCCCTAGCTTTGGGGCTCGCCCCCTCCCATCTAGGGATGTAGAAAGACTTTTTGGGTACACACTAAGCATCCAATTTTCCCTAAGGTTGACCTTTGGACACAACCTTTGAATTTTGGAACCTTAGCATTTTGGAAGTCTTAATGGGCTGAACCTTAGGGTCTTTTTAGCCCATTGTTTCACATGGCTCTTTTGCAGATGGCCCCCCCTTTGGATCCCTACTGTGGCCGGTCTGCTAACTTAACCAATATTCTAGCTTTTTCTCCCTTGGCACTTCCCCACATTAAATGATCAGTTTAATATGAGAAAATCATTTAGGAGAATTAGATATTGATTATTATGACATTACCTCTCTCTTGAAATCATAGTCGTCCTCGACTATGGTGTAGAGAAGATAAAGCATATGCATGAGTCCTTTTCTTAGCGGGTAGAGGATCCCTATGTTACCCTACGACATCATTCCATAATGGATGACTAGTCCATTTGGCGCTTGAGAGCCTGAGGCTGCCGCAAGCATGTCTGCACATTAGTCCTATCAGTCTTCCATAGTAGAGTGACAAGCTCTACTTGGTGTTCGGGAGACGTCGTCTCCGCAAACTTGATCTAAGCATGCATACTACTTCATTTTTGTGCACAAATAAAGAAAAAGAGAGTCTTATAAGACAAAAAATTTTGTTCATTTTTAACATTTTGTACATTTGCTTACTCTTGGGAAGCATTGTAAGCATTGACAAGGTTTAGGTTATCCTTTAATTGTATGCCTTGCATCCATCTAGCATCTTCAAAAGGATAATTCTTAAACTTAATAAGATATCGTCTGATAGTCTTACCGCCTCTTAATACCTTGTCTTCATGTCGGAGAATGGACTCGGGCTGCAGCACCTCCTCGTGGTCCTCGATCTCCGGTGGGTCTTCAATAGTTGGTTCTTGAGGTGGCTCTCCTTTGTAAGGCTTCAAGAGGCTCACATGAAAAGCATTGTGTATGAGCCAATGATTGGGCAACTTAAGTTGATAGGCCATCTCATTGATTGGCCTAAGAATCTGGAAGGGACCATAGTACCTTTTTGCTAGTTTAGCATAGTACTTTTGGTGGCCCGTAGGATTCTTGCCCGTCGTGTGCCTTAATCGAGCCTTGGGAAACTTTAACAAGACCCAATCGTTTTCTTTAAAGGCTTGGGCTCTTCTGTGCTTGTCAGCAGCAGCCTTTTGCCTTTGCTGTGAGATAGAGATAGCATCCTTAATCTTTTGGAAAGATTCTTGTAGGTCTCGGCTATACTCATCTGCAGCGAAGATCTTCCCATGTACCTTAAGTAGCAAGGGACTTTTTGATCTTCCCTCAATTACCTCGAAAGGTGCTTTTCCTGTA
The DNA here is from genome assembly GCF_014529385.1 of Adiantum capillus-veneris. Taxonomy (NCBI): domain Eukaryota; kingdom Viridiplantae; phylum Streptophyta; class Polypodiopsida; order Polypodiales; family Pteridaceae; genus Adiantum; species Adiantum capillus-veneris. Next base: position 45,042,882 of record NC_140942.1, read on the forward strand.
GAAGTATGTACAGTGTTATTGTAAGCATACTCTACTAAGGGTAAGTACTTCTCCCATTGGGATCTTTGATCTACTTCCGTTACATAGGCTTTTAGTAGATCGAGAATAGTTAGGTTAGCTATTTCACTTTGGCCATCAGTTTGTGGATGATAGGCCGAAGAGAAGTTTAGCCTTGTTCCTAAATTCTCAAAGAGACCCTTCCAGAAATTACTGGTCATTCTAGGATCTCTATCCGACACTATGGACATTGGCAAGCCATGGTACTTGAAAATTTATGAAATGAAGAGGGTTGCCATTTGATGGGCTTTGATAGTCTTTTTGACAGGTATAAAATGAGCTTGTTTACTAAACCTGTCTACTATCGTCCATATTCCCGTATTCCCATGGATAGACTTAGGCAATCCAAAGATAAAATCCATGGATATGCTCTCCCACGGTGAATTAGGGATTGGCAAGGGTTGAAGCAATCCAAGTTGCTTCCCTCTATCAAATTTTGTCTTTTGACATACCACACATTTGGAAACATACTCATGTATGTTCACTTTCATGGTAGGCCAATAGAAATATGTTTCAATTCCCTTTAGGGTAGACTGAATCCCTCTATGCCCCGCATATGGGGGAGCATGAGATTCATACATTACTTTCTCACGTAGTGAGTTAGTAATGCATAGTCTATTGCCATAGAGAAGATAACCATCTTGTAAAGTAAATGGTTCTTCTTTCTTCCCTAATGCAAGGGCTGAAATCACATCTCTAAAATCGGGATCAATAGCATACTCATCTATCATTGAAGATAGATCATTGTGAGTTGCTATGGAAACCGCATTCACTCTCGGTCGTCTTGAGAGTGCATCGGCTACTTGATTATGCTTGCCAGCAATGTGAGCAATATGAAAATGAAATTGCGAAAGGAAATTTGCCCACCTCATTTGTTTGTCGGAGAGCTTGGTCTGCGTCATGAAGTACTTAAGACTTTGGTGATCCGTTCGCAGAATGAAAGGAGTCCCCAATAAATAGTGCTTCCATGAGTCTAAGGCATGTAGAACTGCAAGGAGTTCTTTTTCGTATATGCCTAGAGCTTGCTCAACAGGGTCGAGCCTTCGACTCTCATAGCCTATGACGTGCCCTTCTTGGAGCAAAATAGCCCCAAGGCAATCACCACAAGCATCACATTGGACCTCAAATGGTTTTGAGAGATCCGGTAGTGTAAGCACAGGTTGAGAGATAAGCTTTTCGAAAGCATTGTTCTCCTTAGCAGACCACGTATACCTAACATTTTTCTTTGTTAGGTCATGTAATGGTCCTGCAATTTGTGAGAACTTTTCTATGAAGCGTCTATAGTATGCACACATACCTATAAAGCTTCTTAGTTCATGAAGATTCCTTGGTTTAGGCCATCCTTTTATTGCCTCTAACTTGGATGGATCCATTTGGATTCCATCTTGAGAGATAATGTGACCTAAATATTGAATCTCTTGCAAGAAAAATTCACTTTTCTTTCGATTAACATAAAGTTTATTCTCTCTTAAAACTTGAAATATTACCTGGAGGTGTTGCTTATGTTCCTCTAATGAATTAGAGTAGATGATAATATCATCAAAGAACACTCCAATGAAGGTTCGATGAGGCCTGAACAGCTTCTCCATCAAGCGGTTGAATGTGGCTGGTGCATTAGTCAAGCCAAAAGGCATGACAATGTATTCGTAAAGACCAAATGTAGTACGAAATGCGGTCTTTACAATGTCTTGATCAACTATCCTTATTTGATGATAGCCACTTTTTAGGTCAATCCTACTGAAGTAGGTCGATCCTTGTAGCTTATCAAATAGGTCTTCTACCCGTGGAACGGGAAACCTATTTTTGATAGTGATCCTATTTAGTGCTCTATAGTCGACACACATACGATATGTGCTGTCTTTCTTTTGCACTAATAGCACAGGTGAGCAAAATGGAGATGAGCTAGGCCTAACCATGCCCTTCTCAATTAACTCATGCACTTGCCGCATAATCTCCTCTTGTTGAGCTTGAGAAACTCTATAAGGAGGTTTGTTAGGCGGTGAACTTCCTGGAAGAAGTTCAATTGCATGGTCGTCATTACCTCGTTTAGGAGGTAGCTCACAAGGGATGTCGTCAATAAAGACATCTTGAAACCCCTTGAGAAAATTGGATAACTCTAATTCCTTTTGGTTGCTTTTATTTTCTTTTGCTAAAGCATTAGGTTCATTTTGAGAATCTTTAACAAAAATCATGTACACGGAAATAGAGCTCTTTATTGACTTGTTGAAAGCTAGTGTATGTACAATGGGGATGGTGTTACCCATCTCCCTAGCATCTATATACATGTCCTTTTCCCTGAACTTAAAGGAGATTCTCCTTTCAGGAAATTTAACATGGGCAGCCAGGCGGTCAAACCATGGTGCCCCTAGGATTACATCCTCATGCTTGAGAGGAGAGATAAAGAAGTCCTCTTTGTCCACATAGCCTTGGACATGAAGCCTCAATTTCCCGATTAAGGGAGTGACTGAAGCTTCTTGCCCCTTGAAGGCACTGTCTGCGGGTAGGATATCTCCCATCTCATAGGATTGTATGCCTAGCTTGGTGGCTAACTCCATAGATATGAAATTGTGAGTAGAACCAGGGTCAAAGAGAATAAAAGCATCATGTTCTCTTACCTTTCCCCAAGCATGGCATAGAGGAGATCCTTTGTGGTGAGTTTGGTGAATCTCCTCCTCTTGGATTTCAACCAAAGAAGCTCTAGGAGGATCTTGGCGGTTGTTCTTTTGGGGACAAGCGCGGTACGCATGCCCTTGTTCGCCGCACTTGAAACACCGGTTATCTTTACGATAACGCTCAAGCTCTTCAGGAGAGAGTTTATTCTTTCCTTTGTAAACTCCCTTCTCTTTAGCTTTGTTGGAATTGCCCTTAGGAGACTTTTGGACATTGTCCTTCCCCTTAGGCTCATTGGAACCTTTGTTTTCCGGGGGCTTATTATTTCTTTTACCCCTCGTTTGGAAATTGATTCGCGAGGCCACCATAGTATGGTGTATTACCGCCGATATGGTACGTGGCCTTTGGGAGTTGACATACTCCGCCATTTCTTCGGTTAAGCCCGCACAAAATTGTTGCTTTTGCTCTCCAAAATCCAACTTTTTGAAGACAGTGGCTTTGAGTTGTAGGTCCCAAAACTTGTCTACATATTTGTGGATGGATTCATTGGGAGAGAGCTTTAAGCTTCGCCATTCGGTGAGTACCTTGTCTTTGGCATCGGTGGCCAAAAATTGCTTCATAATGGAAGCTCTTAAAGCCTTCCATGTTCGTGGAGCTTCACCGTTGGCTCGTAGGCTAGACCACCATTGTCTGGCGGACTTTTGAAAGTGCATAGCTACATGGCGTAGCTTAGAGGACTCCGTGAAGCCCTCATCTCCAAACGCCGCATCGAATTGCTGGATAAAGGCCAAAACTTTGTCTGTAGCACCGAAGGTGCCATCATAGGTAAGGAAAGAGATGCTCTTCCCTCCCTCTTTGAATTTCTTCAGCTTGGACGACCTCTTCCATGCGGCATAGGATTTCCTATGGCCTCTTCTTTTTGATGGTTCAAAAGTTGCACCATCACTTTCTTCAGAAGATGAAGAATTTGAAGAAGGTGGAGAAGAGGGTGACCTCTTTCTCGCCTTTTTCTTGTCTTGATCTTTGTCGTCTTCACCATAGCTTTCATAAGAGGAAGAGGATGAAGAAGATGGAGAAGAGGGTGTCCTCTTTCTCGCCTTTTTCTTCTCTTGCTTTTTATCATCCCTCTTTGAATTATGGCGTGGAGAAGAGTGTGATGGTCTTCTCCGCTTTGGTGGTGATGGAGAGCGTTTAGCCCGCCGTCTTCGTGGAGCCATCTCCGCCGAGGTGGCGGGAGACTCGCTTCTTTCTCGTTCCTTCGATGGAGGCTCTTGAGTTCTCCTTTGGGAAGGAGATGCATCATCAAGAAGTAAGTTCTTGAGCCCTTCATATGGATTCTCTTCTTCTTCCCGAATCGGAGAGAGACCTCTTTTGGTAGTCTCACAAGGAGGCTTCCTAGGTGTTCTCTCGTCATGGTGATGAGCTTGGAGAATCCCGTGAGCACGGAGCTGCCGTTGCACTTCACTTTGGAGAGATGGATTGCCCATGGCTTGTTGAAGCCTAGAAACAAGATAATTAACAAGCATTGAAGCATCATTAGTAGCTTGCTCATGAGCAAAATCAAAGTTATCAACATTAATTTCACTCTCTTTAATATTGTCAGCCATTCTAACAACTTTTAGGTGTAAACTTTTTAGGTGTACTTTGGCACTTCAAGCCCTAGTTGCTACTCCTCTTTACCCCTTTAGAAAAAGCACTCAAGCTACTGTACCCGCGGCTCGAATATCATTAATTGCAAGGAATAGAAGAGAGGGTCTTTCGACACCAAAACAGCACCGGCTCCTGTCAAGCTTCTAATAGCTCAATAGTGGTTAAGCCGTAGGCAAGCCCCGTAGGACTCCACTATTAAGACCATAGCTCTCGACGGTGATGCCCCGTTAACTGCACAAAGGCAGGCGCACTGCAAGGCTGAAAAATCCCTATTCTACTTACTCACAGGCAATTAATAATACCAACCATTTGTAGCTAGCTTGAGGACCTCCCTTCTTGAGCAAGAAAAGAGAAACCTTGAGCTCTGATACCAATGTAACATTTAATGGCCTAAAATCTTTTGTGTAGCGGAATTTAGCATGAACATAGTGGGCATTTCATTAGAGTTGATTCCTAATGAGATTTACAAGAGTGCTTGGGTGGAGAGAGCAACAAAAAGCATAACACCTAGTTAGATAGCATCGACAATACTTTCAAAAGAGAGAGCAATTAAACTATTGACAACAGTTGAGGACCGGATTTGCATGGAGCCGGTCCCCCCTCCAAAAGGCTTTGTATTATGGTTTCTCCCATCAAGAGAGACATTGTACAATACAATTCTTTGTGTTCCTTCAAGACTAGCTAGTGCAATGAAGATGGAAGCTTCATACACCAAGCAAAACACTTAATCAAACACAACTTGAATTATCCCCGTTCTCAGACCCAAGACCTCACACACCTTCGAAGATGGTGAGAGCTAGCAGGGTATGAGAGTAGATTGAGAGGAAAAAGAAGTAACTTACGAGAAAGAAGTACATCTCCTCACATAATCACTCATATTAGCATAGCTTAGCTTAGTAATTAGCTTGGTAGAGAAGATGAGCATGCATTGAAGCTTGGCTCTTGGTTGGATTTGCATCCACATGCCAAGAGAGTGTTGATGTAGGCTTCTATCTCACAAGCTTGGAGTAGGTGATGAGCTCTCCATTAAAGCTTGGGAGGAGATAGAGTATTTTCTCTTCATACATGGTCAAGTGTGAGAGTGTGTGTGTTAATGCCAAGCAAAAATCAGCCCCCTCTCTCTCTTGGGCGAGCCCTAGCTGCTAAGTTAGTCTGGCTTTTGCCTCATTGGACCTCCCCAGGTCAAGCCAATAGGGATTAAGCAGCATAAGTGATAGCCTTCTGATATGTGTCCCCCTTTCCCCTTTTGTGAGAGCTTTAGATAATTAAATAATTAAACTAAACTCTCATTGGACCCTTTTGCCTCCTGGCCAATAGGAATCAGGCAAGCCATGGGGCTCCTGAATGCTCATTGGACCCCTTGGGAGACTGCCCAATAGTCTTCTAGGACACTTAATTCTTATTGGTTTCTTTTATTAAATGTTTTTAAATTAATTAAACTAGATTTACTCTAGCCTAATTCTCATTGGTCCACTTCAAGGGTCTTCCAATAGGAATTGGGCACACCTTGTGGGCATCTGGCCTAGGGAGCTGACATGTGTCCCTCATTCCCTTTGTGTAAAGGGAGCCTGTGTGTGTGTGTGTGGCTTTCTCTCTCATCCCCTAGCTTTGGGGCTCGCCCCCTCCCATCTAGGGATGTAGAAAGACTTTTTGGGTACACACTAAGCATCCAATTTTCCCTAAGGTTGACCTTTGGACACAACCTTTGAATTTTGGAACCTTAGCATTTTGGAAGTCTTAATGGGCTGAACTTTAGGGTCTTTTTAGCCCATTGTTTCACATGGCTCTTTTGCAGATGGCCCCCCCTTTGGATCCCTATTTTCCCTCCTTTGGATCCCTACTGTGGCCGGTCTGCTAACTTAACCAATATTCTAGCTTTTTCTCCCTTGGCACTTCCCCACATTAAATGATCAGTTTAATATGAGAAAATCATTTAGGAGAATTAGATATTGATTATTATGACACATTCCCCTTCTCGCCTTGCATATCATTATTTTCCTTTTCTTCCTCAATGTCATCCATCATCACATTCAGCCAGGGTGGCAACACCTTCACTAGCCTCTGCCTCAAGACCAATCATAAAAGAATGGGGTCAACACATTAAGAAAAAACTCAAACTCCAGAAAAACAATGCTTTAGATCAATCATGAAGCGAGATGTCCAACGTCTACAAGACCAGACATAGACAAACTTCAACAACGCATTAAAACCAAACAAAAACTGGACATGTAGAATCCTCGTCATGCACATGTGCATCAAGACTAGACATAGACAAGCTGCAACAACGCACTAAAACCAAACAAAAACTCGATAAACCATATAGCGGGATGCACGGGTTCTTTTTTATTATTGCATGCATGTAAAATCCTCATTATGCACCAAGACCAGACATAGTTAAATGGAATCAGCGCATTAAAATCAAACAAAATCGTGATAAAAGTAATGCAATAAATCGGCCATGGAGCGGGATGCACCTATTCTTTTTTATTATGGCGTGCATGTAAAATCCTCATCATGCATCTCTGCATGCATACCAAACATAGACAAATGGAATCCGCGCGTTGAAAACACAGACATAACAAAAATGTTGAAAAGTAAACTTGAACCTAAAAAGTAAACTCGAACACATGTAAGGGTTCGCCTTTTTTATTTTTGTGCGTCACTTCGAAACAACGGCCAAGCTTGGCACCTAGGACAATCGAGGAAGAGCGTAGATAAACAATGGCAACTCAAAGTATACGTGAACATGGTTTACTTGGACCACCTCTCCTACTGTGTCCTCAACCAGCCTGAGGCCAGCCTTAAGACCCTCATGACTAAACCGCCCTTAAGATGCCATGGGATCGACGGCGGATGACAGATGGTGTGGATCTCGAGGAGATTCGACGGTAAGTCAAAAATTGAGAGCTAGTCCCCTCCTAGAAGGGAGCTGTGGCATCTAGTCCCCTAACCGGATTCGCGTGTGCATTTCGTTGAAACGTAGGTGTGTTTAAATCTACTTATGCTTGTCTGAGATTACTCTCTGGGGATGTCCGAGTTTACAAAACTTCCAAGTTTTGTAAACTCGGACATCCCCAGAGAGTAATCTCAGACAAGCATAAGTAGATTTAAACACACCTACGTTTCAACGAAATGCACACGCGAATCCGGTTAGGGGACTAGATGCCATGACTCCTGTCTGGGTTCGAATCTAGGACGAACCACCAACTTTTTGTTTGCCGTCGGATCTCCTCGAGATCCACGCTGTCCACCGTCTCACCGTCGCTCCTCTAAGATCAAGAAGGCTGGCCCTCATCCAAAGGCCAAATGCTCATTCTTGGTGGTGACAGGCTGATTTCAACCCACAACCAGATTGCCATGAAACCTACAACCCAAAGTTCCCTGTGGCAAAAAGGTGGCGCTTGGTAAACTAGGACAAGTATAAATGAACAAGGACAACTCTAAGTATACTTGAACCATAACTCGCCGATTTCAAGGTACACCCCAATGACCTCTTGGGTTGTCAATCCTCGATTTCATGGCCATCAAGTGCTGGGTTTCATGGTCATCGAGGTCCCCATGGAAAAACGGGTGAAGATTGGTAAACCAAGACCTAGGACAATCAATGAAAAACATAGATAAACAAGGACAGAGTATACTTGAACCATGGAGGCACACAACATATAGTTGCATGGGTGGATGGGGACAGCATGAGAAGAGACTGACTACTGCCATCATATTGTGAGAGCTCAGTATAATGAGCTTGGGCTTGACGGTATGGGCTGAAGTTGCATGCATTGAACCTTTGGTGGATGAAGCTTCAGAGAAGTCCTCTACTTGCTCATTTTCTGAGGACAATCTTTCTCTAGATGGCCATATTTGTGTCAAAATTTGCATTAAATGTAAGCATGAAAATCGCTCTTACCACCATGATGTTGTCTCTAACGACCACCATGATTGAAGTTTCAATGGTAATAGGGAGGGAGCGTACTGGTGTTAAAGGAGCCTTGGTGTTTGGAGGTATTGCCGTGAGGTTTGGCCGGCTTTGCGGTTGGTGGAAAGTGCCACTCATTGGGCTCCTGTAGATTGACCGCATAGAGCTTCTCCTTGATGGATTTTGGCCACCAAGGGTTGGACTTGTAGGTCCACAATATGTGGTGATGAATGCCTACCAAGAGGATAGAAGGGCTACCATCAAAATAATGGTTTGTAATGTCTCAGGGATGGCCAATCCCCAGATAATGACCTCATCAAGAAGAACTTGCCAAGCATCCATACACTTGGCAGTGCTTTATCCTTCTTGCATGTTGGTGTTCACCAATCTCTTGATCAAGGAATCTTAGTAAACTAAGTCGATATGCTCATCTGTCTTGTGAAAGAAAAACCATATAGCTTCTGCCGACTTCAAAGATCGCACCATTGGCACTCGTCAATCTCCGCAATGAAGGATGATCACATAGACTCCGCTGACACAAGACTTGGACCTCCAGTCAGGACAACATCCCATAGTAGAAGCTCCTTGACGCAGAGCTCCGTCTTCAACCCTCATACTTAATAGTCGTTACCATTAAGTTTGTCTATGGTTTGATGTCTAGCTTTAAGAGAAGGGGTAGAAGAGATCTCTGCCATGCCGTTAGGTTTCGGACACCTTGGAAGAGAGGAGCAAGCAGCAAGACGAATGTCATTAAGAGGGATTTTTCGTATGCCTTGGAAGAGAGGAGCAAGTAGCAAGATGAATGTCGCTAAGAGGGATTAAGGATTAAGGATCTAGTTGCTTGCAAGCTTGAGTGAGCTATTAAGCTAATAGGGGCTTTGATACCATGTAGGAAAAACCAAAACAAACACTAAAACAATTTAAGCTAATGACTAATGTGCATAATGAATGGAAAAGAGAGCTTAGCTGAATGTATTACCTCAATTGCACAATAACATGCTGAATTGATACAAGACTTGTTTATATACATGAACGGGAGTTCATTGTGCGTGATAGCTAGAGCAAACTAGGAGCTAATGTAAGAAGGTAATTGGCCACTAATTTAGGGGTGATTGATGAGAGAAAATAGGACCTACTTTAGGTAAGAAGTGGGATGGCACTCCCAATTACAAAGAAAGACAATGGCCATGAAACTTATAACTTGCTCACATGCTTCATGAAGCTTCAAAACATGCAAGGAACTTAAACATTCTCACAAGAAAATGGAGCAACACTTGGACAATGGTGGGTGGGTAAAACAGGCCCATAGTAACAAACAAGCGCGAGGAAAGACCTAATGGCCATGAAAGCTACAACCAGCTAACATGCTTCATGGAGCTTCAAACCATACAAGAAATGTAAGTTAAATTGTAGCATCCATAAGCATAGAAACACTTTGATCATGCTCACAAGCTGCCCTTCAAAACATAAAAGCTGTGAAATTACCTAACCTTTGAGACTTAAACGCTTATCATAGCAACCATAAGTAAACAAGGAACTTAACCATGCTAACATGATAAAACTTCAAACATACAAGGGATAAACAACATACATAGGCATGCAGGAAAGAAGTCACTTAACCAATTAATTAACCAGCTTACATGCGCATCATAGCCTTCGTCGATACGTTTTTGAATGCGCGCAAGGCGCAATTGGGCTGATGCATGGTAGGTAGTCATGCACTCCTTCACAATATTCTCCACAAATTGCTCCTTTGGCACGGTTCTAAACTCTGGTCTGCGGCTTGTCCCATTTCTCAATTGCTCGAAGACGATGAAGATCCTCAACCTTTTTTACATTTATTGCGAACTTCCTCTCTTTGTCCTCAAACCGCTTCTTTGCCAACTTCTGCCATTCAACTTTCTCTACTCTCGACCTTGGTGCCTTGGCTCTCGAGGGCAATTCAGTGTGGGAAGGACGACCCGACTTTCAAACTAGGATGTGTATATCAAGGCCATGTTCTCTCTTGAGATGCCTCTCCATGCGCCACCTCACCAACTCAAAGCGAAACCGTCCAGGGCATTCATCACTTGCACGACATTGCCGGGCAAGCTTCCCATCGGGCAAGAACACCTCCACATATGGCATCAACCTGGACGACATGAACTGCATGCTACTACCCTCAATCTCCTTGTCATCTTCTTTGCATTCACCTGGCTGGCCTGCTTTCATTTTTGTATCATTCGGCTGCCCCTCCTTCAACTTGGTGTCACCTACCTCCTCATCAAGGAGTTGTTTGCCTTTCCTTTTTGCAACTGCAACCTCTGCTGCCTTTTTGTGGTAGGACATGGGTTGTGCTGGCATCTTCTCATCCTTCTCCTCATCCCAATCAAATGCCTTCTCCAACTTCTTCCTAGGTCGTGGATTGGTAGAAGCAGGCGTTTGGGGTTGGCCTTCTTCAAAAGGGCTGGCTATGGGACTAGCGTTCAAGTCTATGATCTACCTTGCTCTCACACGGGGGCTACTTCGGATAGGTTTTGGAGGAGTGGTTGCCCCTGCAGCCTCCCCAACCGAGGATGCCTACTCAACACCATGCCCGCTTCTGGCCCCTTTCTTGCTGGAACGCTGTGTTTTTCCCCTTGTGGGCACCATTGGGCTTCTCCAGCACCCCACACTTCCTGTTGCTCACCGACCCCCTCCACAAAAAGGATATGCCAGATCACAGGGACCTCCTTGTGTGCAATACCCCATTGGCAATTGCTCAACAATCGTGCCGACAAGACCTGCTCCCTCGGATTTTGCATCCAAAGCCTCTTGCATGCCTTTGCATGGCCAAGGCCACCCTCCCTCCCCCCCCAATCATGCGCCCCGTGCCCAACGCAAATCCAAATTTTTTCCAGCTCAGCCCCGCCACGCCACTCAGCCATGCCACATCAGCATGCCTGTCCGCGTTTACTTTTTATGCTGACGTGGAGCGCCGAGATCCCCTCTCCTTTCGCACCGGCTTCCCTGGCCTTGATCCCACCGCTCGCCCTTCACTTAAGACCCCGTGTAAGTTAGTCGTGAGGCAAAACCCCCACGACACTAAGTGACACATAACATTAAAGAGGGGGGGGTAAGGGGATCGACGGCGCGGAAGTGGATGCGGGGAGCCCGAGGTAGATTAAACTCGGATGCGCGGCAAGTCAACGCGAAAAAGAATCCGGGCGACGATTCGATTTGAACCCAGGGCCTCGTCGCCCACATTGTGACGCATGGGGTAACCATCCCACCCGCGCGACATGTTGTACCCATGGCCCGAGTTTTTGGGGTTTTTTTATTAAAACATAGGCGCTGCCCGAGTTTAGTCTGTGGCCGGGTTTAATTTTTAAATGCCCATCCACGGCTGCAACCTCTCCGATTTTCGTGCGCGCACTTCTCTGCCCTCGATCCCCTTACACACACACCACGGCCCCCCCCCCCCCACCCCCCCCTCCTCTTTAATACTATGTGTTATTTAGTCCTGAGGGCAAAACCCCCCTCCCGGGAAGAAGCTTGCTGCCGCAAAATGCGGAGAGCGTGGAACTTTGCATGACAGTTGAATAGCCTCATGATCCGTCGCTCAGCTATCTACCATGCGCTGTCTGTATTTCGCGCCATTGCTTAATTTCGCTATGCTTCCGTTTCATGTGAACGTGGAGAGCGGAGGCAAAGAGAAATGTTACATTGTGCCGGCGGGCTCGTCTGTGCTTCATTAGCTCTTTGATTTATTTTATGCAAGGCAACTAGAGAGAGAGAGAGAGAGAGAGAGAGAGGGGGGAGAGGGCAACTTGCGGAGATAGAGAAGAAGAAGAAGAAGAACAGAGAGAGAGAGAGAGAGAGAGAGAGAGAGAGAGAGAGAGAGAGAGAGAGACAAAAGCATCAACGAACGTACAGTATTAGGCCAAGCTCATGCTGATCCATGACAAAACGAGCAACCGATTTGGTTGCCTTGCTGAGGGCTTGCACCAAGACCAAAGATCTCCACAGAGGCATCAGAGTACACGATGCCATTTCGGAATCAGGTTTGGTCGACAAGTGTTCCAGCGCTCTTGTCACCATGTATGCAAAATGCGGACAGCTTGCCAAAGCCAAAGAGTTGCTTGACTTGCATCAGTGCAAGGATCTCTTCTCTTGGACCACACTCATCACAGCTTATACTGAAAATGGGCACGCCCAGGATGCTCTTGATTGTTTCGACCGCATGCAACAGGAGGGCCTTACTCCGGATGCTGTGACCTTTGCTTGCATCTTGAAAGCATGTGGCCTCATAAGAGCAGCTGACAAAGGGGAAGCCATTCGCAATGAGATTACGCGACAAGGGATGCTGGGAAATGATGTTGTGCTTGGTAATGCTTTGGTAGATATGTATGCAAAATGTGGAGCTTTAGACAAAGCAGAACAAGTGCTCAATGAGCTTCCCTTACGGGACGTTGTCTCTTGGAACTCGCTGCTTTCCGGGTACATTCATCAGGGCCAATGTGAGCAAGCAATTCACTGCTTTGAGAAGATGCGGGTTGAGCAGGTTTCGCCAAATGTGGTGACCTTTGTGTGTGTCTTGAATGCTTATGGAAACCTAGGAGCAGTTGATAAGGGGGAACACATACACGACGAGATCAGGAGACGAGGGTTGCTGCGAAAGCATGTAGTACTTGGCAATGCTTTAATAGACATGTATGCAAAGTGCGGTGCTTTGGCAAAAGCACAAGTAGTACTAGAAGAGCTACCTGTCAGGGATATTGTGTCTTGGAACACAATAATTGCAGGATACATGCAACAAGGCCAAGGTGAGGAAGCACTGCAGTGTTTTGAATGGATGGAACGGGAGGGCCTTTCTCCAGATGCCGTGACCTTTTCTTGCATTTTGAAAGCCTGCAGCAGCATAGGAGCAGCTCACAAAGGGGAGCTAATACACGATGAGATTAAGAGAAGGGGATTGTTGAGTGCCAATCATGTCATTCTTGGTACTTCCTTGGTGGACATGTATGCCAAATGCGGTGCTCTTGTGAAAGCGCATGCAGTGCTCGAAGAACTTCCTGTCCAGGATGCCTTTTGTTGGTCAGCGCTTATCGTCGGATATGTTCAGCAGGGTCAAGGTGAGCAAGCATTGGACTGTTTCGTGAAAATGCAACATAAAGGCCTCTCTCCAGATGCGGTAACTTTTTCGTGCATCTTAGAAGCTTGCGGCAGTGTTGGTGCTGTTGATAAGGGGGAACAAATACATAACGAGATTGCAAGGCAGGGGTTGCTTGAGAATGATGTTGTGCTTGGCAATGCTCTTGTGGACATGTATGCTAAGTGTGGTGCTCTTGGAAAAGCACGACGGGTGCTTGAGGAGCTCCTAATTAGGGATGTTGTGTCGTGGTCTGTCCTAATTGGAGGGTATGTCCATCAGTGTCAGTGTGAGCAAGCATTGAACTGTTTCGAATGCATGCTGGGCGAGGGCATTTCCCCAAATGCAGTTACATTTTCTAGTGTGCTTAGTGCGTGTAGTCGCTTAGGTTTAGTAGAAAAAGCTCGGAACATTTTTTCGGAAATGAGTGCAAATTATGGCTGTGAACCTGATCTAGAACACTACACTTGTATGGTTGACCTCTTTGGGCGCATTGGGAAGCTTCAAATGGCAGCAGAGTTGACTCAGAAAATGCCATTGCGCGATCGATCTGTGTGGTGTGCATTGTTGGGTGCTTGCTTGAGATGGGGAGATGTCGACATTGGGAGGTGGGCCTTTGAGCATGCAGTGCAAGTGGATGAAACTGATGCATTAGCTTATGTTCTTATGGCGAAGATCTATTCAGCTGGCGGCATGCAAGAAGATGCAGCAAAAATTGAAGCATTGAAATTGAGGAGTGGAGCGGAGAAGCTGACAAAGAGTGGGTAGATGAAATTTTCTTGTTGGAAAGAGGAACATGCATGCTTTGTACTATAATTATATACAGTTTACAGAGCTTCAGGTTTTGTAGAGATATACTGATACTTCCATACATACAGTATACATTGTATGATGTATCAGAACATGATGGTAGATAGTAGATATATCCCTTAAGCATCTGCCCTGAAAGGTAGACACACAGCTTTATTTCAAGGGCCCAATATTTTTATCAATTGGGTACTGAAAATGGTTAGTTGCCCAGCTCAATTTCAAAATGAACATGGGTATGCATGATGCATAGTTCATAATGTGATTACAAGAACTACTCCTTATATAGGATGCAAAGTGGCTTTTGGCCTTTGACTTTCCAAATTCTTTGGACCATGGGGTTCTCAATCCAACCTTTGTTTTATCCTTTATGATTTCGATGGATTTGTCATTTAAAATGAATTGGGGGACACCTATTACCTAATTCATTGAATCTCCTAATGGCATCCAAGAAACCAAGTTTGATAGGCCCACATACAAAGCGCAATGAAACTCCGAGGAGGAAGAAAGGTAAAGTCACCTCAAGGAGAAGAAAAGACAATAAAAGGTAAGAAATGAAATGAAGCATGCTCGCTCCATAAACTCTTTATATGGAGAATGTGAAGTCCTTAACTTTCTGATACTTTTAAGGCTTTTCATCTTGTACACCATCTCCTTTCACTTTTGCATTTTCATCGTTTTGCAAGGTTTTCCATTTTTTTGAAATTGTGGGGACCTAATACCTACAACTATCCTCAACCGACCATCCAGGTGTCCCTTTCTTTTAGTACATTGTTCGATTGGGACGTCACATATTGGTAGCACGGAGAGAGGCTCGTTCTGTTGTAGCATCTCATTGGTAGGAGAAGGGTCTCACAACTGAGTTCTTGTCAGCTTTTTGGGCGAGGTTGTGAGATGCCAGACAGTCGCGGTGACTCATGTTGTTCCAGTGGTTAGTTGCACATAGAGCTACAGCAGTGGGGAGCTGGCTTGTACATAGTGGCCTCTTGGCAACATGTGCAGCTTGTGACCATCCTTTGGAGAGTCAGTGTCACTGTCTTTAGGACTGTCCTATGGCACAACAGGTTTGGCTTCGAGTCCTTCGGTTGATACCATCTCTTTCCACATCACGGCAGTACACTTGGGGGGCAACTGCTTGGTCCACTTTCACGGGCCTTGCATTACAATTTGAACTATTCTCCACGAGCAGGATGATAGTGATAAGGGGGGTCGACCTACACTCCAACCTGCTACAGAGCTTACTCCACAAGAGTGATGCAGTGCGAGAGGAGCGTTGGGAGCTCGTCTCTGGCCTGACACTTTGGTTCATCTAGCGGGCCCGCTGCTTCCCCATCTTTCACGCTCACCTTGTGCCACCAGCAGAGACTGTTCGAGATTTTTGGCTAGAGCTGATCCATACTCTCAGGGGAGAGTTCAAGGGACTCCATGGCAGCACCGACCGCATGCGGGAGCGTAGAGAGGCGTTCCTTCGACTATGGCGACCTCGGCCTTTCTTCACCATGGTCGAGGGTGTGCGAGGATGACACTACCGTCCACCTGTGTGGCTTTTCCCTCCTCCCATCTTCTGATTTAGCCTCATTGTACATAAGTTGTTTTTTCATTGGGAGAGTCTCCCCTTATGATTGTTGTAGCCCTCTTTAGTAGAGGTGGTTGTAGCCTTATGGGCAGTTTCATAAACTAATAGAAGGATCTCTTTCTCGGAAAAAAAAATACCTACAACTAATTGTAAACATGAACTTTGCCTAAGCCTACACTTCAACATGAACAGTATGAAACACATTTCTACCTAAATTTCTTGTTGCATTGAAGCACTTAATTTTGTTGCTTTCCAAATTGAGATGCCTTACAAATTTTTTGCTTTATGACATCTATTTTTGAACTAGTAAGCCCGTGCCACAATCTTACTACCATGCACTAACTTCAATATGTAAATAAACATCATCATATACAACTTATTTATGCCAAATGCTTGTTTAGAAAACATGTTTTTGACCATGTGCAAGCAGTGAGGTTTCATTTGTGGCATGCTTACGTCTACAAACGATCTACCAAACTTGCAATTACTATGTACAACATCCTAGACTGCAACTAGAGAATTCTTGCACTCCTTGCTCAATAATTCAAGAAATAGACACCTCATTCTTTTAAGTCCTTGGAACATCTAGGGTACTTTGCCTAGATACTGACACATTTTTGACATGAGCAATGGGGTAGAGTCGTGTCATCATTTGTAAGATTGGTACAATGGGATGACCCACATTCACGTGATTTGAAGCATCCAAATCCTCATACATTACAACGTTTCCAAATTTGAATATATAATCAAAATTTTGTGTTCAACACATGTTGTGTACCTTAGTGGAAAATGTGAGATCATGTACGGAAAATGAGAGAACTTAAGGAATTGGAAAGTATAGTGTGCGGAGGAGATAAAATGTGAAAAGTTGTTCAAGGATATAGAAAGTCAAAGATTGTAGAGGAGATGAAATCTTATCTATCTATCTATATCTATATTAAAGAGAGAGGGGTGGCCCTCCATGTGGTTGCAAATGCCTGCGCCTTCCCCTCCCTTTGGTGCTCCCATTACCCCCAACCTTTTGGCCTTAATGGCACAGCCACCAGCAGCCCACGTGCATCCCCATCTTCATCCTCACCCAGCACAGTCTCGGGTTGCCGATATGTTGAGGGCGCTTACAGACCGAAACAAGCCTGCCCAATATGTTTTGGGATGGGCGTGCATGCGTTACAGACCACGTCCGTTGCTCATCTGGTGCAAAGACAGAGCTGACATGCGTGCAGCCAATCATCAACCGATCGCAGCCCCCGCCCAAGCTTGGACGGGGGCCCTCCGCTGCCCAGCACCTTGTCCACCCCGGTATACCTGCAGCCAATCGTACTCCGCCTCGTGGATTCCACGCACGCACACGACCTTGTTGCCCAAGTTTGGGCAGTCGATGTGTAAGCGCCCTTGAGTGTGCAGGTCTCGGGTTGCGGGTAAGTGGAGCAGGTCTCGAGTTGCGGGTGGGTGAGTGGGTTGCAGGATACTGCAACAGATTGGCACGATATATAGAGCACTGCATCGAGCTGTCTTTGCCCTTGTCGCCTGTGCCCATGGCCTCCTCCGCTTTCTCCCTGCAAGCTTTACCTCTACGCATGGCCTCCTCCGTCCACCTTTGTTGTTCGTCATGCACGTCCTGCACATTGCCTGCTCGCATCAGTCCTCACCTCCGAGATGCCCTGTGTGCAACCCTCCTACCTGCTACCCTGTGTGCAAGCCTCTTGGGAACACAGCCATTGCTTTCCAATAGACACTGGCTCTTCTCAGCAGCTCAGCTCTCTCTCTCTCTCTCTCTCTCTAAAGTCTCCCGCGTTAAACAAGCAGGAGCAAAAAACTAAGAAGCCCATGCCTCTTCCATGCAGAGCGCCCATTGTTAGCAGGTGAGATGTATAAGTTCATCGTAAAGCCTTCACCTCAAGGTGAGTTGCATCCGGTCATTTGCTTGGATTTTCAAAGAGAGGGTGAGCGCCGCTACGCACAGTAATATTGGGAGAAATTCAGGGTGCCAACGAGTAGGGAGAAAGCTACTTGCACTTTTTGACTTGCAGCAACAAAGGCAATGACACGATTTGACTTGCAGCAGCAAATGCATCAGATGGAACTGAGCGAGCAGGAAGGCAACAACTTGGAAGATAGGATGAGGGCAATGAGAGGATGGCACTGCTGCGTCATTGGTGGTAGCATGTACACCGCCGCTATCAACAAGTGCAATGGATTGTCTATTTTTGGGGCTACGACACGGCTGCAACCAGGAGAACATTCCCTGATGATGATATACACAGCTGCTTGCACGTTTTTCACTTGCGACCTTTCTCTCTTCCATATGTGCATGTTCACGTATGGGCATCTTAGTTCTCAAGTGCTTGCCAAAGTGGTGCCTACCGTGTTCATCACATGCCGCAGCTACCCTGCTTCAGTTTTGAATACAAGCTTACGCCTTGCTTCCAACGCTTCCAGTGTAGAGCATCCATCACGGCGCCAAGCGATGCAGGCACTCATGCCACGACACTTGATTATACGGAGGACCATGCGAACATGCGACATAATGCAGGGCATTCGGTTGGGCATCCACAAGCGCATGGTGTTGATGCAATGAGCTCTAAATTCATGGAGGCCTTGCAAGCCTTTGATGATCTGCAGTAATGTCTCCAATTAGTGCTTGAGACAAATCTAGGTTTAGTGTAATTCCACCCATAAATTCTCTCTAAATCCTATAGAGCTTAAGGGAACTGAGTGTGAAAATATTTAAATATACTAGATGTAGCAAAATCACCGTTGCTTCTGTGATGACCTTCTTCTTTCAACTTGCTCAAGCTCCTATCTCTGTCATCAAGGACGACAAACCCAAGGAAGGCTTGGTTTGTAAGACCTATCCATTGCAAAATCTCCTTTTAAAAGCTTTTGCTGCACTTGACAATCAATTTCTAATGCAAGCGATTAGAAAAAGCATGGAGGATGTATGCACATGCATCGTCCTATGCCCTGATTTCAAAAAAAGCCTCAAATCGTTTTGCCTATGAGACTATATTAAGAGGTTAAGACTGTAAGGTTATATATCTTTTGATCAATGGGGTTGCTTAGGAATTCAAAATAGTTTAGTTTATCCCCAACATTGATGCAATGACGACGCTTTGAAATGCTTTGGGAGCATGCGACAATTTATAATGCCCTGATTGTTGTTGGATATGCTAAGCTTGGCTCACGGCTTTTACCATTCTCTAGACACATGAAAGGCTTGAAGTTTTTAGAAAACATAAATTTTCACTTTCATTTTAAAGTCTTCAAGGAATGGCAAATCTATCATAGGAACAAACATAAGAGGCCTCAACGTTCTATCTCGTGAGATTGGTCAGATCCAATGTGCCTTGCAACCTCGATGATGATGCACGAGAGGGAGAGAGGGGTTGCTGGGGCGTGCGATAAAGGAGGGGAGAGACAGAGAGAGAGAGAGGCCGCCGGAGGCGGCTGGCCATACTAGTAGAGGTCATCTCCACATGGCAGTAAATCCCTGTAAGAGCTGCAACCAGCCCTCGACAATTGCTTGCCAGCAACCTATGTAGAGTGCTTGCAGTTTGGGCAGCCTACGTGGAGCGCTTGCGTCGGGTTGCGAGACAGAATTGCGTCAGGTTGCGGGCAAGAAGAATCGGGCTGCGGGGCGCAGGCTGCAATATGGTAAGGCTATAAAAAGCCACACCTCAATTGAGGCTTCTTTCCAGGCGGGAATCGAAATGGCTCAGGTAACGCAAGGGAGGCGGGAATCAAAATGGCTCAGGTAACGCAAGGGTGTGTGTGTGTGTGTGTGTGTGTGTGTTTGAGAGAGAGAGAGAGAGAGAGAGAGAGAGAGAGAGAGATTGTGGAAGAATAGGCACATTGTAAAAGTGGCTAGAGCATTGATGAATGAGAAGAACATACCTCATTGTTTATTGGGCTAAGGCTGTTGCTACATGTGTCTACATTATAAACAGGACCCCTACTGCTGCAGTACATGATATGACACTTGAAGAAAAATTTCAATGGTGAAAAGCCAGATGTATCAATTTTAAAGTGTTTGGATGTATTGCTTATGTGCATGTGCCGGATGAGCTAAGAATCAAGATTGATCCAAAAGAAAAAAAAACGTGTGTTCGTTGGCTATTCTCTTGAGCAAAAAGGGTACAAGTGTTACAATCATGTCACGGGTAAAGTGAGGGTGAGCAAGGATGTTTTTTTTTAGAAATAGCAAGTTGATATGCTGATGTAAAAGATGATTTGGGGGCTGATGTAAGAGAAAATGTGGCTACAAAAAATACAAATGTGCAATCACAAGTTTTGAGTGGGCCACAAGGGTCCTCTACTGCAAGTCATGGTGAGAATCCATGGAGTGGCAGGTTACGTGACAGAGTGAGCCCTGCGAACTCTTCAAATGTATCAAGTAAAGGAAAGGAAAAAGTTGACGATGCCCCTAAGTTGCCAAATTTGAGTGCTGGTTATGATGATAGTGATAGTAGTGGTTATGAGCAGAGTTTGGATGAGGAGTTTGGAATACCCTCTGTGAAGACTCCAGGTGCAAGAATAATGCAAGCAGGGAATAGGGCACCTCGAAGTGATCCTAGACCACGCAGGCCAAAAAGAGCAAGAAATCATGTGCAGAGATTGTCTTATGATACTTATGTTGCTCGTCATTGTGCATTTATGGCAAAGATAACATAGGAAGTAGAATCCACAATGTTTTGAGGATGCTGTCAAGGATGAAAAATGGTGGAAAGCTATGGATGAAGAGATGGTTGCATTTGATGCAAATGGAACATGGGAATTGGTGCCATTACCAAAGGAAAAGAAGGCAATTGGGTGTAAGTGGGTTTACAAAAGAAAGCATAATGATGATGGCAATGTGAGCAGGTATAAGGCTAGACTTGTGGCCAAAGGTTATGCACAAACTTATGGGATTGATTTTGAAGAGACATTCAGCTCCGTAGATAAGAAGGCTACCGTTCGTGGGTTTATTGCAGTGGCTGCCACATTAAAATGGGTGTTGAAACAAATGGATGTAACGAATGCATTTTTGAATGGAGACTTGGAGGAAATTGTGTATGCGGAGCAGCCATAAGGTTATGAAAATATGAGGCTACGTGACCTTGTATGCAGGTTAAAGAAAGTATTGTATGGGCTGAAGCAAGCAGCTAGATCTTGTTATGAGAGGATTGTGGCATTCCTCATTTCATTGGGATTTGAGATGTCTGATGCAAATCATTTATTGTATGTGCGAAAGAATGAGGCAAGAATTGTAGTAATATGTATCTGTGTGGATGATTTGATTGTTGGAGGTGATAATGTGGCTAAAGTAGAGGGCGTGCATTCTCTACTTATGCAAGAGTTTGGCACGAAAGACTTGGGAGACTTGCAGCATTTCTTGGGCATTGAAATTATCTGCAGAGAAGAAGATGTATGGCTGTCACAAAGGCAATATGCTTTGAATATGTTGAAAAAGTATAGTATGGCTGACTATAAGCCAATTGCAATGCCCTTTGTCAAAATTTGAAGTTGGGGAATGATGCAAGTCTTGATAATGCTACCATGTATAGGAAGATTGTGGGTAGCTTGATCTACTTGACTATCTCACATCCATACTTGAGCTACACATTTGGATTGGTGAGTCAGTTTATGCAGTCTCCCGAGAAACCACACTTGGATGTAGTGAGGTGTACTTTGCACTATGTGAGTGCTAATTTGGATTATGCACTCTTTTATAGGGCTAATGTGGAGTTGCAGCTCTATGGCTACATAGATGCGGATTGGGGGCTGGTGGTACATACGATCGTAGGTCTACCATCGGATTCATGTTCTCACTTGGGAGTGTTGCTATCACATGGAGAAGCAAGAAGCAACCTACGGCTTCTCTTTCGAGTACAGAGGTAGAGTACAGGTGTGCTGCAGTGGCGGCATGTGAGGTAGCATGGTTGGAATTTCTACTTCACAACTTTGGAGTACAAGTACAAAGGCTGGTTGTCATTTATTGTGACAACCTAAGCAACATATAGTTGGCATTAAAACCAGTGTTTCATGCCAAGACAAAGTACATTGAGGTGCACTACCACTTCATGAAAGAGAGGGTCTTAGCAGGCGACATCGACCTGGAGTACGTGGCGACGAATGAGTAGGTTGCAAATATCTTCACGAAGGCCCTTGGAATGGCAAAGCTATGGTGTTTTCAAGCGATTCTTGGCATATGAGAGATGGCATTGAGCTTGAGGGGGAGCGTTGAGATATCAAGCTCAACATGTACGAATCCTGGATGATTGCTACCGATAGTCATCATCACTGGCACACCTTGGTGGATACACATATCTTCGCTAGTGATACTATAGTTGGACTACACTAAGATGGTCTACCTACTGGAGTGATGGCACACTTATCTACTCACTTCACTCACTAGCGGTTCATACTAGACCATTGTACTAGCTCCCCTTTTATGTCGTATTTTTCCTTATGTTTTGTAGACCTCTTATCTTGAGTTTTTGAAGAAGAAATACCACAATCTTTTGCCTCCATGTGTGTGTGTGTGTGTGTGTGTGTGTGTGTGTGCGCGCGCGTGCGTGCACGTGCGCTTGCAAGAGCTCAAGCTGTCTCCTTCTCTATCTCTTGACACTACCCTTAATGCAACAAATTGGAATAAGATCTTCCATGTTCATGTTGATACCTCTTCTTTTGCTATTGGATGTATAATCGCACAACCAAGAGAAGGCAATAGATATTTTCCAATTTGCTATGCCAATAGCCAATTAAATAGTGATGAACAAAATTACACAACCACTAAGAGAGAAGGCTTAGGAATGGTCTATGCAGGGAATAAATTTAGGCGTTACCTTCTTGCAAACCAATTCATTTTCTTTGTTGGTCATCAGGCATTATTTTATCTTGTTAACAAGAGATGCAACAGAGGCATGATAGTAAGGTGGCTCATCTTGCTAGAATTTGATTTCATAGTTGTGGTAAACAAGGGTACTTCCCATCAAAGGATTGATCACCTTTCTAGACTTGTAAACCATGAGTATCCTAAGGGAAGTGAAGATGATTTTCCTTATGTATATCTCTTTAACACTGAGATGGTGCCTAGATGGAGTGAGAGCATAAGTTAATCACAAGACAATTGACTATAAATCAGGAGAAAATGGCTGATAAAAAATTGGTTGAGCAAATCAATCCTTTTCAACTGCTTAGTGGAAGATTGTATCATAGAGGCTTTAATGGCATATTAAGGTTATGTATGGAAGCCTTTGATGTCCTTTATACATAATGGAAGCGCATGCCACTATGGGTTGTGTACACCATGTGAAGACTTCAACCTACGAGAATTTGATGAGTATGGGAGTCTTCTGGCCTAGCATGAAGTTTGATGCCCATATGTATGTTGAAAATTGCATTTCATGTTTAGCTAGACCCCTTGTAGAACATGCTACATTTTTTCAAGTGACCGTAGCACCTCACTGGAGCAGTTTGAATCAGGTTCCCTTTTCATCAGATATGTCAAAAACAAGAATTAAAGCAATCTAAATAGAGGAACAGCCATATGAGTTGATTGAGCTCAATTGTATAAGTATTGTTTGAAAGATATCAGCTTAGACTTTGCCTACTTTGTAAGAAGCACATTCGAGGCAAGCTGGAGGTCATTTTTCGGCCGAAAAGATGGCTAAAGATCTAATGTTTGACAAAATATAGTGGCCACCATGCTGATGATATGTGAAGAGGTGCAACAAGGGTCAAAGAACAAAATTCCACTTAAGGAGGATGAAATGCCTATGAGACCAATGATGGGAACACACGTGTTTTTCAAGTGCGTCTTAGACTTTGTGGGTCCCATAGAACCATCGGTTTACAAGACTCATGCAAGATACATATTAGTAGCCACAAACTACCTAACCAAGTGCGTTGAGGCAAAAGCTACACAAAAAAATAATGCGAGAACCAACTTCTTATAGAAAATGTTTTTACATTGTATGGCTTACGTATTGAAATTGGTAGTGATAGAGAGACACATTTTGTCAATGAAATCCTCAAGTATTTACTTAACAAGTTCATGGTCATACATAGATATTAGAAAGTCAGCTCCTTATCAGCCACAGGCTAATGGTCAAGCCGAAAGTACTAATAAAGTTCTATGCATGGTTTTAACCAAGATTGTGAATGACAATAGATCAAATGGGATCAAAAGTTGCACTCCGAAGTTTGGCCTATAGAGTTACATACAAAAATGTCTTAGGGACGACACCGTATAACATGGTGTTTGGGTTTAATGCTATTTTACCCATATATTTTTGAATTACAACTTTGCAAGTAGCTAGAAAACTTGATTGGACTGGACATGAATGGTCTGACTCTTTGGATGACCCAGAAAATTTGGACGAGACTAGGCTAAGAGCAATAGTAGCAATATATGGTAAGAAGCAATGCATGAAAGAATTTCATCACAAGCACGTGAAATCTAAAGACTTTGCACTAAGAGATTATGTGCTTGTTTATACTCTTGAACAAAAGACAAACAAACTGAAAAAGTGAGGTATGGGACCATTTGTGATTCCTTCTATATCACCAATTGGGGCCATGAAAATTGCAACATTGGACGGATAGGAAATGCCCAATTGGATTCGTGGTTGTAGCTAAAAACATGAAGGACAAGCATGACAAAGTTGTTCAACAAGCACATCAGGAAGCACTAGCGAGGTCGCTGGGGGGTCTACTGTTTCTTGCCCATCAAAAGGAAAGGCCTATGCACCCCCGTCCCCGCGTGAATCACCCTGAATTGGGTGCCGCCACTATGCAACCACCGCCGCCCAAAGCCACTGTGTGCACCAACGCTGCCCAATGCAACGCTCCACATGCAAGGAGGGGGAGGGATCCATAACTCCCCTTTCTCTCCTTTTAAAAACTTGAATATAGTCCACCTTCCACTATATATACCCCACCTCATGACCTCTAGCGCCTGCATATGGGGTAATTAGCCTGTACATGGCACCTACTCTTGAACTGCACCCCATGGGTGACAAAATCCATGAAATTCACCCCCCCCCCCCCCCCCCCCCCCCCAAGCCCCCCCTTAAAAAAAAAACCTCTTCTTAGTGCCACTTTGGAACTGCTACCATTTTTGGATCCAATGTCATATGATTTCCATATAAAGCCCTAGTGAAGCTCTACTCTGCCAACTTTGAACCCTAGGAACGCCTTTCATTTCAAAAATCTGACAATAATGAACAAAAAGGCCCAAAATGGGAAAAAACCATTTGCAACCACCTTTCCGCTTCCAACTGCCAACTTTCATCTTCAATATCTTGTCATTTGCAACTCCGATTGATGAACCATCAATTTTCACTAGCTTCAAAATCTTCATACTAACTCTGTAAACCCTGGCAAGCTTGAAAAAACATCCGAGGACGTGCTTACCAAGGTGGTCAAAATTGTGCAGAATTGGCCCTCAACAAAACTTCAGCTGCTCATATATTGACCATTCAAACTCCCATTGGAGATTTGAAAAGACCAGCATGCTCTCTAAATTGAGCACTTCAGCCCTAGTATCACACGTGTATATGACCATCATATTGGACCTGTCCAATACATTGAGGATTTGCAAGGCACTCTTTACTTCAAACTGCCATATCTTGAGCTATATGCCTCTGATTGACATGCCGTTTGGACCAACCTATAGAGCACTTTGAAAACCACCTTCTGCATATCCATTTTTGCACTTTAGACCCTTCAATCACTCACCTTTGGGAAACCCCATAGCAGAGACCTTTGGCCAAAACAACCGCAAAATACATACCCATGTGGATCCTCCTATGTGACCTTGACCTTCATACCTATTTTGTTCCCTTGACATGCACTTGTAGATGCCCATGGTCTTGCTATCTTCCTCTCCTGGCATCGACTCACTTTAGTTGAACCATTGCCCAAACCACTTGTTGAACATTTATGTTCAACAAAAAAAGGGTAACTGCAAACCTAAACAAATTGCAACCATATGTGCACAGTCTTATTCTTGTTTCCTTGCTGCCATTAGGATCAAACACATGGCACTGAGCATATCCATCCATCTGCAATTTCATGTAGTACTGCACCCAAGAATATGACCAATGATGAATATAAAACACATACAACGGTTATTCACCACTGCAAGCATCCACTTGCATCCAAACAGAGCACCACAATGCACATCATCATGTTCACTGCACATACCTGACCCTCCCTAACAACCATGTAAAGGAGAGATCTCCTCAAAAGACCCCTATAGCTAGCGGATGACCCTCTACACAACTCCATTTACAAGCCAATCCATCAACCATGATATGCATACCTCTTTCGAGAGCTAATTCAAAGCCATAACCTGGGTTTCTCCTCCATGCACAATAGAACACATTTGGTGCCCTGTGAATTCTTCAAGCATAGGCTCCTCTACCATCATCGGCTTCTTACTTTCCTCTATATTTGTAGCATCTCCAATCACTACATTTTCAAGCTCTCCCATATAAACTTGGCCACATGGATCAACCAACACCTCTTGCATGCCAACTTCATATTCATGTTCTTCAAACACGTACACTATTGCCACATCCTCAGATAAAGAAGAAAGTGTTTCATCCCATATTGTATCCTCAAGATGAAAAGCCTTGACAGAACTACCCTCTTCATAAGAGCGTGTATACTCACTTTGCATAGCTTCATCCAATCTCAAGCTTGGATCCATGTCACCACAGTCACAAGGTAGACCTGTAACCACCACTTCATCCATCTGTTGTTCTTCCATAATTGAGACAGCCTTGTCCCTCCTAGAGAAGCTTCACACCTGATGCACCACCATAGCGTGCTCCATAGCAACCTTCACGAGCAGAGTCGTCAACATGGTACCACACATCACCTTCACTTACATATCTACATTCAAAAACTTGGATGCTTTAACATGCTCTTCATTCACATTGCCGACCATCATATCATCAAGCACACAACAAAGTAGTTTCACCCTCAAGATTTGTTTGTTCATCAAAGGATGTGAATTCATCATCCAAACTATCCTCTTTACTTGACTCCCAAAAGATTGAGCTTTTATCATCATTTTTATCATCATAGGCCAACTCCGCATATACATTATCATCTTCTTACTGCTCCACAAAAGCTTGCCCACTATCTTGGCATAGTACATCCTCTTCGTTTACTTCTAGGACCCTGTGCTCTTGCACTTTGGTATCTGCTATCCTTTTTGCATATAGATCCTCCTTGACGAAATCCTCATCCTTGGTGAGACGAGCTCATTCACCATCAGCAAACTAGAAACTTAAAGGAGCACAATTGACAATAGGTCCTACCACAACAAGATTTGCACTTCAAACAATTGGAACCACCTTTGACTAACCCATAGAACATACCGTCATAAAAACAAGCACATAATCTATAGGCTTTAGCAAGCCCATCTCCAATTTTTCCTTTATCTTTTTGCTTTTCTCCTTGGACAAATAGACCATATCTTCATAGCTATATGCACCAAACTCCACCTTTTCTCTAATCCTTGGATTCGGGAAATCCATGAATTTTGACACTGTGAAGTACTGGTTTCCTTCGAACCCCATAGCAACTTCCAACTGCCTCCAACAATCTCCAAACTGCTCAAGAAAAATATAAAAATCTTTACTTACATCTTGCACCCGCTTCCTCAAGAGAATTCATATTCCTAAACTACCTAAGAGATTGAGCACGTGCAACTTATTTGTGTCTAACACCATGCGCATGGACAACATCCATAGCTCAAAATCTACTACCGGATCCTCCAGATCTTCAACACCTATGACAATAGGGCCAACACTTAGCTCCATCATCTTCGTTAATTCTTGATTCAACCACTGAACATCTTACCAAACAATCTGCAAACAATGTGTTGGCGTCAAACTCTACTCAAGAGAATTCATATTCCTAAACTACCTAAGAGATTGAGTACGTGCAACTTATTTGTGTCTAACACCATGTGCATGGACAACATCCATAGCTCAAAATCTACTACCCGATCCTCCAGATCTTGAACACCTATGAAAATAGGGCCAACACTTAGCTCCATCATCTTCGTCAATTCTTGATTCAACCACTGAACATCTTACCAAACAATCTGCAAACAATGTGTTGGCGTCAAACTCTACTCTCCTCTTCAATCAAGGAGCAAGCAGATGCTTCTCAGTGGGGGCACTAGAAGATGGAGAGGGGGAATAAGGAAGATATCCAACACACACACAACTGCCTCTCTATAGACTAGGACTGCAACAACACCCCTATCCCCTAGTTGTCATATAGATAGAACACAATTTTCAAACCTCTACTAGGTATGCTCATACACGAACACCCCAAACCGCACACATCCCCGTCGAGATCAACACCCATACACAATCCACACAATCCACAACGCTCTTGTCCCACAGACCAATGCCACACACAACACCAAACATTTTGCAATCCCAATTGGACTCAAAGCCTTGATTTCTCCCTTTCTACATAAACCAAACAATGCTACTTCTTTTCACCCTCCCCTCGAGCTTAAAGGATTGAAGGATCTTGTGAGAGAGGGGGGGGGGGGGGGGGGGGGGGTGTTTGTGGGCTAAGAAGCCTTATTTATCCTCAAACCATTAAGACGTCCTTTGGCCACACATTATTCATGGCATGCTCTCTCATTGCATCCATATGTACCTAATGCTCCTCTAATCAACCATATTCATCTAATGAAGCTAGTGGCTCATAGATCTTTCCTAGAACTTTCCCAAATAATTATAATTTTTAATTGATTTGGAGAGTGATTAACCTAGGATGCTTAATAACTAAGTGGCCATATAACCTCTTTAAGCTTTGACACCATTGGTTGGTCATGGTGGGTAAGATCTAAGAGGCATTCTCCCCTTGCACATAACGAAGATAAGTAATCAATTACAAAATTAATCAAACCATGCACCAAGAGAGAGACTAGACACAACCTAAACTTGATAATTGAACAAACAAAGTGAGTACATGATTGCACCTCTAAATAGGGTTAAAATAGGTAGTATAAGGGTGTAATACAAGAGCATGTGAATGAAAACTCACCTCTACATCAAGTTCCTAGAATCTGGGTTTACGCCTCTTTGTAGACCTCCATATATGCATCAACATGTCTCCTAGTACACCACCTATCCCCTAGCACACCTAGTACTACACACATGGTAATCAGATGATTCTCTACCAAGTGGGTTCCATGTACGCAAGTAGTAATCACACCAAGACACATAAACCATAGGCCAACGCCCACATAACCTAGCTTTACTAGACACAACCAAAAAATAACAATCTTATGTGTAAGAGGCATGTTGGGAACCTAAATGAGTACGACTAAACAATGGTGCACCCAACTTACAATCACACAACATTTGCATGAGCCATTTTGAAATAACTCTAGCCTACTCATTCTCAAATATATCCCATCATTTATTTTGTAAAGCAATATCACAAACTGGTTATGTAACGTCCTTTGAGACTTGAAAAGGTGGTACGTGTGCTCACTAGGTCTTAGATTTGTACTCCCACCATAAACAAAGGTAACGACAATATCATATCATATACTCTTAATGAGCTCTTATATGTCTCCTTGGTACACGCTAAAAATGCACTCGTTACCATACCATGCCTCATATGGAGTGATAGACTGCACTCCTTTAGTGGGACATCTTTTTAGCACGTACGCAATACACATGAAAGCCTCAATCCAAAAAGCATATAACAAAGTGTTGCTTTTGACCTTACATTGAGCCATGTCCATAAGTGACATGTTTTTCCTCTCAGCAATGTCATTTTCTTGAGGTACTTAATTGGCAAACAAAGCCCTTTTAGAGGGAGTACTTGATCCGAGTGTGAAAAGAGGTCTTCTCAAACCTAGACCTAAGCAAGTGTGTTGCTTGCAGCTAAAGCTCTAGAGGCATATGACAATAATGACAATGGCATACAAAATTATTGCCAAAGTTATCGCTCTAAGGATCTTCCCAATCTTGGATATGGTAATCACCCCCAACCAACATGCATTAAAGGAAGGTCAATACATGACAACATTCTTGCAACAATGGTCAACAAAGAGTATGCAAACTTCACTAACCAGGAATGTGCCCTTCTTCAACTTGACCTTGATAAAGCACATAATCAGATTTCTTGGTCACACATAGCAGACATCATGAAGGCTTTGGCCTTTGGTCCACGCATGTATCAGATGGTGCACACCCTAGGAGTTGGTAGCTCCTCAGAACATCTCTTCAACAATAGAGTAGTGGGAGCTTTCAAAGATAAAAGGCCAAGTAAACAAGGATGCTCTCTGACTTCTCTCTTCTTTGCTATCAGGTTACATCCCCTGGCAACCATACTCGAGATGAGCATTGAGAAAGGGGACATTCAAGGCCTCTCTCTCCAAGATAACAAGCAACTCTTGGCCAAGTTGTTTGCTAATGAATCTTTGCTATTCTTAAAAGCCCCCACTCCCCCCCCCCCCCAAAAAAAAAATTAAAAATAAAATAAAATCATAAAGGCTCTTGATACGGTGCTCGCGTTTGCCACGGCCTCAAGCTCTAAATACAACATCGAGAAGTGAAGAGCGATCTCCCTCTTAGAAAATGATTCATTGATCTTATTAGATTGGTCAAGAGAAATTGTCACTAAAGGTTAGATATTTCGCCACCGTGAGGTCCCACTAGGGGTTGGAATCTCTAACAAGTAAAAGTTTCAAGGGATCATGGACAAAATTTGGAGCAAGATGAGAAGATGGGAGTTTGTACTCTTTCCCTTTCACAATAGAGTGAAGGTACTTATCCTTTCTCTCCAAATATTGAAAATATTCAAATGTAATTGGAAAGAGATTTTGAAACCTGTTAAACAGTTTTTATGGAAGAACAATTTCAAAGATATGACACCATGGCAATGGGGAAAATGAGAGTGGGTTGCCAGACCTAAGGAGCAGGGCAAAATTGGCATCCTCGACCCAACGATCCATGCGGAGGCCCAATGTGACCAATTTGTGGTGTCATTTGTGAATTTGGACTAGGGCTAGGCTATTATGATTTGGGATATGTTAAACAAGGTAAAGCTCTTTTCTTGAAGGGACCCATGGAAAGAGAGAAGCTCATTACAAACTATTGGCACCGCCTTGGGCTCGCGTAAAGATAGGCGACAACACGGGTGAGCTGGTGTGTAAATGTGCCAAAGCAATAGAAGCACTTAAATGGGGAGGGAGAACCAAATACTTCAAGAAATCCCATCACCCACTAGTCTCCCTGGATCTCTATGATCAGACATCTAGAGAGAAATAGACAAAAACATAAAAAACAAAGAGGGCTCACACATCTAACACACTGTTGGGGCAGAAACAGCTTGAGCCAGAAAGAGGCTGACTAGATGACTAATCAATACAACCTCAACGAAAGTGAAAGTCTTCAACAATGTGGCTGAAGGGCTTAGTACACTTATTGCACCTATTTGTGAGGCAAAACTGGATTGGAAAGCCTAGCATTGGCCCAAAAACAAGAATTTTTCTTTCCCCCAAGTAGTTGGAACGTACATCAACCTTGTTTACAAAGTAGATTGGTTCTCTTCGCTTAACAAACAATGGAGCTGTTGTGGCTTGAATCAAAGTGGGCGATAATAGCAATGAACATTTGGGATCCACAATTGCTTAGCTTAATGAAGTTCTTCCTTTGGAAGGTACTTTGAGGAGCCATTCCTACTTGAATCAAGGTGAAAACCAGAGGAATAGGCACGAACATATGTTAAGGATGCAAAGCAGCAATTGAAAACCCCAAGCACCTCTTCATAGACTACCTGTCCACGAGAGGGCTTGCAAAGAAAGTCTACAAATAGGTAGATCCCCTTTTTCAAGAATGATCTCCTCCTAGGAGGAAAGATCTTTAGAAGCCAAGCCATTTTGGTGTGCATGCAAATTGTTGGCTTCTGATTTCTTAAACAAACTTGGAAAGCGAGAAACATTCAAGTTTTGAAAGAAACCCTGAGACAACCAGACAAGAAATCATACACAATAGCAAAGATTGGATTTTCCCTATTAGTAAAAAACAAAAAAATTTGATAAATGGAAATAAACACTAGTGTCTTGTAGACACTAGCTAGTGGGGAAGTGGTTGCTAAGGTCATATCACATCTTGAATTGTAATTGTGGTTAGGCCTGGAATCTTTTCTATCTTTTGGCTCCTCAAGGCATAGATTGTGCTTGAGGCTTATTGTAAATTCATTCTAAGTTAATTTATCTCCACTCACAATCATGAGGATGGCAAAATAAAAATTTTAAAAATATAACCTTCCATACATGTTTCAATAATTCCTTAAGAGGAGGCAACAAAGCAACCAAATTAATTTTCACAACTACAACAAGCTTCCAAAATTCGAATAACCAGAACGTGCATACCAAAGTTATGTTAAACAACCTTCAAATAAAAAATAATGCAAATTGAATATTCTACACATTTCTTGTAAGGCCCATTTAAATAAAAAAATAAAAAATAAAAAATTGAAACAAAGTACCGTATGGATATGTATCTCTCTACTCTCTCTCTTTCTCTAAGATTCTATTTGTTTTTCATGTTTTCTATATGTAGTTTTTTTTTGTTTATTTGTTTCAAAATCTCAAAATATCCTATTTTACATTATTATTTTCTATTTTTGGTTTTTCACTTTTTATTTGTGTGTGTGTGTGTGATATTGAGTGCCAATATTTGTTTGGTGTGCCACATTAAACTGAAAGCCTACACACACATCAAAAATCAATGTAGACTTACAATCTTTAGTACATAAGAAACCATGAACATGCATGGTTGAATAGTCTTACAATGTGTACATTTTGGGGGGGGGGGGGGAAGAGAGAGAGAGAGAGAGCATTTGGCCAAGGAAAGATAGGTAGAACTCCCCTTGTTCACGAGGACGTCGGAAGCTCAATCCCTGCTAGACGCCATGAAGATCTTGTGTGTGTGTGTGTGTGTGTGTGTGTGTGTGTGTGAGGCTTAAAAAGATAGCCAACTTAAGCAACCTTACCATTTTCACTTAGAGATAGCGGAGGAGGTTAAGTGAGAGGACTCCATTGTATGATGGCTTTTAGAAGGGTCAGTTGAAGTAAAATTATGGTTGCTAGTCTCATGCAAGCTTTTGGAGGCGGCATTATTGCTGGCCATAGGGGTCTGAGTAGTATTGGTGGTGGTTGGCAAAAGGGCGTATGACGACTGCCTTGGCTTCTCAAATGGGTCCGGCATCATCTTCAATATGATACCCATGAAAATTAGCAGCAGACCTGTCAGATGCTGCCCTGAAAATGGCTTTGTAAAAACTAAATATGACAACAATAGCGTCAGCGCCTTCCTCGCTGTCGTCACCTGATCATCAATTTCATTGTCATCTACTCCGACTTGTACTTATATTCCCAAAGATTATGAAGCTGTAAGCTAGAATTTCAAATGGTATTGTGAGCTCTCAAGATGCATAATTCATTGTTTTTAGACATAGATGCCTCTATTTGTGCGCTTGCTGGTGAATAGTTTTGTCTAAGACACTTAAAGATAGATGTCTATTGTCAAAAAGATTAGACTGTGTAATAGTTGGGGTAATCTATCCAAAATGGATACAAGAGTATATTGAATTTTTTTGAAATTTGATGGGTTTCCACAGATTATAGGGGTATATTGGTAATTTTGCATAATATATAATCCAAAAATGTATTTTTTTGTATATATTAGAGAGAAGGGTCTTTAAAGACCTCAATGGTGTAAATATATCATGTATATAGCGATATTATTGATAATCTCTAATATGCACGTGATGCAGGGCACTTTTGATGAGTGATCGCCCTAGGCATATGTACACAGCTTCAAAACTCGCATACATATGAAGAAAAATAGGTGAATTTTGTCTGCATCATGCATTCATACACATGGATACATGCGTTTATATAAACAATCCAATTCAATATGGATACATCATTTATATGTGGTGAGTGATGGTGGACAAAGTTTTAAACTCTCAAATCTCTCAGTTTGTCGATGGAACATTACCATTGCAGTTGTTGCGGCACCGAAAATTGCTATGAGAGAAAGCACTGACAGCTGACCAACAAAAGTAGCCATGGCCTCAAAGACAAGAACGCCGTACACGTACAAGCTCTATCAAAAAACAAAGAAACCCAACAATGAAATATTGCACTTACACAACAAGATTTCGAAATGCATGTGTAGATGAGAGTGCGTGCATACATATGGACATGCATGAACAGATATAAGCGATACAAATAAGCTTTTACATCACTACTTAGACATGAACATGTATGTCTAGATGGCCCCTTTAACACAACCAGGCCGAGGCATAGTGATCTTTAAAGCACACAAACAAACATAATCATTACATTACTATAAGTCTCAAGTATGGGATTTGAGCCTACGACCAATAGCCCAATGCTCTACCATCTAAGCTACGCACCCAAATGTTATTGCGATATTATTGCTATTAATTAGCAACAAAATAGATTTCTATGTAGTAATAAAACAAAAAAGAACAACAATGGCTTGAGCATATCACGATGGCATTATAGTAGTGTACATAAATAAATGTTATCTAGGTAACTATCGCCAAGATTCCTTAACCTCGTTTGCTTCATGTCACCATTAGTACTGAAACAACTCAAATTTGCCAATACAATATTTCACAAGGATGTATACAAATGCACCTAAGGCTGGTTACAGACCGCGTGCCCAAGCTTGGGCGTGCAGATGTGGAGGCTAGGCAGTGTTTGCTGATACGCAGGGCAGAAAGGGCAGAGGACAAGGTCTTGGACAGGCGATACCCCCTACCCAAGCTCGGGCGGGGGTTGAGCTTTTGCCAGGTCAGCCAAAATCAAGCGGCGAACCAATGCGATGGACGCAGCTGCTGAAAATGATTTTGCTTTATGATAAAATAATGTAGCCAGTGTGTAATGCATGCCCGCCCATCATCAAAAGTGACGGGCACCCGCATTGGCAGTGTGTATCCAGCCTAAATG
This sequence comes from Adiantum capillus-veneris, assembly GCF_014529385.1. Lineage (NCBI taxonomy): Eukaryota > Viridiplantae > Streptophyta > Polypodiopsida > Polypodiales > Pteridaceae > Adiantum > Adiantum capillus-veneris. The sequence goes on from NC_140942.1 coordinate 45,077,629, forward strand.
TCTATGGACACATACACAAATCACATGGCCTATACATATCCATAGAAAAGCCCACATATACAAATGGGCCTTCTGCTAATAGATAATCTTCTGCTAATACAAATAAATGTGCATGCACGCATACACATATCACATATAAATGTACATGCATGCATACACATATCACATGAACATGCCCACATATATGAGCATCCGTATATGCACACACATATATAAAATGGGCATTCCACTAACAGATAATCTTGTACCTTGGAGCAGGCTATCCATGCCCTAAAAATCTCCCCTGTCAAGACCATGGGTACCACTAGAAAGGGTATGCCAACAACAGTAGAGCAGAAGAGCATCTCCATCTGCAAATGTAGAACCATTTAGTGATTGCATGAGAGTTGGGTACTATATCTTGCAACTAAGAGAAAAGTTTGTGCAGTCTATCATTACTTGTGAAGTAGCAGGGTTCATGGTAAAAATGGCTTCTTGAAGGTTTCCCAAGAAGGCATCGAGCACAAGAGCCCCAGACACCATCACAACTCCAGCAACACTGAAGTTCGGAGAGATTTGGGCATCCGCAAGAGTGAACGCAATCAAACCAGTGACGAGCATTATCGCTGAAATGTACTCATAAAGCTTGTATTTCCTTCTGAGACCTGGTATAAATGCCCCCATAATCATCACTGGCAAAACCTGTTGAAAATGCGACGGCACAAGCTGAGATTGAAAGGTCCATAAAGGCAGGCTTATGTACTAGGTATGGACATCCTGTGTTATACCTTTGTTGATTTGAACATGATTTGAGCAGGGTAATTGAGGAACATTAAGGAGCCCTTTGTGAGTCCATGGGATCCCATCAATACGCCTGCAAGCTTCACATATGTTCTCCATGGATTCACTATATGCTTTGGCCTGAACCCTTGCCAGGCAATAAGCCCCAGATACACAAAGCTCTGGACAAATGTAAAGTACCACCCATAGCTGGTATATATATTCAGCAAAGAAAAACGTCGAAATGAACACTTGCAAATCAAGGCTCTCTCTCTCTCTCTCTCTCTCTCTCTCTCTCATATACAGGAAAAATCATTCTAAGTTGCCTTATAATGCTTGTGTACCCATTTCTTGGGGGGTTCACTATATGTAAACCCTCCATATCATGCGTTCAAGGCGGTAGTAAAATCCCCACAACTGTAGATTTTTCAAGAATATAATACACCCTTTTCTTTTTCAATCTGCGTACATCTACATATTTATGAGTGACACCCCTTTCAACTCGGCTAATCACATGCGGTTGTGCCAAACAGACTACATATACCTAGGTGCATCCAAGGTTAATGTAGATTCACCTTATAGGAAAGTGCAAGGTATAGACTCATGTTAGCCACCCACAAGACAAGATAACGATCAACTCCACCATGCAAAGTATTGATTAAATAGTACAACATTCCCATTTGGTCAAACAGACTTGCTAACAAGCTGCTCATGCATAAGACCTGATGTGTACAAACAAAGCTTCAATGCCTAAAAAGTTATCGAGCTATGATCCATAATCCACATGATAGCAAACCAAAAGCTCTCCATTGCTAGACATAGCATACAACTAATGAAAATCTTCACAAAACTCATTCCAAGCAAACACAGAGACCGTGAATACATTGTCCAGTTGAAGCTCAAATTCTAAGAGAAAAACCTTTGCACTCGCATCCTCTACACTGCTATTGAGCGATGATGATTGCATCATAAAAACTATATCAATGAAATTTAATGTACCGAACAAATTTCCAGAGGCAACTTGAATTGATAGACAAGAGTTGTGCATGGCACAAAGGCAAAGCATATAGTGTAACTTGCCTGAATTGAAGCTTGTTATATACAAATTCCTGCATATGAATGTTTTGTGATTATTAAGAATGGACAAAATAGTAATTGAAAGAGAGAAAGAGAGAGAGACAGACAAACAGACACAAAGAGATGGATGGTAACTACCTCACAGAGGCCGTTGATCATGTAACCGAAGAAAAAACCACCGCCGCAAATGAGCAGCTGCTGCCATCGCGGTTTGCCAGACAATGTGATGCCGAGCAGGCTGCTTACTTTCTCGGTGTCAGCATGATGATCTGCATGTGTTTGCTTCACCATAGCACTCTATATCTCCCTCCTTCTGAGTCTATGCCTCTTTCTTACTCTCTAGACGCACCCAAACGTGCAGACTCGATGCCCTTACGCACAAGTTATACAAACCCACTTGCAGAGAGTCTTTGTTTCTCGAGCCCAAACGTGCAGAAGTTATGTCCTTAGGCAGAAATTACACAAAACCACTTGCAGAGACTCTCTCTCTCTCTCTCTCTCTCTCTCTCTCTCAAACTAAGCGGAAGCGCTCTGTTTCTTTCTCACTGTCTGTAGTCTGACGTCGAACGACTCAAATGAGCCGATTGACTTGGTAGCAACCAGGTGTTGTGTGCGTGCGTCTCTCTACAGATTGGGAGATTGGGGGGAAGAGAGAGAGAGAGAGAGAGAGAGTGTGTGTGTGAGTGAGAGAGAGAGAGAGAGAGAGAGAGCGCGCGCGCATTGTGGCAATAGCAGAGCGTTTGCAGTGTTACATTCGCACTTTTGCCACATAAACCCACTTGAATTAGCACACATAAAATTGCTCTTCGAAAAAACCCATCATTGAAATTTTACGCCCACATTGAATTGCCATTTGGGGGGAAGGGAGACTCGCAGAGAGAGCGTATAACCGAAAGTAAATACCCCAAGATTTTCAGTTCTTGGCCCAATTTACATTTATTTCGCTATAAATAACACACACTCTCTCTCATGTTAGAAAACCACTTCAAAATTTTAAAAAAAAATTATGCATGTCTAGAAATTTTCCCAAGGAAAATAAATCTCTTTACACATACTCCTCCTTGAAGAAGTCCTGATTGCATCACACTAAAAAAAAATCACTATTTAATTTTGTGTTCCTCTTTTTAAAAAATAAAATTTTCACTAGAAATCTAAACTAATGTAATATGGTGGAAGGGGAGCTCTTTACACGTGTCAAATTCTGCGACATGAAGGCTAAACTCCAAAACTACGAAAAGCCTCTCTGCACACGATAAAGAGGGAGAGAGGCCGCAGAAGCCAAAGGCAACCGACCGTACTAGTTTAGCACAATCGTGTTCCCTTGTATGTGCAAAGAGCACGCAAACAACATTGTTTCTCTAAGAGTAACCCTAATGAGATAAGGAGACTAGGATAACCTTTCTCCTTACGATGACAATTATGCTCTTGTCAATGAGGATCGAGGGTGGGTCTTTACATGTCCACACACACGTTGTTGCGGTGCTACAACGCCCATTGGCAACAAGCGAGGACCCATTGCTTTGATAATCCCTTGTGACGTGTTGTTCTCTATTTACAAACAAAGATGCATCCATTGCTTTTTTTAAAATTAAAAAAAACATTTACTTGGCTTTTATTTTTGAGGGCAAGCCAAATATTTTTATCCAAAGGAAAAAGAAGGCAAGATGAGTAGAAAGCCTTGATTTTTAAAATCAAAAAGCTATTTACTTCAATTTTCAACTAAAATGTCCAAAATTCGATAAAGAAAAAATATTTATGGTCGAAAGAAATTACTACGAGGATTTTAAAGGAGTTTTATCGAAAATATGCGAGCATGAGGTGCATCTCTCTCAAGAGAGTGTAACCTCAATATTTTCTCTCACTAGAAAAAGCACTAGTTGCATCTCTTTCAATACATCAATATTTTCTCTCACTAGGAAAAAGCCAAGTTTTGGCCTCACATTTCTCACCTTTTTATCTAAGAATGTGAAAAGCCTCGCCTTTGGTTTCTTTTAAGGATGTTTTAGGAATTACGTGATTTTTAAAGGAGTTGGAAATTGTGTGCTTGACTTCACCCCTCCTAAAACGCAATACCATATGCCATGCTTTGCACGTACTAGAACCTCTTAGACCTTGCTTTCTCAAAACACTACAACTTTATGCTTCTAATAAGCTCTAAAAGGCAGGCCACATGTAGGATGTGGGTTTCAGTATTAGTACGAGTCAGGAGCACTCAAACCTTTTTTTTTTCAATGCTCTTTTTGGCCGGCCTTAGCGATGCTCCCCCTTTTTGCTAACGAGAAACCTTTGATTTTTATTTAAACTAGTCTTGCTTGGTGGGCCTATGTCGTACATAATCTGATAGATTTTGAAGCAATGTTGGTTACTGTTATTATCGTCTTGGTTTTTGTTGCGGTGACACGAGAAAATGAGTAGAAACAGTTGATAGGCACCAATAATAGCTCAGCTTGGGACTTGATGAGCATTCGGAAGAAGCAAGTTGTGTCCTATAGTGCTCCATATACGACTAAGGGCTGCTAAAGAGGGTAACTGAATTGAGCAAAAGGGTTGCAACTTAACCTACTTTGGTGCAAATTGCACCATTCAACCTAGTAATATCGACCATTTAGTCTCTAAACCGTGGAACCATCTTCGAAACACCCATCTTATTCTCAATCAAGCGTAGTTCAGTTTCCTTTATTTCAATATATAGATTGAATTGCCAGACTGTGAGAAACGAAATGCATGTCTATTGATTTATTGATAAGATGATTGAAATTGAGCATGCACTCGTGAGGAAAACATATGGTTAAACTAAACTTAAGGAAGCTTTGACAAACTCAAAAATACAAAAAATACAAGCAAAGTATAAAAATTGAACTATACTATTGACATGATGATCGTGTACGAATGTCATCCAATCATGCAAGCCGGTAGACAATGTTTGAGGTCAAGCTACAAAAAAGCAATGTGAATAGTTAAACATATCATCTTGCAATGAAAGGTCACAAACTGAAACAGTGCACGTCATGCAGAGGTGCCATACAAAAGTATGGTGGAGAGTTGGCACTGTGGTCTCTCCAAAAATGATAAGAAACAAAAGCCGTGCACGATCTCGTAGCATTTATGTGTTACGCCAAGCAAACGCGTGGTCATGGGGTGCTGGATACAGATAATGAACCTTGTAGTGTTGTCAAGATGGAGTCGCGCTTGTGCAATTGAAACATCCAGTGTTATATGTCCTCTACCATACACAAAACACACATTAAGAAAAATACATAAGATGTGGCATATTGATTAAGCTTAAAGAGAAGCATATCTAATTTTATATTATATGTCGAAGGTTCGCTACATAAAGAGTTATGGGTGCTTTTCGATAGATTTTCCCTTGTTATCTCTCTTCGCTCAACCATCAACTCTTTCTCCTGCCTTATTCTGTAGCCAGTTTCCTATTTGCAGTGCGCCTTCTCCTTGTAGACCAGGCAAGGCTTCTCTTCAATTATACAACTCGTCGGTCATGTAGTAGCATATTATCATACATAGGGTCTTTCCTCAAGAAGTCTACGAGTCTTTCTCCACGAGGCGGCCTCCTAGAGTCCGTTCACTTCTAAGCCTCCTAACACACACATTGCATCCTCACCATCAGCTCTTACATACACCCTTTTGTGCTAACTAAATGTGCTTGGTGGGCGTTGCTATGGAACATCTATAGAATATAACAAGACACATGCAGATTGACATTATGCATCTACCACTGAAGTAAACAAGTACAAAGTTCGCCAAATCCGCATTTGCAATAGTGATGAGCGAACTAAATGTGGTGTCTTCCTCTATGTCTTCCTTGTGGAGTCTGGCCACCACGTGATTCTCCCATGCTGATCCTCCCCTCTTTTGATCATACTCGGAGTCTTGCTCCCACATCCGCATTGCTTGCGAACTTCTCTCATGCTTGCCAACCGATCCTATCATGCTTCTCCCCTTTTATCATACTCAGGGTTCCTGCCCATAAGATCGCACCACGACGCCCTCATCGCTCACCAATTGATCTTCCCATGTTGATCCTGTCTCCAAATTGATATTCCCATGTTGATCCTGTCCTTTTCTGATCATCCTCGGAGTCCTACTCCCACGTCCTCATTGCTTGCAAACTTCTCCCATGCTCCTCCCCTCTGATTGTACCCAGAGTCTGTTACTCCCGCCCACCTCTGAGGTCCTCCTTACCATCATCGTCGTCGTTGGATGATTGCCTCCAAATTATTGATGGTCGTTTCCTGCACATGGCCACCCAACGCCTACCTCCTCCAACCACCAGCTCATCAAGTCGCACCATATCGCACAAGCATGGTATTATTGGGAGCTCATACGCAGAGTCTCCTACTCCGGCCCACTCTACCTCAGTGTCATCGCCATAATTTTTTGCTTACTAGATGACTGCTTTCGGATTACCGGTTATTTCATGGTGGGTGAGGTTGAAGATGACCAGCCAACACACAAGGACTTTCAAACATATTTTCATATAGAAAAAAACAAGTTTTCTTAGGTACACGTGCCCTTTCCCCAGGTAAAAGTGGACTTGAGTAAAGGGTTTAAATAGGAAAAGTTATTTCCTATATAGGATTCACAGGAAGCCTCTCTCTCTCTCTCTCTCTCTCCTCTTTTTCACTCTCTCTACCTTTAACGGCACACAACAAAGTCTTGTTCTAATTCTTGGCTGAGACTCAAATACTGCCGCGATTTTGCTCGCATTAGAGATACGCCTTACCCGCGAGCGCTGAGACGAGCTCCTCCTCGAGGTCCTGTGCATGTTCGCTCTCCAGCTTCTCTTTCTCTGCTGTTCGCCTTCCTCTGTGCTCTTTGATCTGCACAGGTGAGTCCTCGAGCTCGCCTGCACCTTTCTTTTGTATAGAGAGAGAGAGAGAGAGAGAGAGAGAGAGAGAGAGAACTTTCTTTAATTATTTACATGTGTGTGTGAGAGAGAGAGAGAGAGAGAGAGAGAGAGAGAGAGAGAGAGACTACTTTCTTTAATTATTTACATGTGTGTGTGTGTGTGTGAGAGAGAGAGAGAGAGGGAGATTTCCACTTGAATGTGTATATGTATTGTGTGTGTGAGAGAGAGTTTTATCTACTTGAAAGTGTATGTGTGTGCGTGTGTGTGTGAGAGATCAGAGAGAGAGAGAGAGACAGAGAGAAAGAGAGAATATATGTTTGTTTGTTTGTTTGTGTGTGTGTGTGTGTGAGAGAGAGAGAGAGAGAGAGAGAGAGAGAGAGAGAGAGAGAGAGAGAGATTTGGGAAAAATTAAGATAAAAATTCTTGACTGAAAATTCAAAAGAAAGGGTAAGAGTACGATAGAATTAAGATAAAAATTCTTGACTGAAAATTCAAAGGAAAGGGTAAGAGTACGATAGCGGGTCGGGGAGAGAGAGAGAGAGAGAGAGAGAGAGAGAGAGAGAGAGAGAGAGAATATTAAGGCCTACGAAAAGCTGCAATCGACCTATGAGACAATCTATGTACAATAGTGATCTGTTCTTTGATATCCCAAAATGAAAACCGAATTGGAAAAATATGAGAACTCTTAACTACTAGTTGGGGAAGCTATAGCTATGACACGATACAATATTTGATGTTCAATGATGTGGATATAACCCAAAACGTGTTAGGGTGGAGACAAGATGGAGCTCTATACTAGAAGTAATGCACCTCTATATGTGTCTGGTGTGTACTAAGTTTGATATGCACCTATCTCCATCCTGTATCAATGATGGGGTATAAGACGATATCTAGAAGCGATAGGGGTCGGCTCGTATTTGGGTGATCCTCGTCTCCATCTCCTGATGTAGTGGTGTGTGATCTCTGTCACTTCTCTGTGGTGGAGTCGGGACAGTTGAAAGCCATGAACTCTTTGTCTCTGATTGGCTTTCAGACTCTTTGGAAGTATGGGATCAACGTATAAATGGTGATGGAGGGGATGGAGATGGACGATCAGCCATAAAACAGTTAAGAAGGGCCAAGGCTGATGGCGTTGGAGGAGAGGGATAAATATTGGTCCTGAGAATGGGTTAATGAAAAGGAAGATTAAAGCATTGAGACTACATTCTTTTGGCATTCTATGGTCTTACCATCAGTAATGCCAAGTGCCCTACTAATGAGTACCTTTGTGGTTTTATTTCAGATTTTTCTCTTTGCATGAGGTTAGTATTGAGGTAGTATGTACAAGGCGCAAGCTTAATATGTACATGCCCTAAGCTTCCCGTCTGGCTTTAACTCGGGCACTTGGGAGCATATTTGTTGAGATTTATGCAAGGAAGGAGCCATTCTATGTTGAAGATTTAACGTATAATGATATGTTGAAGATCCCCATCTTTGAAGCTTCATGTTGGGTCCTCAGCAAGCACCCAATACAATATGATGTATTGTCGAATTGCCAAAGTGGCCTGAACTACTGAAAAGATTGTTGTAGTTATTAACTGTAAGGTTGATGCCACAACCTCCACTTACAAGTTTGAAATATACCAAGGTCTGATCCATATGACCTTAAAACAATCGTAACCTTCCACATTCAGATTTGGGACTATTCTTACTGATTTTTAGCCGGTTCTTGGTGCCGCTTCCGTTCTCTTCCCAAAACTCCAGCATCCAGTGTCTCCTAACACTTAGTGGATTTCTGCATTCTCTGTTTTCAGCACCCTTTTGCTGCTTTTTTTTAGCATGGCCAACACCTTCCCTTTGCCTTGTCAATGATTGGTCAGAGACCTTTCTTCTTCATAGGTCTCTATCCTCTATTTGCATTGGTGTGGTGCTTGCTACGACGTGTTTCCAGATCGCATTTTCAGCTCTAGGGATCGCCATCTCTTCTTGGTATGGGAAATATGCAAGGGCTGGCCCTTCCTAATGGGAAAACACCAGCAAGGGAAAACAATGACAAGAGGGAAAACGTTGGCAAGAACTCCCGTAGCCGGCCATGTACAAAGATGTCTTTAGTAGAGTATATGCAACCTAACTAATAGAGACCTAGTTCTAAACCACTTTAGACAGTTCATGATTTGCGTTTCTTCCCTGTTATGTTGCGTTTTCCATTGTAGGACGTTTTTTTGCTAGCCGTGGCGGGAAAACAAGGCCAGCATCATTTGGGATTCTGATTTCAGAAGCCTTGGGAGTGGAGCAGCTGTCTTTCTCTCACCATTCCTCTCTTCCTCCTACCATTCCTCTTGCTCAGCTAAAGCTTGCAAAGCTTTGACATCCGCCGCACCCGCCACGTTAAATTCGTGGTAACTGCTTGTGCCTTCTTGCACACGCATACGCATGTGTCGGACAAACCTCCCATACGATCAGTCACCGATGATCAACTGAGGTAGTACGATAGCAATGAACTCAAACTCTCCAAGCCCGGCAAGCTGAAAATGTTAATGGTGACTGATCTGATGCCCAAACTGAGACAAAAACGCAAGCTCTTCTTGGTCTGGGAAATACGCAAGGGCTGGCCCGACCTGATGGGAAAACACTAGCACATGAAAACGTTGACCAGAGGGAAAACGCTGGCAAGAACTCTTTGTAACCCGCCCTGTACAAAGATGTGTGCAGTAGAGGGTATGCAACCTAACTAACAGAGGCCAAGTTCTAAACCACTTTAGACACTGCATGATCTACGGGTTTTCCATCTTGTGTTGCGTTTTTCATTGCAGGACTTTTTTTGCTAGCCGTGGCGAGCAAACAAGGTAATTATCATTTGGGATTCTCAATTCAGAAGCCTTGGGAGTGGAGCAGGTGTCTTCCTTCCACCATTCCTCATGCTCAGCTGAAGCTTGCAAATCTTTGACAATCACCGCACCTGCCACGTTAAATTTGTGGTGACTGCTTGTGCCTTCTTGCATACGCATACGCATCAGTCAGACAAACCTCCCATACGACCAGTACACTGGTGATCAGCTGAGGTAGTAGGACAACAATGGGGAACTCCAACTCTCCAAGCCCGACAAGCTAAAAACATTTATAACTGATCTGATGCTCAAGCTGAGGCAAAAATGCAACCTCTTCTTGGTTTGGGAAATACGCGAGGGCTGGCCCTTCCTGATGGAAAAACGCCAGCAAGGGAAAACACTGACAAGAGGGAAAACGTTGGCAAGAACTCCCTGTAATCTGCCTCGTACAAAGATGTCTGTAGTAGAGGGTATGCCGTGGCGGGAAAACAAGGCAAGCATCATTTGGGTTTGTGATTTCAGAAGCCTTGGGAGTGGAGCAGCTGTTTTTCTCTCACCATTCCTCTCTTCCTCCCACCATTCCTCATGCTCAGCTGAAGCTTGCAAAGCTTTGACAACCGCCGCACCGGCCACGTTAAATTTGTGGTGACTGCTTGTGCCTTCTTGCATACGCATATGCATGAGTCGGAGAAACCTCCCATACGATCAGTCACTGGTGATCAACTGAGGTAGTACGACAGCAATTTACTCCAACTCTCCAAGCACGGCAAGCTGAAAATGTTCATGGTGGTTGATTTGATGCCCAACCTGAGGCAAAAACGCAAGCTCTTCTTGGTCTAGGAAATACGCAAGGGTTAGCCCTACCTGATGGGAAAACGCCAGCACAGGAAAACGTTGACAAGAGGGAAAACACTGGCAAGAACTCTCTGTAACGTGCCCTGTACAAAGATGTGTGCAGTAGAGGGTATGCAACCTAACAAACATAGGCCAAGTTCTACGGTTTTCCATCTTATGTCGTGTTTTCCGTTTTGGGACGTTTTTTTAAATAGCCATGGCGGGCAAACAAGGCAATTATCATTCGGGATCTTGAATTTAGAAGCGTTGGGAGTGGAGCAGCTGTCTTCCTTTCACCATTCCTCATGCTCCGCTGAAGCTTGCAAAGCTTTGACAATCGCCGCACCCGCCACGTTAAACTTGTGGTGATTGCTTGTGCCTTCTTGCATACGCATACGCATCAGTCAGACGCATACGAATACGGTGAAGTTCTCCATTGCTTCCTGTACCGACTCTTGACCTTCCATATTCAGTTTTGGGACTGTTTTTGCTGATTTTCGGCCGGTTCTTGGTGCCTCTCCCGTCCTCTTCCGTAGCCCTCCGGCGTCATGCGTCTTCTGAGCATTAGTGGATTTCTGAATTCTCTGTTTTCAGCCACCTTTTATTGCGTTTTTTGGCGTGGACACGTTGACAATTGCTTGTGCCTTCTTGCATACGCATACGCATCAGTCAGACAAACCTCCCATATGATCAGTTATTACTGGTGATTAGCTCAGGTAGTAGGACAACAATGGAGAACTCCAACTCTCCAAGCCCGGCAAGCTGAAAACATTGATAACTGATCTGATGCTCAAGCTGAGGAAAAAATGCAACCTCTTCTTGGTCTGGGAAATACGCAAGGGCTGGCCTTCCTAATGGGAAAACGCCAGTAGGGGAAAACACTGACAAGAGGGAAAACGTTGGCAAGAACTCCCTATAACCGGCCATGTACAAAGATGTCTTTGGTAGAGTATATGCAACCTAACTTACAGAGACCTAGTTCTAAACCACTTTAGAAGGTTCATGATCTACGTTTCTTCCATGTTATATTGCATTTTCCATTGCAGGACGTTTTTTATGCTAGCCGTGGTGGGAAAACAAGGCCAGCATCATTTGGTATTTTGAATTCAGAAGCCTTGGGAGTGGAGCAGTTGTCTTCATCCCACCATTCCTCATGCTCAGCTGAAGCTTGCAAAGCTTTGACATCCGCCGCACCCGCCACGTTAAATTCGTGGTGACTGTTTGTGCCTTCTTGCACACGCATAGGCATGTGTCAGACAAACCTGCCATAGGATCAGTCATTGGTGATCAACTGAGGTAGTACGATAGCAATGAACTCCAACTCTCCAAGCCCAGCAAGCTGAAAATGTTAATACTGGCCGATCTGATGCCCAAACTGAGGCAAAAATGCAAGCTCTTCTTGCTTTGGGAAATACGCAAGGGCTGGCCCTACCTGATGGGAAAACGCCAGCACAGGAAAACGTTGATCAAAGGGAAAACGCTTGTAAGGTGCAGTTGAATGAATGTTGTATTTTCTCAAGATTAGTGATCCATATTTTGCTCAAGGTTCCTTTTAGTTCTTATGGAAGGGAGAGCCTTCCGTTCTTTATGGAGAGTGTTGTGATCACGAACAAAATGGATGGATATTGTGCGTGCAAGTGTATGAGACTGAGAGAAAGAGAGAAGAGAGATACGACACCAGAGACGTTTTAAAACCCTCCTCCGAAGGCCCCACTCTCGTCGGCGAGAGAGGTCTACTTATGATTGCACAAAGGTGTACAATGCTGATGCATGGACTGATGCAACTCGTGACTATGCCGGTGACGACGACGATGACTTTAGGGCTGAAATCGGTGTCCTTCTATCTGGTGTCCACAAAGAGACTATGGCTGGAAATCTGGGACCACTTTGGGGTGCTGAAAACGCTGTTTTGGCTGCTGTCTTTGTGGCTGAAAAACGCTGGTTTGTTTGCTGTCTTTTGGCTGATAAAAACGCTGAGAAATAGCAGGTCTAGGGCTGCGTTTTTATGGCTGCAATCGAAGGCTGAAAACGTTGAATACTTGCTGCGACAGAGGGCTGAAAACGCTATCCCTGCAGTTCCCTTTGGCTGAAAACTATTGCTTGCTGAAAACTAGTGGAACAGTTGTCTTCCTCCCACCATTTTTTGCTAGCCGTGGCGGGAAAACAAGGCAAGCATCATTTGGGATTCTGATTTCAGAAGCCTTGGGAGTGGAGCAGCTGTCTTTCTCTCACCATTCCTCTCTTCCTCCCACCATTCCTCTTGCTCAGCTAAAGCTTGCAAAGCTTTGACATCCGCCGCACCCACCATGTTAAATTCGTGGTGACTGCTTGTGCCTTCTTGCACACGCATACACATGTGTCGGACAAACCTCCCATGGGATCAGTCACTGGTGATCAACTGAGGTAGTACGATAGCAATGAACTCCAACTCTCCAAGCCCGCCAAGCTGAAAATGTTAATAGTGGCTGATCTGATGCCCAAAATGAGGCAAAAACACAAGCTCTTCTTGCTCTGGGAAATACGCAAGGGCTGGCCCTACCTGATGGGAAAATGCCAGCACAGGAAAACGTTGACCAGAGGGAAAACGCTTGTAAGGTGCAGTTGAATGAATGTTGTATTTTTTGAAGATTAGTGATCCATATTTTGCTCAAGGTTCCTTTTAGCTCTTATGGAAGGGAGAGCCTTCCGTTCTTTATGGAGAGTGTTGTGATCACGAACAAAATGGATGGATATTGTGCGTGCAAGTGTATGAGACTGAGAGAAAGAGAGAAGATTGATACGACACCAGAGACGTTTTAAAACCCTCCTCTGAAGGCCCCACTCTCGTCGGCGAGAGAGGTCTACTTATGATTGCACAAAGGTGTACAATGATGATGCATGGACTGATGCAACTCGTGACCATGCCGGTGACGACGATGATGACTTTAGGACTGAAATCGGTGTCCTTCTATCTGCTGTCCACAAAGAGACTAGGGCTGGAAATCTGGGACCACTTTGGGGTGCTGAAAACGCTGTTTTGGCTGCTGTCTTTGTGGCTGAAAAATGTTGGTTTGTCTGCAGTCTTTTGGCTGATAAAAACGCTGAGAAATAGCAAGTCTAGGGCTGCGTTTTTATGGCTGCAATCGAAGGCTGAAAACGCTGAATACCTGCTGCGACAGAGGGCTGAAAACGCTGAATACCTGCTGCGACAGAGGGCTGAAAACGCTATCCCTGCAGTTCCCTTTGGCTGAAAACTATTGCTTGCTGCAGTCCCTTGTGGGCGATCCAAAACGCTAGATGTTGTGGGATGAGGGGCGATAGCAAAACGCTAGGGTTGGTTCTCTGTCGGCGAGGTGTTGCTTGTGGAAAACGCCAAGCTCCAAGGAGAGATGGCGATAGCAAAAATGCTGGCTGAATGAGGATGGGCGTTTTCCATTCCAGGTCGTTTTTTTAAATAGCCATGGCGGGCAAACAAGGCAATTATCATTCGGGATTCTGAATCTGAAGATTAGTGATCCATATTTTGCTCAAGGTTCCTTTTAGCTCTTATGGAAGGGAGAGCCTTCCGTTCTTTATGGAGAGTGTTGTGATCACGAACAAAATGGATGGATATTGTGCGTGCAAGTGTATGAGACTGAGAGAAAGAGAGAAGAGAGATACGACAAGTGCGACGTTTTAAAACCCTCCTCCAAAGGCCCCACTCTCATCGGCGAGAGAGGTCTACTTATGATTGCACAAAGGTGTGCAATGATGATGCATGGACTGATGCAACTCATGACTATGCCGGTGACGACGATGATGACTTTAGGGCTGAAATCGGTGTCCTTCTATCTGCTGTCCACAAAGAGACTATGGTTGGAAATCTGGGACCACTTTGGGGTGCTGAAAACGCTGTTTTGGCTGCTGTCTTTGTGGCTGAAAAACGCTGGTTTGTCTGCTGTCTTTTGGCTGATAAAAACGCTGAGAAATAGCAGGTCTAGGGCTGCGTTTTTATGGATGCAATCGAAGGCTGAAAATGCTGAATACCTGCTCCGACAGAGGGCTGAAAATGCTATCCCTGCAGTTCCCTTTGGCTGAAAACTATTGCTTGCTGCATACGCATCAATCAGACAAATCTCCCATACGATCAGTTACACATACGCGTACGCATACGCTCTCCTTGGCTTCCGTTGAAGTTCTCCATTGCTTCCCATACCAACTCTTGACCTTCCACATTCAGTTTTGGGACTGTTTTTACTGATTTTTAGCCGGTTCTTGGTGCCCCTCCCGTCCTCTTCCACAGACCTCCACCGTCATGTGTCTTTTGAGACTTAGTGGATTTCTAAATTCTCTGTTTTCAGCCACCTTTTGCTGCGTTTTTTGGCGTGGACACCTTCCCTTTGCGTTTTTTGGCGTCGACACGTTAACAATTGCTTGTGCCTTCTTGCATACGCATACGCATCAGTCAGATAAACCTCTCATACGATCAGTTACTGGTGATCAGCTCAGGTAGTAGGACAGCAATGGGGAACTCCAACTCTCCAAGTCTGGCAACTATCTTCCTTCCACAAGTTCTAAACCACTTTAGAGAGAGAGAGAGAGAGAGAGAGAGATGCTATATAACGAGGTTTGGCTAGATGGATGAAAGGAATGTATCCTTGCAAAGATGTCAATGCAACTACAAGTGTAAGCATAGCTCTCTTGGCTATCAGTATGTCAGCAGAAGAACGTTCTATGAACATCTTCGTCGTGAACGGGATGGACATCTTCATCCAAGTGTCATAAAAGAAAGTCTCCAACAAAACCATTCTAACACCTTGCCAAGTGTGGAAGCCGCAAACGGTTCTTACACCTTGCCAAGTGTTGAAGCTGTAGCTGAGTCTACTCCATCAAATCAAGCTCAACGAAGATTTTGGTGTAATTGCAGAGCATACTGCTATGGTGGTAGATTTGTGGCTCCATCCACATATAAGAGACACCAAGAGGCTAATGCTAAATATCAAAGTTTGTGCTCTACTGACATTCCAAGCTCTTCAAATCAAGAGAATGACATCTTGTTATCAACTCCTACATCTTGCGACGCTTTAAATAGTCCATATTCTTCACATGAAGAGAATGATAGTGTGCCATTGGTGGATCCAGTTTGTGAGGAGCATATTTTAACAGAGGCTGCGCATGTCAACGAACACTACATTGAAGAAACTACAAATGGAGATCATGAGAGAGATCACGATGAAGACACACAGTTAAATGATAAGATTCTTCAGAAGATCATTGAGATGCAAGCTTTATGGGATGAACATCAAGTCTCCATTGAGTTTCAAGACCGTATGCTTAAGCTTTTGTTTGACAAAAAATCAAATAAAAATTCAGAGAGTGCGTCTTTGCAAGTGCCTCAACAAGATGGTGAAAGTATACGCAAAAGCAATAGAGAACGGAAGGTAGGTTTTTCAAAGTATTGAACAAATCACTCATGAAGATATCTTTAAGTCATGTACTAGTCATAATCTCAAGTATACCACTAGCTATAGTTCTCTCTCCACTCATTCACTTATGTAGTCTCTCTCTCTCTCCCCTATATACATACACTCATTCTTATCGATACATTTTGTTGTTTTATTATGTTTATATTTGTTATGTTTTTCTAGATGAGTGAGAAGCTTCGTAACTCCACAACTTGTAAAAAGCCAAGGCTCTTATTAAAGAAAAAGAGGAGACAGGTATTTTAATATAGAGAATTTAGTTAATGTTCTACTTTAATATGTACTTGTAATTTATATATCTTTTTGTTGAAAATGTCAATGGCGACGGTTCTTCTTGTTTATCAAATGACACAATCCATGATAAAGTAAGTTTTTATCATTTCATCAGCATTCATTTCTCCTATTACGAAAATAGTCTTTGGATATTTGATGTGTTGAAGCTTTGACTAATGAACATTGATTTTGTGCAGGTATCCCTCCTTCTAACTGTTGAAGAGAAAGAGACGATCCTCTTAAAGTATTTTGATCTTCAAACAATAGAGGATATGTACTTAGTTTTGAAAGCTAGTTTTTTCAAAATTAGGAAGGAGGAGACTACATTTAGAGACAATAAGAGGATACTCACATTGGATGAGATGAGAGAGAGCTTAGTGGAGTGGTTGCTTTCTACGCAGAGAGTGATTTTGAGAAGACAACTTGGTCACGATTTGACATTTGATGAAGTGGACATTGTGTCTTTTTAAACAATTCAACATAAGTTTTTCTTTTCTAGATTTCGTTAAATTATGAAAAAATGATGTGATTGTGAACTGCAATTGATTGGAATTAAGAAGTCTTCTTACGGTGTTTTCGTTTATGTAATATTTAATTTTCTTCTTCATAAAATATGCTTTCTAGCTCTTAAGTATTCAAAATCATTAAGAGAATTCTCCATATTATTTACTAGTAGATAAAATAGGGTTGGAATTAGCAAATTAAAAATGCTACATTTATTGTTAGTCTAATAAGGTTATTTTCTCAAGTGCCATATTTACTACGTAAGAAGTGTTTTCCTATATGGACAATATTTTCTACATAGTAAAATGGTATGGGTGTCGGCTTGACGTCCGATTTTTCTATATAGAAAATAATTTTCTACATAGAGAATTATTTCTATATAGGAAGATGTGGAGAGGAAAATTTCCTATATAGACTACCTAGTAAATGTTTTATTTTTTCTAGTTTGCACTTTTCCTACTTATGTTCATTTCTACCTAGTAAATAATATGGAGAATTCTCTTTTTTTACTATCTAGGAACATGTTTGAAAGTCCTTGTGACACTAACAAATTTTCAAAGCAGCCAGTGTTGGCTTCCAACTCTGGAAGCAACCGGATCGTCGTCGTCAGCTTCTGTTGCGCTGCTTTTCAGTGTTCATTTAAAAAGAGTGTGTAAATTAATTTGGGTTGAGGGCAATGGTGCTACGCTGCGCAGCTCAAATAATAAATTGAGGTTGCTCAAGATAAAGCCATGTGGCTCAATACGGTGGAGTAAATTAAAAAAAGTACCTTGGACTCACCAAGTACATATTTTTTTATTGTTCTTAATTTGTAATATATTTTATTGAGTGATAGTCATAGTGCTAATTAATTAGGGAGATAATTTTTTATATTAGGTAGAGCCCTCTTTAGAATCAACTCTTATGTATGTGGTGGTCAAACTCTACTCAAGCATCCTTCCAACTAAGCTATTGCCAGATGATGAGCAAAACTTACAATCTCTAGTGTTGCTAACATGTGGTGTGTACCCCCCCCCCCCCCCCCCCCCCCCCCCCCCCCCCCCCCCCCCCCCCCCCCCTCCTCCCCACCCCACCCCACCCCACCCCAAAAATAAATAAATGGTAGGCATAGGATCAATGGTCCCCGTGCAATGGTGGCCTTGTCGCTTGATCTCGTACTTAGATTTTAGAAACCGATCTCAAGAGCCCAAGATTCGTTTTTATCCCCAAGATTAGCATTTTTTAATTATAACTAGTAAAACGGTGCCGCCTTCGGAGGTGGCATGGCCCCTCTTTACCCCTTGTCAGCACGTCGCACTCGCCACCAACTTACTCCTAAAAGCCTCCGAAATTGGATTTTGCTACTCTGTAGGGATTTACAGCTACCAGAAAGCTACACCCATAATTAATCTCCCCATATATATATATATATATATATATATATATATATATATATATATATATATATAGAGAGAGAGAGAGAGAGAGAGAGAGAGAGAGAGGTATACGCACTGCCTCCAGCCAGCTCTCAGCAAGCTTGCTTTGCGGCTTGTCAGCGCCATGGCTACTCTTTGTAAGCTCAACGTTCTACATTGCCTCCTAGTTGCCCACTTCGTCTTGACACCTAATATGGTGGCTCTCCTGCGTGTATCCAAGGCCGCAAGCTTGTCCTACTTCTAGCAGCTTGAGCTCCCCCACACCAGCACACCAGATGTCCTCCAGAAGCTGGTTGCCCCCTTTCCAGCTTGCCGCATGCACCATGACGTTACTTAGCTCAAAGCAAGTCCTCTACAGCCTCCAAAGTGGGCTTCTCTCTGCATATACCTCTCCGGCTCTTGATAACCACCTATTAAAACTCTAGTAGTCTCACGTCTGCAATAAGCAAGATAGTGCTCTCCCTCTCTCTCTGTCTCTCTCTCTCTCTCTCTCTCTCTCTCTCTCTCTCTTGTTGACATGAATGTATTGAAAGAGCGCTTGAGCAAAGTTGAGAGTGATCATGTATTGAAAGAGGAAACAATAGATACAATACGACATGATGTATGTGAGATGAGAAATGCATCCAAATCATGGGCTGATATATGTAAGGATAATGTGGTTTCTACATCTCCTATCACGCAAGCCGTTGTCCAAGCAAAGAATGTAGAGAATGTGGACACTCAAGAATTGCACGAACGACAAAAACGCTCAAAGAACATCATCATTCGTGGAATCAAGGAGGAAAGCATGGAAACACCCCAATCTCTTGCAGTTGCTATTGAAGAGTTTTTTGCTACACACTTTGGCATGTCAGGAATCATGGCTTATGGTGCACATCGAGCTGAAAAACAAGGAGTCCCTCGCTCGGGAGAAAGACCTATTGTATGTACCATGGCTGATGAGGTAAAGAGAAAGATCATCCTTAACAATGGTTGGATCTACCTCAAAGGAACAGGTTGTAATGTATATGAGGATCGCACTATTATGCAACAAAATGTACGTCGCAAAGCATATGAGGAAAGAAGCAAGAAGGTTAAGGTATCACCTCAAGAAGAAAAGCCACTTAAGGAGGATGCAAGTCCACCCAACAAATAGGGACACATGATCTATGAGACCAACTCACACTTGCGAATAAGCTTTTGGAATTGTAACGGGTATCCATGGAATGTGGGAATTGGCATTGATGAGCTTACCAATGACTCCGATGTGATACTTCTTGTCGAAACATGGGAGCATGATGCGCAACGAATTCTTAGATTTGACAAATACGATGTGCATTCTTTGATGTGGGCCAAAAATACAAAGCAACGAAGAGGCCAAGGAGGCGTAGCATGTATGACCAAAAAGGGTTTGAAAGATGTTTCCATTGTCAAAGAAGATAAGTATAAACGCTACTTATGGCTGAAAATCAGCCCACCAAATGGTCAAGTCATGTTTGTGGCCGGTTGCTACATTCCTCACTATGACTCCAACTTTTATGCTTGCTTGAATATGGATAGAGATCAACCCTTTGTTGAACTAGAGGAAGACATTGCTCATTACACGGATCAAGGTGAAGTCATTGTTTTTGGAGACATGAATGATCGCACAAATATGCTACAACACGACACACAACAAGTAGACATGCCGCACATCTCAAGAAGAATGGATGACTCATACATGTATAATCGAAGTTCTAATGATGCAAAAGAAGTGGATCACTATGGAAAGTCACTTCTACATATGTGCAATAGTACCGGAATGCTCATTGCAAATGGTGTATCTCTATGGCAAGGCACCAATGACTTTACATGTAGAAAGCACAACGGTGCTAGCGTGATTGACTATATGTTGTTCTCGGAAGCCACTCTAGAATGCATACAAAGCTTTACACTTGGTGAATGGAATCCGGAATCGGATCATAGGATGTTATGTTGACCTCAAGTGTGGTAAACAGCCCGAGCATGTAGCCTCCAATCATGATGTGAATCATTTGTACCTACGTCTAAACTTCAAACGAGCACTTATATATGCTGATATGGTGGACCAAATGTTAAGCATGATAGAGCATCAAGAGAGCCCAACATTAGAATGCAAGTGGAAAGTTTTCAAAGAAGTAATTTTCTCTTGTGCGAAGGAATGCTTTTCGGTGAAACACATGTCTTGCAAAAGGTCTAAGAAGGGTAGCACCAAGAAGAAATGGTTTGACATGGAATGTAGTCAAGCCCCAAAACACTTGCTAAGATTGGATGCAATCAAAGACAAGGAAGTTTACTTGGAATGTTCACACACATAGAAAGCACTTGTTCAAAAGAAGAGGAGAAGGTGGGAAGTCGAAAAACAACTTCTTTTAGCACAAGAGAAAGCACATGCATGTGGCAAGTTTTGGCAAAATTTAAAAGGCAAGCGCGTTGAGAGCTTTGGTGACTTGACTCTTGAGGATATGTATATGCATTGTAAGAATCTCTATGAGCAACCCAATGTTGATAAGATGGAGTGTTGTAGCTCCCTTCCATTTATGTCTCCCTTCTTTACCATTGAAGATGTATGCTGCGCGCTTGAGAAACTTGCTACTCGTAAGGCAGGTGATCTTCAAGGTGTCAAGGCTGAAATGATTAAATGGACAAGCAAGAAAACACGATATTGGATATGCGATATGTTTAACCTTGCACTCCAGTATGGCATGCCTCATGATTGGAGTGCAAATTGGATCAAACCTTTGCACAAAGGAGGAGATGTAAACAATGTGAACAACTATCGCACTATAATGGTTGGTTCTTTAATGGCAAAGTTATTTGGATGTATCATGGAGATGAAGATAAGTGAATGGGCTGAAAAGAATGGCAAACGTGCACTTGGCCAAGCAGGTTTTCGAAAGCATCATAGCACTATTGATCACCTTGTCACTCTTCGAGTTCTTATGGAAGCGTCTCAATTGAAAGGAAAAAAGTTGTATTGTTGCTTTGTGGATTTCAAGAAAGCTTTTGACATGGTACCGCGAGGAAATCTTTGGAGACGTATGCAAAGCCTTCAAGTGCCGAGAGAATTTATGCATGCAGTCTTTCGATCTACCAAAAAGTGATATGTCGATTACGTATGGGAGATGGAATTTCAGAATTTTTTGCAAGCACTATTGGTGTCAAAACAAAGATGCCCACTTTCCCCAACCCTCTTTGGGCTACTCATTGATGAATTGGAATGCATGGTTCTTGACTTTATGCAGCAAGAAGGCATAGAAGAGGTTAAGATTGGAAATGCGGTGATCATGCTTTTGCTTTATGCGGATGATGTAGTGCTCTTGGCACATACCTTAGAAGATGCACAAAAGCTTATGAGTGTCTTGGAACGCTTTTGCCTACATAGCGGACTGATCGTGAATGGATCCAAAACCAAGGTTATGCTTGTAAAGACCCTCAATAATGAAAATCCATGCATTCTATATAACAATGAGAAACTTGAAGTGGTAGATCACTTCAAGTACCTTGGCCTTGAGGTTCCATCCAATCATAAATGGAAGGATTGTGCAATGCGTCGCTTGGAAGCCGGAAAGAGGGCTTATTATGCATTTGAGAACATGTGCAATGCAGGAGAGATCAAGTGTTGGGCTCTCAAAAAGTACCTCTTTGACACATTGGTGACATCGGTGCTTCTTTATGGAGTGGAGGTGTGGGGTGGAAGCATCGGGAAGTCTACTTGGAAAGAGTTTGAGAATGTCCAAAAGCGTTTTCTCACCAACTTTCTCCAAGTCAAGACACAAACACCCTACATGCTCTTACTTCTTGAGTCCGGATTGCTTCCCATTGAGGTCTTGGGCATGCAAAGGGTTGTGGAGTACATGCGTAAGACACAACGTAGCCCTTTGCATCGACTTCCTAGAATCGCATATGAAGCAAGTCAAATGGTTCAAAAGACATGCAAGAGCAAAATACTAAGTTCGGGGTGGATGCTTGATATCAAGAAATGGTTTGGAAGATGGGATGCATGTCACTTGGTCAAGGATGCGTCGATCGACTCCCAAGTTAATGAGGCCTTCTTACAACGCCAATGTATCACGGCTTGGGAGAAATCTGGAGGTTCTCGCTTCACCTATTACACCACACACGTTGCCCCAAACTACAAATCTCTCTTCTTCTCGGAACGAGGTAACCGAACCCATTCCTACATCCTTGAGCCCATCCCGTTGAGTGCGATCCGCACCATTGCCTCCATTCGTCTTAGCTCCCATTCTCTACGCTGCGAGACAGAACGTTGGGGCACTGGCGAGGAGTGTCATCGACTTTGCACCTTATGCCCTCGTCAAGTGCGAGAGAGTGAGTACCACACACTACTTGAGTGCTCAGCTTTTGACCACATTAGGTCCTCTTTTCCCCATATATTCAGCCATGATCTCTCCCTACATACCTTCCTCTCCCAACCACGATGTGGACTCTCTATTGCGACGCTCATTTCAGCCATTTTTGAGCATCGAGAGTCACTTATGAACTCCACTCACACCACGTGACATGTTCATTTGGTCCCATAGGTCATATTTGACCTCCCAGGACGATAATAGAACTATCTATCTATCTATCTATCTCTCTCTCTCTCTCTCTCTCTCTCTCTCTCTCTCTCTCTCTCTCTCTCTCTAGATGCGCTTGCGAGCGGCCAGCAAAGAGCGAAGGCGAGGCGGGAGAGAATGCTGGTAGGGCATAGCGAGCGAGCACGACAAGGTCTCTCTCTCTCTCTCTCTCTCTCTCTCTCTCTCTCTCTCTCTCTTTTCAGGTCAATATGGCATTTAGAAAAGGTTAACATAACAGTTCATTTCAACTCAATTCTTTCTCTCTCTACCCTCCTTTGAGAGTTCTGTGTGTGTGTGTGTGTGTGTGTGTGTTGAGAGCTTTGGTGACTTGACTCTTGAGGATATGTATACGCATTGCAAGAACCTCTATGAGCAACCCATGTTGATAAGATGGAGTGTTGTAGCTCCCTTCCGTTTATGCCTCCCTTCTTTACCATTGAAGATGTATGTTGCGCACTTGAGAAACTTGCTACTCGTAAGGCAGGGGACCTTCAAGGTGTCAAGGTTGAAATGATTAAATGGACAAGCAAGAAAACATGATATTGGATATGCGATATGTTTAACCTTGCACTTCAGCATGGCATGCCTCATGATTGGAGTGAAAATTGGATCAAACCTTTGCACAAAGGAGGAGATGTAAATAATGTGAACAACTATCGCACTGTAATGGTTGGTTCTTTGATGGAAAAGTTATTTGGATGTATCATGGAGATGAAGATAAGTGAATGGGCTAAAAAGAACGGCGTGCGCTAGGCCAAGCAGGTTTTCGAAAGCATCATAGCACTATTGATCACCTTGTCACTCTTCGAGTTCTTATGGAAGCGTCTCGATTAAAAGGAAAAAAGTTGTATTTCTGCTTTGTGGATTTCAAGAAAGCTTTTGACATGGTACCGTGAGGAAATCTTTGGAGACGTATGCAAAGCCTTCAAGTGCCGAGAGAATTTATGCATGCAGTATTTCGCATCTACCAAAAAGTGATATGTCGACTACGTACGGGAGATGGAATTTCAGAATTTTTTGCAAGCACCATTGGTGTCAAACAAGGATGCCCACTTTCCCCAAGCCTCTTTGGGCTACTCATTGACGAATTGGAATGCATGGTTCTTGACTTTATGCAACAAGAAGGCATAGAAGAGGTGAAGATCGGAAATGCGGTGATCATGCTTTTGCTTTATGCCAATGATGTAGTGCTCTTGGCACATACCTTAGAAGATGCACAAAAGCTTACGAGTGTCTTGGAACGCTTTTGCCTACATAGCGGGCTGATCGTGAATGGAACCAAGGTTATGCTTGTAAAGACCCTCAATGATGAAAATCCATGCATTGTATACAACAATGAGCAGCTTGAAGTGGTAGATAGCTTCAAGTACCTTGGCCTTGAGGTTCCATCCAATCATAGATGGGAGGATTGCGCAATGCATTGCTTGGAAGCCGGAAAGAGGGCTTATTATGCATTTGAGAACATGTGCAATGTTGGAGAGATCAAGTGTTGGGCTCTCAAAAAGTACCTCTTTGACACATTGGTGACACCAATGCTTCTTTATGGAGTGGAGGTGTGGGGTGGTAGCATCGGGAAGTTTACTTGGAAAGAGTTTGAGAATGTCCAAAAGCGTTTTCTCACCAACTTTCTCCAAGTCAAGACACAAACACCCTACAAACTCTTACTTCTTGAGTCCGGATTGCTTCCCATTGAGGTCTTGGGCATGCAAAGGGTTGTGGAGTACATGCTTAAGACACAACGTAGCCCTTTGTATCGACTTCCTAGAATCGCATATGAAGCATGTCAAAAGGTCCAAAAGACATGCAAGAGCAAAATACTAAGTTCGGGGTGGATGCTTGACATCAAGAAATGGTTTGGAAGATGGGATGCATGTCACTTGGTCAAGGATGCATCGATCGACTCCCAAGTTAATGAGGCCTTCTTACGACGCCAATGTATCACGGCTTGGGAGAAATCCGGAGGTTCTCGCTTCAACCATTACACCACATACATTGCCCCAAACTACAAATCTCTCTTCTTCTCCGAGCGCGGTAACCGAACCCATCCCTACATCCTTGAGCCCATCCCATTGAGTGTGATCCGCACCATTGCCTCCATTCGTCTTAGCTCCCATTCTCTACGGTGCGAGACAGGATGTTGGGGCACTGGCGAGGAGTCTCATCGACTTTGCCCCTTATGCCCTCGTCAAGTGCGGGAAGTGAGTACCACACACTACTTGAGTGCTCAGCTTTTGACCACATTAGGTCCTCTTTTCCCCATATATTCAACCATGAGCTCTTCCTACATACCTTCCTCTTCCAACCACGATGTGGACTCTCTATTACGCGCTCATTTCAGCCATTTTTGAGCATCGAGAGTCACTTATGACCCCCACTCACACCATGTGACATGTTCATTTGTTCCCATAGGTCATATTTGACCTCCGAGGACGATAATAGAACTCTCTCTCTCTCTCTCTCTCTCTCTCTCTCTCTCTCTCTCTCTCTCTCTCTCTCTCTCTCGGTAACGAAGACAAAGGTGAGGTGAGCAGGTCATCGGATTTAGTGGTACTCTCTCTATAGCTGCGTTTGCGCTAACGATTGCGAGCGGGCAATCGTTAGCGAAGGCGAGGCGGGAGAGAATACTGGTAGGACATAGCGAGTGAGCAAGGTTGGGTCTCTCTCTCTCTCTCTTTCCAAGTCAATATGGCATTTAGAAGAGTCTCTCTCTCTCTCTCTCTCTCTCTCTCTTTACAGATCAATATGGCATTTAGAAGAGATTAACATAACTCTCAAACAGGTGACTGTACTGCCCCATCTAGCCATGAGCTTGAACGCATTCGGAGTCATCCCCTAACTTAAATGCAGGCTGTTTCACTTCAATTCATTCTCTCTCTCTCTCTCTCTCTCTCTCTCTCTCTCTCTCTCTCTCTCTCTCTCTCTCTCTCTCTCTCTCTCTCTCTCTCTCTCTCTCTCTCTCTCTCCAGGTCGTTTGAGGCAGGCTGCACTTGCATCCGCGGTTTGTGCACTTGGTTATTGTGCGACATAAAGGCAGTAGGCCATCTCCAGCAATGGCAGCCCCCCCCCCACCCCCCCCCCCCCCCCCCCTCCCCCCCCCCCCCCCCCGGACCTCCTCGCCAGTGCTCAAAAAAACGTTTTTCCAAAAACTTGGCAAACCTACACTTGTGAAACAACAGAGGTAATTGACAAAATTTGAAGGCTTTTTTACCTTCAAATAAAAGATTTAGCGGTAAATTTCAAAATTTGGTGGGACTACACTAAACCTAGGTTTTTTTCGAGCGCTGCTCCTCTCTCTCTCTCTCTCTCTCTCTCTCTCTCTCTCTCTCTCTCTCTCTCCAGGTCGTTCGAGGCAGGCTGCACGTGTATCCGCGATTAGCGAAGGTGAAGGCAAGGTGAGCAGGTCATCAGATTCAGTGGCTTGCTCTCTCTCTCTCTCTCTCTCTCTCTAGGTCGTTCGAGGCAGGCTGCACTTGCATCTGCGATATTGTGCACTTGGTTGTTGTGCGACATAAAGGCAGAAGGCCATCTCCAGCAACGGCAACCCCCACCCCCCCCAGACCTCCTCGCCAGTGCTCGAAAAAAACTTTTTTCAAAAAATTTGGCAAACCTAGACATGTGAAACAACAGAGGTAGATTGACAAAATTTAAAGGTTTTCTTACCTTCAAATAAAAAATTTAGAGGTAAATTTCAAAATTTGTAGGTGGGATTACACTAAACCTAGGTTTTTTTTCGAGCACTGCTTCTCTCTCTCTCTCTCTCTCTCTCTCTCTCTCTCTCTCTCTCTCTCTCTCTCTCTCGTTAGGTCGTTCGAGGCAGGCTGGACTTGCATCCGCGATTTTGTGCACTTGGTTGTTGTGTGACATAAAGGCAGAAGGCCATCTCCAGTAATGGCAGCCCCCCCCCCCCCCCCCCCCCCCCACCCCCCCACCCCCCCCCCCCCACCCCCCCACCCCCCCCGAACCTCCTCGCCAGTGCTCGAAAAAAACTTTTCTCCAAAAACTTGGCAAACCTACACATGTGAAACAACAGAGATAAATTGACAAAATTTGAAGGTTTTCTTACCTTCAAATAAAAAATTTAGAGGTAATTTTCAAAATTTGTAGGTGGGACTACACTAAACCTAGGTTTTTTCCGAGCACTGCTTCTCTCTCTCTCTCTCTCTCTCTCTCTCTCTCTCCTTCTCCACAGGTCATTCGAGGCAGGCTGCACTTGCATCCGCGATTTGGTGCACTGGTCGCCGTGCACCTTGGTTGTTGTGCGACATAAAGGCAGAAGGCCATCTCTAGCAACGACAACCCCCCCAGGACCTCCTCGCCAGTGCTCGAAAAAAACTTTTTTCCAAAAACTTGGCAAACCTACACATGTGAAACAACAGAGGTAAATTGACAAAATTTGAAGGTTTTCTTACCTTCAAATAAAAAATTTAGAGGTAAATTTCAAAATTTGCAAGTGGGACTACACTAAACCTAGGTTTTCTTCGAGCACTGCGAGTCCTCTCTCTCTCTCTCTCTCTCCCCCCCCCCCCCCCCTTCCCCGCGCTCAGAGAGCACTGCCTGGAAGCTCAGTTGTCAATAGTCGGCCGCCTCTCTCTCTTTCTATCTGTTTCCGAGCGTGCAGGTGCAAGCAATCCCTGTGACCTGTCTCTCTCTTTCTTAGTACGCACGTGCAGGCTACATGGAGTTTGCTCTCTCTCTCTCTCTCTCTCTCTCTCTCTCTCTCTCTCTCTCTCTCTCTCTCTCCGTGCTCAGCCCGCCTCTGAGTCTGCCGGATGAACGTGGTGCTGCCGTGTGTCCGCGGGGGGCAGAATTCCCTCCCCCATTATCCTTAGTATCGTTTTTGGTCGGATTGTTCAAGATTTTCTAATCTTTATTCCTTTTTGACAACTGAGGTCCATTTTTGAGTGCTTGGCATGTTATTTGTCACAACTTCTCTCGCAAAAACAGGTGGTTATCTATACTAATAGATAAAGGGGGAGGGAATCCCCCCCCCCTCCCCCCCCCGCGTAATCATTCCCGACTTCGGCGCCCTCGCGGCAGTGACCTCTGAGCCAAAGAAAGAGAGAGAGAGAGAGAGAGGTGGTTTCGCCGCCGACTATAACAGTGTCTAAAAATAATGGAGGGATTAATCTGCAAGGCCTACATAACCAACTCAAATTCTAGTTTTAGTATCTTTTGTTGATAGGCAATCACTCTTCTTATGAAGAGCTACAAAATTTGCAGCCTTAGAGAAATTTAATCTCACGATCCTGGGTATTTTGGGAATTTTGGAAAATTTGAAGGGCAGTTTGGGAATTTATGACAAAATAATAGGGGTATTTTGGGAATTTTTGAAATTTGAGGGGTATGTTGAGAATTTCCATAAATTAGAGGGGTGCTCTCTATTGTAGCGCTGGCGGTTGATCTCTCTCTCTCTCTCTCTCTCTCTCTCTCTTTGTGTGTGTGTGTGTGGAGGATGGCCGTCTGGACTCTGAGGAGTCTCTCTGTCTCTCTCTCTCTCTCTCTCTCTCTCTCTCTCTCTATGGCGACGTCTCCTGTGCCTCGTTTGCTCAGCCCACACCAGCCAGATCATAAATTTCCATAAATTAGATGGGTGCTCACTGCTCTCTACTGTAGCGATGGCGGCTAAGATCTCTCTCTCTCTCTCTCTCTCTCTCTCTCTCTCTCTCTATGGCGGATGCTGTCTCCTATGCCCGTTTTGCTCAGCCCACACCAGCCAGATCGTTTTCCTGCTGACACGTGGCCAAGAGGGGAGCCGGAATTCCCTCCCCCATTATCCTTAGTGTAGATATAGATGTTCGGAAAAAATATGTCTCAACTTAATATCGTACCATTTTTAATATAAAAAATGCCTGTTGAGGGTAAGGGAAAAAGGAGAAATTCCGCCCCAAAATAGAGAAAAATAGTGTAAAATCCTAATTTTCTAAAATTTCCTCTTGGAAAATTCAAGGAAAGGAATTTTGTATGTTCGGAAAAATGATTTTTCGCGAACATTGCTCTGGTCCCTCCGCGGCTCAAAATGAGAGCCATTCAGATTCCCTTGCCTTAACCTTTTTCCAAAGGGATGAACCCTCCCCCTGTTCTCATCATGGCAAATTTCACTCAGCTCCACGCAAGAGAGAGAGAGAGAGAGAGAGAGAGAGAGAGAGAGAGAGAGAGAGAAAAGAGACCCTCCGGAGGTCACCTCCGCTACCTCAAAACTCTTCAGATTTCCTTGCCTTACCTTTTTCCAAAGGGATCAACCCTCCCCCTGTTCTCATCATGGAGAGTTTCACGCGTGCAATCACCTGGTTGTGTGTGTGTGTGTGTGTGTGTGTGTGTGTGTGTGTGAGAGAGAGAGAGAGAGAGAGAGAGAGAGAGAGAGAGAGAGAGAGAGAGAGAGAGAGAGAGAGAGAGAGAGAGAAGAGACCCTGTGCAGGCCACCTCCGCAAGCCATGCTGGCTGCTTTAAAACTATTCGAAGCTGGAGCTAGGGTTAGAAACTGCTTGACTGAGGGAGCTAATCTGGCGGATCCTCTAGTTCCACCTCCTCTGATCCTAGTCCACCTTAGCTCTCATGGCTCGAATCCACCTGCACCAACTCATGCGCCTGCACCACATTATGACAAACATATGAGAGAGAGAGAGAGAGAGAGAGAGAGAGAGAGAGAGAGAGAGAGAGAGAGAGAGAGAGAGAGAGAGACTATGCGTCCTTTTCGTCCTCCGTTGCATTCTTGCTGCATTGTTATTCTGCTACTCTTGTCCGTCGTCATTTAGCACTGGTCAACCTGCTACCGCTGTCCGCCGTCATTCCCTAGAACACCTGTTTGTCGTCCGTCAACTGCTATTGCTATCTGTCCATCAACATCTGGCTCCAATGCACCTGCATCAGCTTACTCGCCTGCACCACTCTGTGTGTGTGTGTGTGTGTGTGTGTGTGTGTGTGTGTGAGAGAGAGAGAGAGAGAGAGAGAGAGAGAGAGAGAGAGAGAGAGAGAGAGAGAGAGAGAGAGAGAGACTACTGCTCGTAGGGTTTCCACCTCGACGATTGCCCGTAGCTACATGATGCCCGGCTCCATTTGCAATGGTCAGGCATCCACCTCGACAATTTTCCGCAACCCCACTCCAAATTCAAAAACTATTGGAAGGCTGCCTCTCTCGCGCGCTCTTTATTTCTCTGTTCGTTGTGTGCCCGGAGGCGTAGGCCTCTCTCTCTCTCTCTCTCTCTCTCTCTCTCTCTCTCTCTCTATATATATATATATATATATATATATATATATAGCGGACGCTGTCTCCTGTGCCTGTTTTGCTTAGCCCACACCAACCGAATCATTTTTCTGCTGACACGTGGCCGGGGGGGGGAGCCGAAATTCCCTCCCCCATTATCTTTAGTATAGATCCAACGATCGCACATCTAAAACAAAAAGACGCATGTAGCTATAATGTTTAGGGCGTTGGCCTTTCACCCTAGTGGTGAGGGTTCAAATTTAGAGTGCGAGGGGATGGGGCATCTCAAGATTAGTTGTTGTATCCGTAGTTTTTTCCCACACTTATCTCGACATCCCAACATTACTTTGCACCGAATGATGGTAGAGATCCTTTGCACCCCTCGTTTCAACCTCATCGATCCAATGCCAGCCATTCCGAATAAAGCCCCCCCCCCCCCCCCGCGCCAACCCAAATCAACAAACAAACACTTTATTTGATGTTAAAGCCTATTCCTTTCAAGCCTCAAAAAGCTCTTTTTCAATGATAGAATTGTGGACCTACATTTGAAGTCAAAAGATCAATTAAGTAGGGCTTCCCGCTAGTCCCTCTACTGTTTTCCATTGGATCTCATCCTTCGGTGACGTTACTTGAAGGAAGCAGTGCAAGACGGGCGACCCAAGGGTTGTCTCTACCTAACAACAACCAACATATTGCGAGCTATCTACGGATGATTCCCTTTCTTTCTTCAAAGCTTGCCCTAAAATAATTAGTAAGGTTTTGGAGATTTTGCAAACATTTTCCGTTGCATCAAGGTCTAAGTGTAGCAGTGAAAAATTAAGATTGATTTTCCTATCAGAAAACAACTCGTTCAATCTATCAATGTGGACCGGGGAGAGAGTATCAAAAGGGAAGATATTCTAAAACTTGGGGGTCCCTCTGGGGGTGGACATAACCCACAAGCAAAAATTCCTATGGGTCTTGGATAAGGTAAGAAGCAAGATGAGAAGGTGAGAGTATGTGCGTCTTCCTTTCCGAGGAAAGTAAAAGTGATCAATTCATTTATGCTCCCTTGTATAGCCTTCAACGGTCTATTGCTAAAGTTAGCCAAATGCAACTGGAAGGAGTTCTTGAAATACGTAAAAATATTCTCATGGAGAAACAACACTCAAGACTTGACGCACTGGCATTAAACGGGATGGGAATTTGTTATGAGACCTGTAGAGCAGGGCGGTATCCCGGGGAGGTCACCTAATAAAAATGTAACGTATCACGTGAGTTTGGCAGAAGGGTATTTAAAGTTCTTGAAACTTACAAAAATATATATACAGAAGGGCATTATTTTTTCAAATTTGAGAAAAACTTATAGATTTTAATAGAAAAGGGTACGTTATATTCCTAACAAAATTCACAGATAAGGGGTTTTACAAACATGTCTTGAAGGCACGTGGTATGGTAGTTTTACACATAGTGAATCCCCCTGAGGGCGGTATCGAGATCCTTAACCCTAGTACTCATGCAGAGGCCAAGTGTGCCAATTTTGTGGTAACAATCACGAAGCAAGACTAGGCATG
The DNA here is from genome assembly GCF_014529385.1 of Adiantum capillus-veneris. Lineage (NCBI taxonomy): Eukaryota > Viridiplantae > Streptophyta > Polypodiopsida > Polypodiales > Pteridaceae > Adiantum > Adiantum capillus-veneris. The sequence goes on from NC_140942.1 coordinate 45,108,937, forward strand.
GACTATTATGACAAAGGCCTTGTGCTCGAAAGGTGGCTAGTGGGAAAGGGCTTGAGATGCATGGCAAATTGCTTGCCCCTCAACGGTGTTACCTAAAGCTTGGGGGCACAATGGGTGAGCTAGTTTGGAATTGAATAAAGCAACAAAGATCTGCCAAAAAGAACAACAACAAAGGGCCACAATGACCGGACCAATTTCGGGATAGCAGCAATAGAAGATGGAAAGGAACAAACCAATTGGTCTCCTAGTTCCACCTCTATGGGACTGAAATAGAGTTGTAGAATGGACGTGTACAACACCCTTATGATCTCATCAAATTGGTTTTTCTCCTTGAACAAGTAGTGGGGCAAGCAATGGCTAGAATCAAGATGGGTGACAACCGCAAAGAACATGTGGTGCCCACAATGGCTAATTGGTATGAAGGTTTTTCTATGGAAGGTCCTATGGGGAGCCTTACCTACTGGTGTGAAGGTTCTAGCAAGAGGAATTGGTCCAAATAAATGCTCACAATGCACAACGGCTTGTGAGGACCTCCCTCACTTATTCAAGGAATGCCCCGCAATCTATGGCCTAGCAGGATATATTTGCAAATGGGTCCAAAAGAACTGGAAAACATGGTTCTTCAATAACAATCGCTTTCTAGGTGAGAAGGTGTTCGAGAGTCAAGTGCTTCTAATAGGCAAACAAATTGTTAGATTCTGCTACTTCAAACACGTGTAGAAGGTGATGAATTATCAAGTCTTTGAGAATGACTTGGAAATAGCTAGGTTTGCAGAGATTATACAAGAAAGCAGGGAAGCAATTGTCGCCATTTGGAAATGGATGAACTCTAATGAATGGAACAAGATGATCGGTGCTGCATTGTCTAGTTAGTAGATGGGTCCTTGCTCAAGTTGAAGCTTGCTTCATGGTCAGCCAAGGTTCTCTCTGGGTCCTTTTCAGTGTCCTAGGATGGCTCCCCTATCAGCTGATGTCAATAGACTCCTACTAAGATTTTTATGGGGGTTTTTTGGGAAAAAATGTTGTGCTACACCAACTTTGGAGTATTTACAAAAATATGAAACTTCCTCTTCAACTTTGAATAGCTTCTCTTTTCATGCCATTGATAGCACTTCCACTAGAGGTGGTGAGAGTCCCACTTGTACACAGTGTATGTGTCACATATACATATTACTTGAGTAACTTGAAGGAATTTATACTAATAAGTATAATGCCTTGATTGTGCATATTCTCTATGAATATTTAAGAGAGAGAGAGAGAGAGAGAGAGAGAGAGAGAGAGAGAGAGAGAGAGAGAGAGAGAGAGTCTATGAATATTTATGTGTGTGTGTGTGTGTGTGTGTGTGTGAGAGAGAGAGAGAGAGAGAGAGAGAGAGAGAGAGAGAGAGAGAGAGAGAGAGAGAGAAAGAGAGAGGGAGAGAGAATTATCATCCACAGAGGTCAGATATGACCTATGGGATCAAAATCAAAACATTACAAGGATTCATTCTAAGTGGAGGGGTCGTCATATACATCTCAGTTAAGGATTGAGGGTTCAGCAAGGGTTGAAAAAAAAGAGAGAGAAGATAAGATGATAAAAACCTAAACAGGGGTAGGTGAGGGGCTAGTTTGGGAGTTCAAAACTCTTGGATAATGGCTTTACCTCCTAAATAAACTGGTCATTTTTTTGCCATGCACGCTTCTTGCATCTTTTGTAATTCTGCCTTCTTTTGTTCGAGTTGGGTGGGTGTAAGGTCCTCCACAAAGCAGTTTTACTTTCCTTGAGAATCCTCAATTGTTCAAGGAGTTTGATTCAGTCCACCTTTGTCTTGAAAGTAAGGGTTGCATGGTTGGTGTGATGTTCATGTGTAAGAGAGGTGATTGTTGTTTGAGCCCATCGTATCATATGTAGGTTGTTGTTTGGATGCAGACAAAGGAATCATGGAACTCGAGGTCCCCCTCCCCTTAATAATTGCTTGGAAGCTTGCTTATGCCAACATTGAGAGCGATATCCTCTTGTCGTTGTTGTTTAGAGAGAGAGAGAGAGAGAGAGAGAGAGAGGGGTCAATAATATGACTGAAGCATATGAAAAGAAAGTAGGGGCAATCCCAATCTACCACATTGCAAGAGACTTCATTTGAATAGAATTCCTCAAACAAATTCAACATACATGTTGGAGAGAGAGAGAGAGAGAGAAGAAGAAGAAGAAGAAGAATATAATAATAATATTTCAAAGAAATTCCAAGCAAGTTGTTTTAGCTTTTGATAAGTTACAATATCTCAAAGCATGTCCAAGTTCCCCCCCCCCCCCCCCCCCCTCCCCCTTTTTCACAAAAGACCATATTAGGATAAAATTCTTATTCTACATATGACATGTATGTTGACCAAAGCTATATACTTTTGGCGATATCTTCCTCCACTTCTCTCTTCCATTTGTCAGGCGGGCATAGCTTTGAGCTTCAATCTTTGCCACATCTTTGAAGATAAGAAGTCCATTTCTCCTCAAAACTTTTCCAAGCATCCCTGTAAATGAATGTCATGAAACACTATTCTCATTGTTAATTCCACCAACTTAATATATTAATTAAGTAAATTGAAAAAAATCTTAGATTTCGATTTAACCTTCTTCTAAATAGACTCTTACAAACTCTAAACTAAGCACAGTGATTTTCACTATGCCACGTGGATTTTAGATTGTAGATTTGCTTTCTACTCTTTACCCACTATCCATTCAATAATAATAGGTCAAATAAGAGGTTTTTAATTTAAGCTTTAGGAGCTACCACATACCTACCTATGAAATTGAATTGAGATATTTAACACCTTTTTTGGCCAAAAAGGCCATAGGGGAGTGGTAGAGAAAACTTGGAATTCTCTCACCATCAAATGGTCATCCTCACATTAATTTTTCTAGGTGACATTTCAAATCATTTCATGCCTTCTATACTATATATAATTGAGCTTAAAATTTTCAAGAAAGGAGAGGGCATCCATGTGTCACTCTTTCATGTATTTCAAACCTTAAGAAACGTTAGGTTTGAAATGTAAAAGTGAAGGGTGAGTAGCGGTCCTTTTGGTTTGAAATGTAAACTTTTGGTTTGAAATGTAAAATTGAATGGTAAGTAGCAAGTACGTACTCTCTTATGGTAGAAAATGAAAAGACTTAGTTTTGACTTTTTAGTTTTGTCAAAAAGTCACAATGCCACGTACTATATATATATTCATATTATTTAAACTCTTTAGCATGACCATGAAGTTTAGTCAGGTCTTCAATTTTGAAGGGTGATTACTTTTGTTTTTCTAAAGGGTGGCTCTACTTTGCATTTTGAAGCTCGTAAAGAATACCGAGCACTATATAGAATGGGCGTGATTAAATGGGATCAAGGGTGGAGGTGACAGATCATGACACGCATGCATTGTTGACCATGTGATCGGCACCCAAATTCACAAATCAACTTGCACTTAGAATGTAATGCATAGGAGTACCATGATCTTCAGTGAAAGCATGTGAGCGTGGTGGTTAGAGCCCATGCCTTTAATAGGGCAAGTCGTGCGTTTGACATGCAAGGTGCGAGACAATCCTGATTAGCTCAAATTTACTTGTTGGCCCGAATTTACTTTTTCGCTTTGAATTTACTCGACAATCCAATTTTGACAGTCTGAATGACTCCCAATGTCAATCCCATTGGGACGTGCCCCGGCTAGATTGTGCGGAGCATAAAGTATTCCCTTTTCCTTTCTAGCTTTGAAATTTATACTTGAGCTTCAAAAAATGTAGAACTTTCAAAGATTTCACGCATTGTATAATGTTGAGCTAAAATTTCGCACTTGGCATCTTCATGTATAATTTTCCTTCTAGCCTCGAGAATGTGCACATTGCATGTTGTATCTTTGCACAAAGGGTCTCGAAGTCGATTGTTGCTACCTACACCTTATGTGGGATAGCATGAGCGTGCACACACACACACACACACACACACACACAGAGAAAGAGAGGAGGGGTTTCTCGAATAGGGCCTGCCATAAATATTTTTTCTAATCAAAAAAATCTTAAAATAAAAAATTTCACAATAAAACAGGCTTTTGAATTTCATGTTGAAATTTGAAGAATCGATAGTATCGATACTAAAACTTGCAAAATTTTGTCAATTTTCTTCATTGGCAAGCTTGAAATCTAGTAAAAAATTTGCAATTTTAGTGGCAAAAATCCACTAAACCTGGCTTATTGCAAACATTGGTAATCTCAAATAGCTCCAATATAGAAGAGCATGATAGATGGAGAAAAGTTGAATTCCCAATACATCCACGATCACTCTCTCATCACCCCGAGGACATCTATTGAAAATCTGCTACACCCTTGCATGGGGCATTGACGTGTGTGTGTGTGTGTTAGAGAGAGAGAGAGAGAGAGAGAGAGAGAGAGAGAGAGAGAGAGAGAGAGAGAGATGAGTCCTAGAGGCATCCATGTGTCTTTTAAAGGGTTACTCTACTTTCCCTTTTGAAGTCCATAAAGAAACTCCAACCCTCATATTTAATACTTTGATATCTATACTACTTTATTGAGCTTGAGAAACCCTCGAGCACTTAAGCCTTCCACGCATCAAAAAGTGTCTCTCTCTCTCTCTCTCTCTCTCTCTCTCTCTCTCTCTCACTAGTGTGTGTGGGTGAAGCACCACCTTTTTCAGGAATGTAGAACCTCACAAGGATCAAAAATTGAGATGGCTGTCTCCGCTATTCCCATGCCACTACTGGTTAGGGAGCATGAGGTTGGAAAATTGGCTTGCGAGAGAAGTTAGAACTACAGTGCCACAAGTATAAGGCTCCTGGTCCCAACTCAGTGGCCACAGCTCTCGCGCACGCATGTGTGTGTGTGTGTGTGTGTGTGTGTGAGAGAGAGAGAGAGAGAGAGAGAGAGAGAGAGGGATAGAGAGAGTGCCAACCCCCATGGAAGTTGTGTTAGTTCCCTTTCAGCGCTTCTCCTCTGCATGCAACGAGATTGGCCTTCCAACTATGCTTTCGGCCTTTCATTTCTCAACTCCTTGCCACACAAGTGGTGTCATCAATGGCTACTCTTCTTGCACCTTGCTCAGCTACGTGATGGACGTTAGGAGCGGAGGAGGCCCTTCCTACACACTCACAACATATCTTCCATTGGAATGCATAAGCTCAAGGTTTTGAAATATAGGAATATCGTGGGAACTATTTAGTTTGCAAGGAAAAATGAAACCAATCATGTTACCTTCCCAAGCAAATAGACACCTGCTTGGAACTGGAAACAAGATAGTCAAGTCTCTATGTGTTACCATGATAGAAAGACTAGGCCCTATTGGTATAGAAAGCCCTAAAAGAAAAAAATCATGTAATGAGAGCGAGTTTAGACTCTGTTGGGATCTGAGATGTCTTTTGAAGAACTTGGAATTGTTTACAAACTAAGGACTATGAGTTCAATATTTAAGTAAAATACTAAGTATGGTGCCTACACGTAGGTACTATCTAAAGAAAGGGGAAGATAACTCAAAGATAATAGTAAGCGCATGTATGTATAAAAGGGAACTGAGTAAAAGGGATAGGGGATTAGGTAAGGTAGAGATCTAACCAAAAAGATACCTGATATGACACTATGTGAATATGTGAAAGAATAAGACGGATGTCGCTATCGGTTATGACAATATGTAAGGGGTTCATGTGAGGCATGGTGACATATTCAAGCCAATAGTGAGGCCAATGCATTTTGATGCAAGCATAAGAGGGAAAACCTATGGCAAAGTAGATTTGCGGTAGTTTAATTTACAATCAAAATGGACTAAATTGTAGCAAAGCGTGGATGTGCATGTCCATATAGCCATAAAAATTGAGTACAACCCATCAAATGGATGGTGGCAAAGACAAATTCACGAAGGAGAAATGGTGACAAGCTGATAAAGTTTGTGTTTGTTGCTTATCAAAGCTACTATATTGAAATCAAGATATACATTAGTGTGAGGAAGGTTTAGAATATTCTTGGCATTGCAATAGCATGCGTGAATGAGATAAGCTGGTGGGAATCTGGATAAGCTACGAAGGATCATAGGCTGTGACTTATTACATGCCTTAAAAAGAGTAGATCGCTAAACCCTACCATTGAGATATGGATCATATAAAACAATATGCTATTCATAGATATTGACAATATAGTAAGAGCATGCAACGCTCTAAAAATACCCTTTTCTCTTGCACATCTTCTTAACAAGTTTTATAGTGGTTCTTTTAAAAATACGGAGACATGTTTTTTTTTTTTTTGCATTACATATTGAACTTATTGCAACGGTGTAAAGCGAGAGCATATGGAAATAGCATGCATTAGCCCCTTGGCGTTGACACGATACACACCATCAAAAGCTTACTTGGATACCAAAACATGCCCCTTTTATCACAAATGTGGTGACTGCCCTTGCCAAGCAAGGTGCTCACATTGAAGCAATCACTACAACACTTTTGGGGTGTGTGTGTGTGTGTGTGTGTGTGTGAGAGAGAGAGAGAGAGAGAGAGAGAGAGAGAGAGAGAGAGAGAGAGATTTGTTATTCTCTCTCTCAAAGAGATTTAAACTAATGCTCATAATTTGTTATTTCTATTCTCTCTCTCAAAGAGATTTAAACAAAGTTCATAATTTGTTATTTGTTGTTCTTTCTCTCATAGAGATTTAAACTCTCATAATGTGTTATTTACTACTCTCTCTCTCTCTCTCTCTCTCTCTCTCTCTCACACACACACACACACACACACACACACACACACACACACACACACACACACACGCGCGTGCGCGCGCGCACACACACAGAATGTGGTAAACATACAAAACACTCCTTGGTATCCCAACCTCATTGTACACACAACATAAGCAACATTACATAGAGCAAGCCACACCTTTAAGGTGGTGGTCACGCGAGGCACAACTATAATTGTGCCCACTATGCTTTATTTTGAGTGATTCAATGATTACTGAGCCTACTACATGGTCGCGCAAAAAGACTGAGCCAAAACTAAACCTGCACTCCTACCACCTGGTGGTTGAGCTCCAACAACTACAAGCTGGTAGTTGGCCTTGGATGTGCCTCACAACAAAACGTCTGCTTTGCATGTGTTGCAGCTGCCATAGCCGTGTAACCGTCTCTCTCTCTCTCTCTCTCTCTCTCTCTAAGAGGTGCAGACAACGACGTCAACATGCGCAAGCTTAAAAAAAGAAAAAAAAAAGGAACATGTAATAGGCCTTTGCAACTATGCCGCTTTTGGCATACTTACAAGAGCCTTGGCATAGTAGAGCTGAGCTGCTTCACTCAAGAGGTTCAATTTCCGCCCAACTTACTTAGAACTAAGCCTCATGTGACCACGCCCTAAAGTCGGCTTTCTATAGTTGTTGCTAATCCACGATGTTAGGGACACCTATGCCTTTGTTTTTAGAACCACAATGCCCTTGAAGAACCCACGGTTTTGCGACTCTTCTTTTAAAATTATATGACCGCAGCAACGCGCGGGTCACATACTACTACTATATTCATTTGAGCATTTTCATTATGAAAATGAGTGTGTGTGTGTGTGTGTGTGTGTGCGCGCACGGGCATCTCTCTCAACTCTCCTCGTTGGATAGATCTTTAAGGTCTCTTGGGATAGTTTCCTACGACGTTAAAATTCTCTTCTTCTTCTTCTTCTTCTTCTTCTTCTCTCTCTAATCTCTCTCCATTAAAGTGTTCGCCAAAAATCATTTTTTCAGACACACAAAATTCCTTTTCTTGAATTTTCTAAGAGGAATTTTAAAAATTAGATTTATTTTTCAGGTTTTTACATTATTTTTCTCTATTTTGGGGTGGAATTTTTCCTTTTACCCTTGCTCTCAATTGACCATTTTGAAATTGAAAATAGCACGATATTAAGCCGAGACACATTTTTTTTGAACATAAACCATTAACATGTCAAATGTGTTCTAATAATCATTTATTAAAGAAACAACTGGAAGGAAGGGTCAGATTGCTTTCTAAAACAATAAGAAAGTGATAAAATCCAAGTAATACTTTGAAACCAAAATTACATTTAAGGTGAGTCTCAATCATCAATCATCACTGAAAACATTGAAAGTATGCCTAACCCAAAACTTTCTAAGGTTTCTTTTAGAAAGCCAAAAATGGTGCCTTCTTGAGGCCATCTTGAAGTCTTCACCTTGTTTTTTTTGGCTTTCTAAAAGAAGCTTTAGAGAAGAGTTGGGTTGCACATACTTTCAATGTTTTCAATGATGATGGAAACTTACCTTGAATGTTATTTCACTTTTAAAATAGTAAATGGATCTTTTTATTTCACCTTTCATTTCACATCCTGACATATCTTGGCTTCTCTTGCATTCTCTTGTTTTAGAATGTTAACGTGAAGCTTTATCTTGCATAATTCTAGTAAATTCTATAAATACATACAATACATACATACATACACACACACACACACACATATATTGATGAGTTCTTTTCATTTCACAGCCTCACATCCTTGACTTTTTTTTACATTCTATAACTTAATTCTTGTCAATATTCGAGAAAGTCTCTTTTATTAAGCGATTGTCGGCCAAAGAAGCAAATCGGAATTACTAGCAAAAATTTAAAATTTGCATAACTTTTGAACTATTTTCTCACATATTTCACCGGTTTCTTTTCCCTTTACCATGGTTTGCAACCGGCTAGTCTGAATTTTCAACTGACTCAAGGCTAAGCTGAGGCAATCCTTTCCAGAATACTGATTCTAGTTGAACTCAACCTAGTCATTTTATCACTTTCTTATTGTTTAGAAAGCCACCGTGACCCTTTCACTTGTTATATCTTCTCTTTTCTCTACTTCTAAAGCACCTTGCCATGGCTTGTAATAATAATAGTTACCAAGGCCTCATAAAATAACAGCTTCTTTATTTTTCAATGATTCACAAAAAGTTATAGGCCTTTATTGGCGTGCTAAAGGCCTTAGTACCCATAGGGTGAAGGTTGGTCAGTTCTAATTGTTGGATATATGTCCCTCAAAGGGCCCTTAAAAGTCTTGAAGAGAAAGACATCGTGTCCTTTTGAATGCTATTTTTCAAAGTTGCATTCACTTTTTGGCAATACTGAAAAAGAATTAGAGAACAAAGGATTAAAGAGTGCATTCATAGGATCTTGATCCCATGATGTGAAGTATTGAATCAATGAACTTTTTTAAATATTTTAATTTGCAAAGAGTCCTTTCATTGAAGGACTTCATGAAGATTCAATTCATAAATTGTTTTATACTTTTCTAGGCTTATTAAATCTATCATTTTTTATGATAGCATTAAAATATTCTTTTGGTTTTAGTTTTTCAATGTGTCTCTTATACTTTATTGTTTTTATTTTCCTTTCTTTTTATTATATTTTGTTTTAAAATACTAAATGCAGCGTGCACCTTTCACCATATTGTTCAAGTGGTGCCCTTCACATTATATAAACCATTTGTGGTTATGTATGTATAATCGATAATATAATTTTATATTATACCACAACGAAAATGCCATGTGATTATGGCAGTCATTTAGACTTACTCTCCATAACTCTCATTCCCAATTAACTCAGCAAGCCTTAGTACCTTCTCACCTTGTTAATGTAGTGTTGTGTTTGTCCATAAGAGTCACTACACACTTTTGTTATACATATATAGAGACATGGACTTTCATTGTCCCTTTCTTTTAGTGTTTTCTTTTTGGCTTTCTAAAACAAGCCATAGAGAAGTGTTGGGTTAGGCATACTTTCAATGTTTTCAGTGATACTTGAGACTTACCTTAAATGTTATTTTGGTTTTACAGTATTAAATGGATATTTTTATTTCGCCTTTCATTTTACTTTCTCACATAGCTTGACTTCTCTTGCATTCTATTCTTTTAAAATGATAAAATGAAGCTTCACCTTGCGTAGTTCTAGTAAGTTCTACACACACACACACACACATACGTAGTATATAAATATAAATAAATAAATAAATAGATTAAAAAAATAAAAAAATATATACACACACAATATAAATAAGTAAATATATATTATATGTTAATGAGTTCTTTTTATTATGTATATAAATTTACTTATTTAATTATCTAAATTATATACACACACACACATACATACATATATATATATATATATATAAGCAAACCAATGTAAAGAGAAGAAAAACAAATGCAATGATGTCAAAACTTAGTTCAATAATCTTACAAATTTCAAAAAAATTGCTAGTATTTTTGGTTTGCTTCTTTGCTGACACTCGATTGCTTGATAAAAGAGACATTCTCGAACACTGTTTCACCTTATTAATTCTAGTTAAACTCAACCTAATGATTTTATCACTTTCTTATTGTTTTAGAAAGCTAAGGTGACCCTTTCACTTGTTCGAGAGAGAGTGCGATCACTTAAACTTTCAAAGCCAAAAGGAAGTCTAAAAAATAGTACAATTACCAAGCAGCTAAATCAACAACTATGAGACCACATCATTATATTGCTTGCCAAGAGGGAATTTTTCTTAAAGTAGGAATTGATCCTTTTTGGCAAGATGGAAAACCAAAGAAACATAACAATACTCACAAATTAGCTACCTTGTATTCATAGCTCTCATGCAAAGGACCAAAGATGCTTATAAAAACATGAGGTGCAAATTACAAAGATGACACTTGTTGGTTACTAGAGAATAACTCTATGTATTCACGATCCCACTAAAAAGTCTAAATGAGGTGCAATTACAAAGAGAATGGTTATCGCTCAAATTTGTTCAAAAATTGCCAAACTTATATGCCAAATATGATACCCACCACCAACTTTCATTATTTTTCTATCACTCTTATGAGGTATACACCTAATGTATGCACACCATAACCATCCAGATAATCTTTGTAGAAGGTTGTAACAAAATAACCTTAAGGTGGAGCTTGCCTGCTCATAGAATATATATGATTTTAATTTGGAAAATATGATATGTATTTGAAAATCAATTACTTGAATAGATTGATTTCTACACATTATCTCATTTGTATATCACTTCTTACACTTAGTACTATCTCAGGGGCGTTTTAGCTGTATTTCAATTTTTAGAGACTATATATATCCCAATAGAAAAAAAACATTTATGTAAATTGTTAAACATAGTAGTGCATCAATATTATTTTATATTAATAGCGCATATCATTGAAAGTAGCTTGGAATTGCTTGTGTAGTGATTGAGGAAATCGTATTCTTTTTGAGTTAATATTAAGTGTCTAAACTCACAATTGTGAGTATGGCAAAAAAAAAAGGCCACTTATAATGAAATTTAAGTAATTTTGAGCATTACTTCTTGGTGTGATTGAACTATACCATTTAGTTAAAAGATAGACAAGCATTGTACTTCTATGGTCACACATGTATGTTTATATTTGATGCAATGAAATCAAAAACTAATATACCACATACGAACTTCATTCATTATATAAGAGTCCATAGCTTTAAAAAAAAGATATATAATAATTTATGAATATGAAATCCTTAGATATCAAGCATCCATATCGTTTTCTTCTATAAGGTTCTACCGTCTATAGCCTTATATGATTTCACATATGCAAATGTTGTCCATGCAAAACCATTATTGTTCATCCTAGTAACTTGCATCACTTTCCATAAAATATCCATATGTACAATTTCTATTTATTTTTTTTGAAATAAAATTGCTCCACCAAAGCAATATATACATGGCAGTATATACATGCCCATGCAAGAATAGATGATACATAAGGTCACAATGCATGCCATTATAGCCCACATGGCCATCTATTAGACCTCTGTATATACAATATTTGGGGTAACACTTGATCCATGTGGTGGAGCACTACCACTTGGCACTGTTGCCTCATTCCTTATATGGACCTTTAAAGTTGTAAATGATCTTACTAGGACAGAGCAACATATAATTGTCCATGCAAAAATACAAGAGTATGCAAGTAAAGACCCAATATATTTAAAAGTATCCTCAAATCTTCTTTTTGTACTCTTCCACAATGGATCTTTTTGCTATAACCACTTGCATAGGCATAACAACTTTTTTCTTGCCACTCTCTATGTATACTTCTTTCTTGGGTATCTTCCCATAGATCTTACAATTATCCCTTAGCTCAATAGCATAATGTATACAAGCCTCTAATGTTGCATGTTTCGTTCTATGCAAGATTGCATGTAGTTCCATATTTGACAAACCTTCTAAGAAGAGTGAAACAAGTCTCTCTTGTTTAAGAAGTTCTCTCACTGGACATCTTGCTACATATTGCCGCATCATGCTTGCACAATCTCTCACGGTTCCTAGGTCATTCAAGGGTGGAATAAATGTAATACGTGGGAGGAAGACTTTATGTCCACACTTAGCATCTACTATAATATGTGCTTCTATGGTGACCCAAATTGCTAAGCAACATAAGAGGTGCGCCTTTCTTTAAAACTAATTGATGTGGAGGAAACCCACCACGAGAATTCAAGCTATCAACATATTTTCTTGTGTCGAGAGGGCTATTTTCATTTGTGCTAGATACAATAATTTTTGAATTGAGATATCCCACTAGGCTTCTTGATTACAATGAGGCATACAAATTATCTCATCAACCTCTTGATTTTAAAGTGCATTATCCTTGAAAAAACTGACATGATTTGTGTTTGCATTTATGCCTCTATAAACCCAAGAAAGCACACCTTGTAATCCATTATTCTCTATGTTGGGTGTTGGCATGCCTTCAGAGTTACACAGATGCTTTCCATATCATTGCAAGAAGTCATCTATGTGTAGCAATGTCAACTCCTTTGCATCAGTGCACCCTCATTGCAAGTGGTGATGGGCATAGTCTTATGAAATCTCAGTAAAAAATCTATTCCAAAATTGTCAAGGATGCAATGGTGTCAAGTATGGAGCCTGATTTACCTTTTGTAACTTTTTGTATTAAAAACGCACATTTGTAACGCCCCCATTATGAGGAGAAGCCGTCGTGTGTGAAGAAAAATCACTCATCAAAAATCAAAATTTTCACGACCAGTCTCGAGCTTTGCTCGAGACTGGCTTGGTCGGAATATTCTTTTTCGCTAGAATATTATGGTCAGACAGTGGCTAGAAAGTAATCGAAAAACGGTCGATAGTCAATGGCCGGTGGCCAATTTCAAAGGCAGACTTGTCTTCTCAAGGGCGACCACACATGGGTGGATTGGAGGGTCCATTTGGACTTTTCTACACAACGGCGGCTACACACGGTTGCCTCTCATGAGAGAGGGCAACACTTTTGGCCTATAAAAGGAGGCCATTTCTATACACATTTTGAAGTGCGAAGTTGATACAACAAGGTGGGTGTGAGGTGGTGAGAGCGAAGCAAGGCGGGAGCTCTATTAAGGGTATAATCCCTTTGTAACCTACTTCTTGTTTGAAGTATTAAAGCCATTGAGTGGCTGCTTTCCCGTGGATGTAGCCCACTTGGGTGAACCACGTATGTCGTGTGCTCTCTCTCTCTCTCTACTCTAAAATCTCTTGTGTGTGATAATTTGTCTCTCTCCATTAAGTAAACTACTCATTCATCTACTTAGCTATGTCATATTTCCTAACAACTAGTATCAGCGCAAGGTTTGCTCGTAGCTAAAGTATCTCAAGGAAAGTATTCCTTGAATTGAGTGGGAATAATGGCGGAGGAAGGGAAGCTGAAGATCGAGAAGTTCAATGGCAAAAACTACCAACATTGGAAGATACAGATTGAAGATTATCTCTACCAAAAGGACCTCTATTTGCCACTAGGCAGTCTTGCAAAGAAGCCCGCAATGATGGCAGATGAAGCATGGAATGTCCTTGACCAAAAGGCACTAGGAACAATCCGGTTAAGCTTGGCGTCAACGGTGGCCTTCAATGTTTTAGAGATGAAGACCACGGAGGACTTGATGAAGTCACTTGACGACTTCTACGAGAAACCATCGGCATCCAATAAGGTATTTCTTATGAAGCGCTTGTTCAATCTAAAGATGACAGAGAATGGTTCAGTTGCAGAACACCTAAATGAATTTAACACCAACATAAGTCAACTTCAATCGGTGAAAATAAATTTCGATGACAAAGTGCGAGCTCTCCTTATACTATCGTCTCTACTGAATAGTTGGGACAGCCTTGTAATGACTGTAAGTAATTCTATCTCGGGGACAAATACTCTTAAGTTTGATGATGTTGTGGGTGTTCTCCTAAGCGAGGAAATGCGAAGGAGAAGCACAGGAGAATCATCAAGTGTTGCACTATCAGTGGAAACAAGAGGAAGGCCTAAGGAGAGGTTAAAAAGCCAAAAGGATCATGATCTCTCAAGGCGGAGCAAGTCACGCACAAAGTTAGTACTTGAATATTGGAACTAAGGCAAGAAGGGCCACGTCAAGAAGGATTGCTGGTCCAAGAAGAAGAAGGAGTCGGATTCTCAAGACTATAACCCAACATCGGAGGCCAATGTGGCAGGTAAAGTAGAGCAAGATGCTCTAATTCTCTCATTAGACAATGTGTCATTTCCTAGATAGTAGATTCTAGGGCTTCATTCCATGTGACACCACACAAGCAACATTTCCAAGATTACACCAAAGGTAATTTTGGGTATGTATACTTGGGAGATGATGAACCTTGTGAAATTTTCAGCAAAGGTACACTATGTGTCAAAATTGCTAACGGAAATAAATGGAAGCTTAAAGATGTTAGGCATGTTCCTTCTCTTCGCAAGAATTTGATCTCTACACGACAATTGGCCGATGAAGGTCACAACATTGCATTCAAAAAAATGGTGGAAGATCTCGAAGGGATCTTTGGTGGTTGCCAAAGGAGAAAAAGTTGGTACACTTTAGTTGTGTACTATCATCTCCCAATCTTAACCTTGTGCAACAACTACAAAAGTCAACAATGCGGTGTGGCACTACCGGCTTGGGCATATGAGTGCCAAAGGAATGCAAACCCTTCAAACAAAGAAGATTCTACCCGGTTTAAAAGAAGTGGACTTAGAGTTGTGTGAAGATTGTGTTTATGAAAAACAAAAGAGGGTAAAATTTCAAAAATCATGAAATGAAAGAAAAAATAAAAAACTTGAGTTGGTTCATTATGATGTTTGGGGTCCTGCAAGTACACTATCACTTGGTGGCTCATTTTTCCATATTTCAAAGGTGGAAAGCCTTTGTGGAGAATGAAACAGGTACTAAGGTTAAATGCCTTAGATCCGACAATGGAGGTAAATATTGCAGCCAAGCTTTTGAAAGCTTTTGTGCTATCAATGGTATTCAGAGGCAAAAGACAACTCCAAGGACACCTCAACAAAATGGGATTTTGGAAAGGATGAACAGGACAATCATGGAGCGAGCACGAAGCATGCAGCTACATGCAGGCCTACCACTTGATCTTTGGGCAGAAACAGTAAGTACGTATGTGTACTTAATCAACCGGTCACCCTCAACGGCATTGGATGGGGGAGTTCCAGAGGAGGCATGGACAGGTAAACCAGTGAACTATTCATTTCTGAAAGTGTTTGGGTGTGAGGCTTTCATGCACATAGATAGAGGCTTAAGGTCAAAGCTAGATGCAGAGTCCAAAAAGTGTTTCTTCATTGGCTATGGAGAAGATGACTTTGGATATCGCCTATGGAATCCTAAAGATGGCAAAATCTTTAGGAGTAGGGATATAATTTTTAACCAACAAAATATGTACAAAGATTGCTTGGAAAGATAACAGACAAAAGAAACAGGTGATGAGTACATGGAGCTTGAGGACGGTGAAGACTCAAGGAGTGCAAACGGTGACAACATACAACAACGCCAACCAAATGAGGAGCCTCAACATATTCCTCAAAGATCTAGAGGAGCAAGTAGACCTCCAGAAAGGTTTATTCCTTCCTTCAACCATCTCTTGATCTCAGATTCTGGGGAGCCGGAATCATACGAGGAAGCTATGCAACAAGAATCCAAAGAAGAATGGATAAAGAGCATGCAAGTGGAGATGGACTCATCACATTGCAACCAAACATGGGAGTTGGTTGAGTTGTCTAAAGATAAGTGGGCACTTCATAACAAATGGGTGTATAAGCTGAAGGAAGAAGAATGCGGTAAGAAAAGGTACAAGTCTAAGCTTGTACGAAAGGGTTTTCTCAAAAGAAAGGTATTGACTTCAATGAAATATTTTCTCTTGTTGTAAAAATGAACTCAATTAGGATTGTCTTAATAAGCCTTGTGGCTGCTCATGATTTAAATCTAGAGCAAATGGATGTAAATACGGCATTCCCTCACGGTGACTTAGAGGAGGAAATTTACATGCTTCAACCAAAGGGGTATGAAGTAAAAGGTAAGGAGAAAATGGTTTGCAGATCAAAGAAAAGCTTTTGTGGTTTAAAGCAAGCATCAAGACAGTGATACTTGAAGTTCTATTGATGGATGTTGGATCATGGATTCACAAGATGCAACTCAAATCACTATGTCTACACAAAGAATTTGGGAGATGAGAAGTTCATCATCCTAATGTTGTATGTTGATGACATGTTGATTGCAAGTGCTAACATGCAGGACATCAAAGACCTAAAAGAGGAGTTATCTAAATCTTTTTCAATGAAAGATTTAGGTGCTACAAACAGGATACTTGGTATGAAGATATCAAGGGACAGGACAAAGAAGACAATAAAGGCATCTTAAGAGGATTACATCAAGAAGATACTAGAAAGGTTTGCAATCCAAAATGCAAAAACGGTTCTACACCTTTGGCTGATCACTTTAAACTAACCAAGGATATGAGTACAAAGACACAAGAGGAGGTAGCCTAGATGTCTAAAGTTCCATATGCTGTAGTGGTAGGTTCTCTTATGTATGTTATGGTTTGGACAAGACCAGATATTGTACATGTAGTGGGATTTGTTAGTAGGTTCATGGAAAACCCAGGTAAAGAGCACTAGCAAGTTGTGAAGTGGATACTTAGGTATCTAAAAGGGACAACAACAAATGCTTTGTATTTTGGAGGAACTGATATTTTTCTTCAAGGGTATGCTGATGCACATATGGTAGGTGACAAAGAGTAACTTGAAGGAGCACTATTGGCTATGTCTTCATGGTTGGAGGCACAACAGTAAGCTGGGCTTCAAAGCTGCAGAAAGTGGTCTCACTTTACAAAGTAGAATATGATCTAATGGTTTTTTGGCAAGATAATTACAACCACTTTCTATTACAAAGGCTTAAAAATCTTCTCAAGCATCTCCTTTTTTGGAGCAGGCATCTATTGTTGGAATCTTCTAGCACACCTCCCCCCCCTCCCTCCTCCTATTTCATGTCTCCTTTACATGAGTCAATGCGGGGGTGGTTGTCGAATTGCAGGCCGACATTGGAGATGACTATTTGTTGTCCACCTTAGACCTTCTCTATATTCCCTTGCTAGCTAGATGTCTTCTTGGGCATAAGGCTTGAAGGTGGCTTGCTGGTGAAGCTCCACGGTGTGGTAACTGACAAAGCAAGCTCTTAGGTCATTGACTTTTGGCCCAAAATGGTGGCATCTAGTGTGAAAAAACCTGTGTAAAAAGCTTCTTCAAAGTAGTCATGTAATATGAAGGCATAAATATTGAATGTGCAAAGCGGGCTGTTGATGAGATTTTATATCAAGCCCTCCAAAAAGCACATTAGTGGAGTATCTATAACATGCACTTAATGGTACATATTGATGCAAGCTACTAACATTTGACATATCTTTCATAGCACTTGGCAAGATAGATCTTCCAAACCTTTGTATTCCTTTATTGCTGCAATAAGAAAGTGTAGCATATATTTTTCATCTAACCTCTCATTGTCATCCGAACCTGGTAATGTTGGATAATTTAGCCAATTGTGGTGTCTTATTTGTATTGTTTCATTATGGCTCTAGGTTCTGACTCTAGGCACTGGGCAAAAAGAGACATCTTGCTAGAGTGTAGAGGGTGCTTGCATCAAGTAAATCAACCATTCAAGATGCTTATTAAGCCACACCTTCCTCCATCTAGGTTTTCAATCACTGGATTGGGCCTCAATCATGTCTTGCTCTATGGTTTCTTTGCAGCCAAGGCATTTGTAAATGATAGATGGGAGTGGGAGGGCTCTGGTATACCATTCTTCATTGATCTTTGTTGTTCTTAGTAATTGTACATTGATCAAATGTAGATTTATTACCTCCCATTCCATTACCCTTTTCTAGTGCACCTCTTTGTTTGTGCAACTCATTGATTGCTAGATCCATCAATCTTCGTGTCTTTTCCACAAGTGTCTCTTCAATTGTAGATTCCCTTGTGCCTTCTATTGTTGTCCTTGGAGTAGCAATTGTCTCTTGAACATCTTGAGTTGTCTTTTTCTCTATTTGCTAATTTCTTGTGCTCTTTTTACCTTGTGGCTTAGATGTATTTGTTACCTATGTGTTTGACAATGAGCGTGTTGTCTCCCTTTGTTTATTTTTCTAATTTTCTCTTAGGTTCCTTTTCTATATCTTCATCATCTTCATGATTGTCGGTTTGAGTGAACTCTGGCTACTTACACTCAAGTTATGCTTGTAATACAAGTACCATTGCTCACAGATCCTTGTTCTCCTTTTTCAGAGTTTCATTCTCTCTTTGTAGTTCATCTTCACAAGCCATGTCTATCGCGTGGCATCTTGTCTCATGCGTTCCTGTATTCTAACAATCTTTTCTAATTCTCTAGTTCTCTCTTCAGCTAAGGAAGTAGCCTTTATATATGAGAGTGGTGCAAGTCGGGGGTTGGTCTTGATTCTCTCAACTATGTGCCTCTAAGCTACCAACTCTTCTTCTATGATTTCTAATTGCACTTTTGCGATTGCTAACTTACCTTCTAGTGTATCCGAATGTTCTACAATGTCCTTGATCATTGCTTCCAGGTTATCAATGATATCTTTATGTAGATTGATGGACTTTTGCACCTCTGTTAGAGCATGTTGGGCTTTGTCAGCTTTTATTGTTGATTTCTAATCGCACTTTCGAGATTGCTAACTTACCTTCTAGTGTATTCGAATGCTTTGCAATGTCCTTGATCGTTGCTTCCATATTTTCAATGATATCTTTATTTATGCATATTGATGGACTCTTTTGCCTCTATTAGAGCATGTTGGGCTTTGTCAACTCCTATTGTTGAGGTATTAGCTGGCCTGAGAGAGATTCTACCTCCTACGTAGCTATCTGAGCCTCGACCATTGCATCCTCATGCTCATTACTTAATGGGTGTTACTCAACATAGGCTTCTGTTGTTGGGATTAAAGCCCAAGTGGCCTCTTATGCGGATATGGCCGGCCGCCCGCCTAACTCACTTACCTCTAACTCTTTGTATATACTAACTTATACTTTGTGAATACTAAGGAATTGGGAGATAACCCTTCTAACAGTTCTCTGCGTACTGTACTGTGTAAGCTCACTGTGTGTGTGTGAGAGAGTCGACCCACGCTCCGCTCCGCGACTTCAATTGGTATCAGAGCCTTGGTTCAGTGCGGATTTGCGCAATCGCGCGCGCGCGCACTTTTTAGGCAGATTCTAGATCCGGAGTTCGAAAATTCACACTCGGCGTTCCGGGAGCGTTTCCATCAGGCGACCTGGGGTTTTACCCCCCTTTCGAAGCCGTTTATGCCCTCAGAATTTCGTTCTGAGCACTACAGCAGAAGATAGATTTCAGCCGCAAAGAAATCCGTCTTGTGTAGATTGGCAAGCAGGAGGTGGCCGACATCAATATCGGCATCGACATACATCACTCATTAGTCTTCAGAGCATCATCTATAGACCAGGTACACATATATATCATCAGATATATATATTGCAGTCTGCATTGTTACTTCTTGTGCTTGCCAGGTTCCAGGGGAGGTGTGGCCATACGACGGCTTGACACCACTGGCATGTATTGCAGATTGATGTACTGTGATTGTGGGTCTGCTAGTTGTGAGTCACGCTAGCAGACAGACCGCCGCAGCGGTCATAGGACAGTGATTGGTCTATTATAGGATGTATGCTAGTTCTGGGCAGTTTGCTGGGCCATCTGAGAGGGTCGTGTGTGAGGTTTTTTGAAGCCAAGCACTGGGGGCTGGGTTACCCAGTGTGAGGTGGATTAGGTTGCTGGAGTTCCCCTCTACACGCATCCTCTTCGGCGACTTTTATCCCTTAGGATGTATGACTTTGTGTAGACACTGGATTGCATCTTATGCGTCAGGCCGTTGAGGCATTGCTCAGGGTTCAGTCTTGAGACAGATACAGGTTCTGTCATCGCCCAGAGAGGAGACAGTGTATGCTTACAGGACAGCATATTACAGGGATTTTTTAGATTTGTCACTGGTCAGCTATTTATGATTGTTTTTTGAGCTATCTTTTGGTTCCCAGAGCTCAGTTTACAGGGGAGACTCTGTCAAAAATTTTCAAAATACTGACAGTTCCTGAGGAGAGGTGTTCAGCTTGTTGATTACAGCTTGTTTACTGTGTACAGAGGCCAGTTTACAGGGGAAACTCTGCCGGATTTTTCTCAGGAGTAAGCAGTTTGGCAGATATGGCATCTTCTCAAAGTGAGACTCTTTACAACATAAAGAAGCTGGATGGCACAAACTTTCCATTCTGGAAGAAGCAGATTTGGCAGGTTTTGGTGCAGAAAAAACAAGTGAAGCCACTGAAGCTCAAAGGGGAGAGACCAGAAGGTATGGCTGAAGATGACTGGGAAGAGCTTGACGAGTTAGCTTGTTCCACAATCATGCTGACACTGGCAGAAAATGTTTACTTCAACGTAGCAGAAGAGACTACAGCGTATGGCGTATGGCAAAAGCTATGTGGTATGTACGAGAAACAAAGTGCTGCTTCTCAGATTTACTGGCTCAAGAAATTGGTGGATTTGAAGATGAAGGAAGGGACAGCCATGTCAAATCATCTGAATGAATTTCACACAATTTTCAGCCAGTTAACAGCACAGGAGATAGTCTTTCCAGATTCAGTGAAGGCTATGTTTCTCTTAATCACTTTGCCAGACAGTTGGGATACTTTTCGTACAGCGTTAAGTAATTCTGTCGCGCCAGAAGGTCTTACAAGTGCCAATGTAGAAGGCAGCTTGCTCACAGAGGAAGTGAACAGGAAGAACATTGACAAAGGCAAAGGCAATAGTGCTTTGGTCGTTCGAGGGAGACAACAGTTTAAAGAGAAGAAGGGTAAGAAGGCACAAAACCGAAGTAAGTCTCGTGATTCGAAGTCAAAGGATGACATAGAATGCTACCATTGTGGCAAGAAGGGTCACATGAAGCGAGACTGTACGAAGTGGAAACAAGAAAAAGGAAAAACAAAGAGTTCTGAGCAAGAGGAAAAGAAGAGTTCAGTGAAGATTGAAGAGGTGAATGTCACAGGATCTGGTTCAGACAGTGATTCTGGTATAGCAGCTGGTGACATCTTCCTTACAACCAATCTTGATTCTGTTTTCTTGACTGCAGAGGATGGACATGCTATGAGTGATTGGATTATCGACTCAGGGGCATCTTTACATGTTTCTCCGCACAAAGAGTGGTTTACATCATATGTGGCTACTAAAGATTATGTCAGACTTGGAAATGAGTAGGTTTGTGACATACTTGGAGTGGGAGATGTGCAGTTGAAGTTTCAGAATGGCTCTTCTTTATGGCTCAAGAATGTCAGACATGTTCCAGCAATCCGAAAGAGCTTGATTAGTACAGGGAAGTTGGATGATGCGGGTTATGTGACAGTTTTTGGGAACAGCGCTTGGAAGATCTCCAAAGGTTCGATGACTGTAGCACATGGCAGCAAGTCAGGAACTCTGTACACTTTACATGTTTCAGAGGTTAAAAACCATGTAATTAATGTGATTGAGCAGCCAAGTGTGTCACTGTGGCATCGTAGGTTGGGACATATGTCAAAAAGAGGAATGGAAATACTTTCTCATTATGGTTATTTGCCTGGTTTTTCATTTCAAGATTTCGAGTTTTGTGAGCATTGTGTTTATGGTAAGCAAACACAGGAACCGCACAGATCAAAGAGGAATCGTAGGGACGAACGGTTAGCTCTTGTACACAGTGATCTATGCGGACCAATGCCTAGTTTGTCAATAGGGGGAGCAGCGTACTTTTGTACATTCATAGATGACTATTCTCGCAAAGTATGGGTTTACTTCTTGAAGCACAAGGATGAGGTGCTCAAGGTCTTTAAGACATTCTTGCAGCTGGTGGAGAATCAGAGTGGTCAGAAGCTGAAGTGCTTGAGAACTGACAATGGTGGAGAGTACGTTTCCAAAGCTTTTCAAGACTTTTGTGAAACAAAAGGGATTAAGCGGGAACTTACTGCACCATATAATCCTTCACAAAATGGGGTTGTAGAACATATGAATAGGACCATACAAGAGAAGGTCAGAAGCATGTTGTCAAATGCTGAGTTGCCTGATGGATTTTGGGCGGAAGCAGTGGCTACAGCAGTCCATTTGATCAACAGGTCTTCTAGTAGGGTTCTGGATAAGAGTGCAGTGGCCGAGATGCTATGGACAGGCAAGGCACCTTCGTATAAGCATCTCAGAGTCTTTGGTTGTGAAGCTTATAGCCATATTCCTAAGGAGTTCAGAAATAAGTTAGAACCAAAGAGCAAGAAGTGTATATTTCTTGGCTACGGAGAATCGGGCGAGATGGGTTACCGGCTTTGGGATCCTGAGTCCAGAAAGCTTATTCGTAGCAATGATGTGCATTTCAATGAAGCCAAGTTTCACGCTAAGCCAGAGAAGACAGAGGAGATCAGAAGAGTTGTCTTCAGGGAAGATGGACCTAGTGCTAGCACATCAAGACAGCATAGTCAGGCTCAGGAACAGCCTATAGTGGCTAGAGAGGCAGAATCAGTTGTGATGAGACGTTCTGAGCGTGTCTCCAAACCACCTGATCGTTATGTGCCATCTCTAAATTATGTCATGCTCACAGATTGCGGAGAACCATCTTGTTACAAGGAAGCATTACAAGTGGTTGACTCGAAAAAATGGCAGTTGGCCATGCAGTCAGAGATGACAGCTCTACATAAAAACCAGACATGGAAGTTGGTTAAATTACCACAGGGCAAAAAGGCTCTACCTTGTAAATGGGTTTACAGGTATAAGATCACCGCTCATGATAGTCAGCCAAAGTACAAAGCAAGGCTTGTTGCCAAGGGCTTTCAGCAAGAACAAGGCATTGACTTTGATGAAGTCTTCTCTCCAGTGGTCAAGATGACTACATTGAGATGCTTTCTTGCATTGGTTGCTATATTGGATTTGGTGTTGCACCAAATGGATGTCAAGACAACGTTCTTGCATGGTGATTTAGATGTGGAAATTTACATGCAGCAGCCAGAAGGGTTTGTTGAGAAAGGCATGGAACATTTGGTATGCCAGTTGTTAAAGAGTCTTTATGGCTTAAAACAATCACCGAGGGCATGGTACCATAAGTTCCACCAGTTTATGCTTTCTCAAGGCTACAAACGTAGTGAGTTTGATCACTGTCTATATACAAAGAAGGCTAAGGATGGCAGTTGGCTGATCCTTATTTTGTATGTGGATGACATGTTGATTGCTGGCAAACACTTGGAAGAAATTTCAGCTTTGAAGTCAAAGATGGCAAAATCGTTTGACATGAAAGACATGGGTGAGGCAAGTCATATACTTGGTATGCGCATTGAGAGAGACAGATCAAAGAAGTTGGTTTGGTTATCTCAAACAGAGTATATTGACAAGGTTTTGCAACGTTTCAGTATGGAGAAGGGAAAGGCATTGAGTGTTCCATTGCCACCATATGTGAAACTTAGCAAACAAGATTGTCCTGTGTCAGAGGAAGAAAAGGCTGAAATGGATAAGATTCCATATGCGTCTGCAGTGGGTAGTTTGGTGTATGCAATGATTGCTACACGTCCGGATATTGCATTTGCAGTGGGAGTGGTTAGCATATATATGTCAAATCCGGACAAGAAACATTGGGAGGCAGTGAAAGGTATCATGAGATACTTAAAACATACAAAAAGTATGCGCATATGCTATCGTAGTCAGGATTTGAGTGTCAGAGGATACACTGACTCAGATTATGCAGGAGACTTGGATAAGAGGAGATCTACATCAGGCTATGTCTTTACATTGGCTGGAGGTGCCATATCATGGCGATCTCGATTACAAGATTGTGTTACGTAGTCTACTACAGAAGCTGAGTATGTTGCAGCAAATGAGGCATGCAAAGAAGCTATTTGGCTTGGTAGATTGGTTGCAGACTTGGGAATCAAAGTAGATATGCCAGAGTTATATTGTGATAGTCAAAGTGCTATACAATTGGCAAAGAATCCAGTGTTCCATTCGAAGACTAAGCATATTGATGTCAAATATCACTTCATTAGGGAAGTACTTGAAGACAAGCAGATACAACTGCTGAAGATCCACACCAAGGACAATCCTGCTGATCTACTCACAAAGGGACTTCCAGGAGAGGGCTTTGTGCATTGTCGTGAGTTATTGGGCATTGGATAGATGGCAGCCATGTAAATCTTTGTACATTTATGTTCATAGATTTACAGTTACTTAAAGTGCCACATTGGACTTTACGTGGGAGGTTGACTTCATCTGTTAGGTCACTTTGTAGTGCTAAGATGGTGGTTTCATCTTGTGTGTTCTTGCAATACTACATTGTACATGTCTACCGCAATCCTTTGTAGTGCTTGATGATAGGAGTTCGTCATACTCCATTGCTTCGCAGACACACTTGGTATAGGTACATGCCTTTGGATTTCTTCTGGAACTATTTTGGGACTTTGAGATCGGGGGAAACTATTCTGATCTTTAGGACCCTCTTGTGCATGTGAGGATTTCGACTGAGATATATCTTCCTAAGCTACTGGCTACTCTGTATCGCCAAAAAAATGTTGCTCATCTAGGAGTGTGAACTCTTTGAAGTGCTCTTTGAATTTGGACTTCTTTCTATGGCTTTGGCAGTTTCTGCCTCCTTGGCATCTTTTTCCTTCTCGATTTAAGCATACAGTCCTTCAAGTTCTTTTGTAGTTATGGGTGGGGTCATAGGATTCTTTGTTTGCACTTTCCTAGGAACCCATTTCTTTGCAAAATTGCCCTTCTAAACCCATTTCTTCTTGAACTCTTGTGTTAGTCTTTCAGCCCTAGCTTGCTTTTGAGCTTTCTCTTCCTTAGCCGATCGTTTAGCTGTCATCAGCTCCCTTCTTGTATGTAGGTTCTTCTTTTGTCGACTTAGAAGCTTGAAATTTCGTTTTTGATCTTGTTCAAGCTGCCTTCGGGCAATTGTTGGGCCACTCCGATAGACTGATAAGCAATTCTTGTGAGTCTTTATAGAGCTCCGATTTATGCTACCCTTGCATGCTTCTTCTTCATGGTTAAGAGCTCCGCAATACACTAGGCATGGTTAATCATTATTGGTTGAGTTTTCTGGTAGGCCCAGGTATATGTTGTAGCTATTGTATGTTCGCATCGTGAGCGTCCTGACCTTTTGTCTTCAATCAAAAATAATTGCATGAACATTCTGGTAGGCAACTCAGCCTCTCGACATATCATGTTGGCAAACGTGGCAGTTTCTCCTTTCCTTACAAAGACTTTGGCTTCTAGTTCCTTCTTGCCCTTCATGGATGTACCTTTGTCTAATGAGTGCGACACCTTAGCTACCATCCTTATAGTATCATGTTGGCAAACGTGGTAGTTTCTCCTTTCCTTACAAAGACTTCGGCTTCTAGTTCCTTCTTGCCCTTCATGGAGGTACCTTTGTCTAATAAGTGAAACACCTCAGCTACCATCCTTATAGTGATTATTACCTGAACTTTATCATTGTCCAATGTGATAACTTCAGTAGTTCCATCTTCTTTAATGCTAGTATACAGTTCATGGGTTCTCAGAATGTCCACACCACATGGCAACAATTGGTGGAAATAGTTTAGCACGTTCTCTCTAGAGCTTCTTCTACTAGCAATCTTCTAGCAAGTCGTAAGCTTTGTATCATGGGCAGCATTACCATGGTGTTTTCCTTGTCTCTATAGACTGCTTCATAGACGGTAGTGCCTTCCATCTCTAATCTTTCTCTTTCAATGTATGTTGATGATTGTCAAAGGAAGTCTTTGAGAATGGTGAACTCGGGTATTTGCTCTAGCTTTTTCTTGTGACTCCACTTCTTAGGGTTATCATTGGTGTCAAGCTTCATAGCTCCTAGAAAATTTATCACATTTTTAGTGATCCATCATAGCTAAATTTGTCATTTTCATGCTTCCATGCATCCATTGGACTTGCTAGTTCTCAATCTTGCTTAAAATATCTCTATGAACCATGCGAAATTCACAAAAACTAAAAGACACTTTCTTTTGTGCAAGATAAAGTATCACGTTTTTTTCCTAGATATGATGGATAGCAATTTTTTTTGGCACCTGACTTTATGGACTTGATGTACACTGTGAAAATAGGCTTTGGTACAAATATGGTGGCTAAGTGGTTTTACTAGAAACTGGGATTTCTATATTGACTTTAGAAATTGACTGTCGATTTTTTGAGCTTTGTACACAAGATCTAAACCTCTTTTGTGTTTTGGCCTCACCAAGGGGATTATAGGCTCTTAGCCAAAGTGGCTGTCAAGTTGAAACCCAAGTTGGGCTTGTGTTTAGCTTCTGTGGGAACAAAACACACAAAAAAATCAGCTTGGAGATCTCAGCTCTGATTGATTCCCTGGTTTGTGGGCATGTTTCACATGATGCAATAAGGCTATTGAACCGCCTGTATCATGAATGTGGCCCCTCATGCAAGATTTAGGCTATTTTCAAACTTTTCGTTAGGTGAAAATTGAAAGTATGGAAAAATCACAAGCCCAATGCATGTGGATCTTCTTGGTTAGTGATTTCTCAATGTGATAAACACTCTGATTACCATCAAAACTTAGTGTTCTACCAGATGACCAACGGAGAGAGAAAAACATAATTTTTTCCTACCTAGCACAAAGAAATAGTTTTTCAATTATGTAAACATCCTAGCATGACCATCTACTTCCTGGAGACCTATTTGAGGTGTCACCTCAATAGTTGGGTAGCAATACTACTGCCTTAGACAATTTTGTCCTCTGAAAGATCCTCCAACTTCTAAATTAGACCACAGGCTATTGTCTAGCACAATGTATCATAGAGAACATGTGGTGGTTCACATATGGAAGCCATAATTGAAGTATCATTTCATTCTCATTATTTGCGGCAAATTGACACTTTCTTTGATCACAAGGCTCTCTTGTTGTTAGTTCATCCCATACCATGTTATTGTTGATATCCCTTCACAAAAGTTGGTAGTCTATATGCATGTAAACTACTGATAAAGTTTGTTGGTGGTCATCGGACTTGGAGAAAAAATTGTAGGCTTTTTTCTAAAATTTGATCAATCATGGCAGGAGTTACCACCAGGTTTGCGTCTTGCAAGCCGAGGCCTCACAAGACTTTCTACCTACTAACATGCAACTTGATAGAACCGTAGTATAATGTGTAGGAATCATATCTCTCGTGGCTAATGTCGTGACTCAAAGTGTGTGGCAAACGAAGGGTGCAAAGTTCGCTCCACAAACTAGCTCTCTCTCTCTCTCTCTCTCTCTCTCTCTCTCTCAAAGTAGGAATGAGGCTACTAAATGGAGGTTAATCTATACATACCTCGGGATGTCAACCCTCCTTTTGACAAAATTCCATAGTTGGCCTTGTCTCATATGTACGACGACCTATTGCTAATAACGACTATCATATGGTCAAATTCCATCAATATTGTCAAACCTTGACTTTTCATCTTAAAAGACTGTTTTTGTAACTTAAGTGACCATTGCCAAATCTTAATGAAACAGCCTCCAAATCAGCTTCTGAAACTTCTTGTCCCCCCATAGACTCTTTGTGCCTAGAATCTGCTTTTTCTTTTATTTTTCTATTTTTTTAAAATTCTTGCTTAAAAAAGAGAAAAACAACAAAAATAGAGAGATAGCAAAATTATTCATAAAAATAGCTAGAAATTTTGAAAAGGCTAAATTTGAAAGAAAAATTTTGTTTTGCTAATTTTTTATGGATTTCTTTATTCTTTATTGATTTTCTTAATAAAAAATATTATTATGTACATATTTACACACACCTAAGGGCTCATATCCGACATTTGTCCCTTACTCTTGATATATCTCATCTTCTCAAGGTAAAAAATCAAAATTTTCTAAAAAGGAAAAATCAAATGTACTAAATAGCACAAAAATCAATAAAGCAATGTCCTTTTCTCATCTAATCAATAGTTTTGCATTCAGAATGCCTCCCCCTCTCCTAGTTGGAGTCAAAGTAGTGCCTTATGCAAGGCCTTGTTTTGTGGCCCCATGTATACATACTTAGTCAATGCATGGAAAAATTAATTATGTGCAAGAGATGGGTCTTAAGCAAAGTGCTTAAGAGAGATGAGGCTGACCTATTCCTGTGTTGATAAGTGCATACCATGTAATAAGAATTGTAAGTCGGCAATGTACTTTTGAATTGATGAGGGTTGAAACCATTATTTGGCTTGAATTTGTGTCGAAAGTTTAGGACACCATACCAGTATAGTGGGATCTGATTTTGGTAAATGGTGTGGTGTCTTTGAAGAACTTCCATTTATTGTTATTTCCATGGAATGAATTGGAATTTTTTGTTTTGGAATCCATAGTGTGTGTGTTGATTTTTGGGCAATAATAAGTTTCTTAGATATCCATGTCGGCTAGCTGCCAAGCCTCACCATATCAATGCTAGCAAAGCGAGAACCACAGACATAAAAATTGTCAATTTGTGGGACGTAGCTGACCTGACTAGTGCATGGAGGCTACAAGAGATAGCTAATCTCTCAAAAAACCCAAGTTTAAGTAGTTTCTACTTAACTTGATCTTGAATGTGTGTCAGACACAAAGGATACTTTGCTTACCTTCTCCGGAAAAATGTGTGTAGTTACAAGAATTTGAATGCAATGAGACTTAATGTTTAGCATGAGCAAAGTATCCTTAACACTCTCATGTACTCAAATGTCATTTTTGATAGTAAAAACAAATCGCGCATAAGATAAACAATCTATTTTAGGTCATATGGTTTTGACGTCCGAACCACTGTATGGCTTACTCTAGACGTGCTCTATCTATTCCTAAGGTCAAAAAAAGTTTTGGTTCGTGTATTGTGCATAGAGAGCAAAAAATAGCTCGTAGATGGGCACAACTAAAAACACATTTTCAGCGCGAGAAACTTACATTAAATGGAAGAGCTTTCACTTGCAAACATGTTAGTATGCTCGGAATAGCAATGCAACACCGTAAGAAAGAGACACAAAGAGTTGAAGAAAACAGTAGACTCACAATAAGCTTTTGTAGCGTATGCTCACTTCATCATTCAAAAACTTAGGCCAATAGTTACAAAAACTGGCTTTTATACCTTAACCAAGGTTCAAAAATGGATTCCTAGCTAATTGGGCTCAATGAGAATGCTTAAGAACTGCATAAAGCTACAAATTTGGAAGCCCTCAGCCCCTTTACACTCATTGGCAATCAATAATATTACAATGGA
Source organism: Adiantum capillus-veneris (assembly GCF_014529385.1). Classification (NCBI taxonomy): domain Eukaryota; kingdom Viridiplantae; phylum Streptophyta; class Polypodiopsida; order Polypodiales; family Pteridaceae; genus Adiantum; species Adiantum capillus-veneris. Next base: position 45,138,490 of record NC_140942.1, read on the forward strand.
TTTCTCATTAATACAAAAGGGTTTAATACAATCAATTGGGATAAAATATGAGAGTGGTGTGATGCTCTTTTTTCTAGATTTGCTAGCTGAGAAGCTAACATTCCCCCCTCCTTGCATGTGTCGTCCATGACACAACTACTTAGGTTTCTAAGTAGTGGTCGGGATTTCTCGCTTTAGTCCTTTTTGCATGATGCCTGAGACCTTGTTGGTAAATGATACGAAGTTCTTTGTCCTCTGTTGACATGAACTTCATGGATATTTTGTTTCTTTGCTCAACTACTGAGAAGCTGACATACCTCGATCTTAAATTAGTGATGACAAGGCCAAATTTGAAGTTGTAAGTGAAGAAGCCCGTAAAGAATGCTTCTTCAAAGGTTTGCATGTAATAGGATGACATAAACATTACCCGAGCATAGAATCCATGGAGCACTTCCTTTGAAGGTTGGCATGATAGATCATAGCACAATCCCTTGCTACCTTTGAGGAATGACATCCATGCTGCATATGTTTGCTCCGTGCGGTGGAAATTCTGTAAGTAGGTGAGGAGAATTTTGGATATCTTGACTAGCATGATGCAGGCCAAGTTAGGAATTCCTCTGAATAACTAAATGGTAGAAGAGAGTGTGTCCACCATATAAGTCTTTGTAGGTGTTCCATTCTGTGGTGGTGGGAACCTTGGGTAATTGAGCCAAGTTGGCCTCTTTTGTTGGATGATTGAGTGTTGTTTCCAGCTTTTGACTCTTGGTACTGGGCATTGCACAGGATCTTGCGCAATATTTGATGGTGCATTCGTATACAAGATCAAATACTTGGGGTGCCGATTTAGCCAGATCTCTCAACATTTTGGATGTGTCATTGTTGGGTTGACTTGGAAGTCCTTTAGCAGTCTTTCTTTGATTTGCAGCACTTCAAACTTTATGAGTGGGAAGGGGAGAGCCTACTGATGCCATACTTCATTGATATTGGCCAGTATGAGAAGTTTATGTGCTCTTCCCACTACATTTCTTCTTTCCATATGGTCTTTATCTCCTCTTCCACTTGCTACTTTAATGGAGCATGGTTGAGCTGAGGCTATAGGGAATCTTTATCTCTCATTGCCAAGTCATTTTGTTCATCCCCCGATGTGGATACATGTGCTTTGGCTGCCTCTTGTGCTTTGCTCAGTTTGTCTTTGAGCTGTTCAATCTCTTTTTGGTACCTTTCCTCATGCTACATAAAACCAATGGAGAGCTCTCTTCTCTGGATCTACTCTAGCTTTAGCTCCATTTCTAGATCTAGAACCTTCTATTCCATAGCTTTGTAAGCCTCATCTTTTCCCTGTAGTGTGGCCAATGTTGGGTTGTCCTTGATTTGATTCAGCAGTGTATTTTGCTCTTGGCAACGAGCTTCCAACTGTGCCAACTGAGTATTGGCCATATTTAGCTAGATTTACAATCGTTGTACTGTGGAAGTTGATTCTTGTAAAGTGATGGTTTCTTCTTTAAATTGTTGCTCTTGCAGTTGATTCTTTGTTTGAAGAGCTTCCAAGTCCGTTTGCAGACTTTGCAATTAGTTTGACCAATTCCTTCTCTTTGAATTCCATGGCTTCTTAGTACGCTTCATTACAAGTGTTTGCAATGTTGAGCCGGTCATTTGAGTATTGCAGCCGTTGATACAAATTGTGAAGCTATTGGTGGCAAGCATAGATCTCGTATTTCATTTTATCCACCACATTATGTGCAAATTATGCATACTCATCAATGTCATCTAGACTTTCCAAGTTTCTTGAGTGGATCACTCAAGCTAATCCATTTGTGTGTTTGAAGCCTTAGTGGGAGGGCTTCATCCGACTTATCATCTTGTTCCTTTTCAAGTTCCATGGCAGGTGTTGTATGTGCTTCATTAGTTCCAGCATTTGGAGCACTTTCCTTTGGTGCTAGTTGCTCTCTTAGAGGGGAAAAGTGTGGAGCTTCTTCATTGTTTGTTTGTTCTGATGGTGAGTCCTCTCTAGGTGGTGTTTGCTCTTTGTCTTGTGCTTTTTCCTGCTCTCTTAGACGTTCTTCTTGCCGATAGAGATGCTTTAACCGTGCCAATAGGATCATCATGTAGATTATACAAGGGGTTCTTGGATCAAACTTGAATTTTCTAGGCAAGGGTTCCATTTCTCTTCGAAGTCACCTTTTAATCCTCTTTCAAGCTCAAAAGTGGTAGCTTCCCTCTCAACCCTTGTCACTTTTTGGGTTGGTTCCTCTACCGGTGTCGTAGGTCTTGGACTCTTCTTGGGTTCTTCATCATTTACCTTAGCCTTTCCTTTTTCTCTTTTCTTCCTTTAAGGAGAAGTTTCCTCCTCCTCCTCCTCTTCTTCCTCTTTGTCTCGTTCAAAGGCCTTTGCTGCGGTAGTGGTCTCTTGGCTTGGTACATTGACCATCCTTGTCCTCAATCTTGTGGCCACTGGTGGAGCTCTAGTTTGTACTTCTTCTTCATCATCATTCTTGTGTAGTAGCCATAAATTTTTCTCCATGGAAGGTGGTAGATGCTCTTCCTGGACAATAACATGATAGGCTATCCTAACCAAGGCCATCACCATGGAAGGTGGTAGATGCTCTTCCCGGCCAGTAACATGATAGGCCAATAACATGGTGGATAGACAATGACATGTTTGTTGACGCTCTAGCTGCTCCTTGGCAAACCATGTGACATTTTCTTCTTTGAGTGACTCTTCCTCTATGTGGTATGGAGTAAGCTCGGTCAACTTTTCTTTCATGGTCTTCTTCTTTGGAGCTCTTGAAGTGGATGAGATTGAACCTGACAGAATATCATCAAATTTGGTGGTCAGACCAGTTCAAGTAATTCCCAACAAGTAGAAAAATTAATAAAGCAAAGAAGAGCACTTAAAAGTATAATTCTAGTGTAAATGCATGCAAATTGGTGCCATATTGAATGCATAGGATGTGTATGTGTTGGAAGTGATGTGCAAGAAGTTTGATGGCTTTTGGACACTTGTGGTAAGAGTTGTGGACAATTTTGTGCTCGCTTTTCTGCTTTCAGAGCTTTTGGTGAATGATGTGCCAAACTTGATGAAACTTGGTACTTTATTTGAGCCCTATGAACATCTCTATGTCCACAAATGACCAATCAAGTCCTCTTGGTGACATTTCTATCTTGGGCACGCCTAAGATAGAAATGACTAATTCTGGGTCATTTTGAGCTCATATAAACTTGATTGGCTTTGTAGGGTTAAATCTTGGTGCTTGATGAAGTTTGGGCTCATTTGACAAGCTAAAATCCAGTTATGCCACTTTTAATCTCTTTGGTGTGGTTAAGTGCGTCTTAGGGTAATCTATGCATGAAAAAAGTGTATTAGTGTGATGTAGGCTTTGTGATGGGTAAGGGGATCATGCTCATGTGAAATTTGGTGCAAAAAATGCTTCCAACAAAGCAGATCATCTTCGGCGCGCCTAAGATAAAATCTACCTTTTATTGTCATTTAGGCCCTAATCTTGCCCTATCTAGCTTCTACTATGTTAGTTATGGTGGGTGATGGCCTTGGTTGTGTTTCTTGTAGTTGGTGTTTCCTACGATGAAGTTGATGGTCCTCTTTTGAGTTGAGCTTGACTTTGAGTGATTAGCAAGTAGTTGTGTGCCCATTGAACGTTAATGAAGGTCCAGTGTAATATATAGGGTGGCCCCCTTGACTTCGAGGTCAAACGGATCAATATTTTTCACTGCGGTGCAAAATGTTGCTTTGAGGGGAAGATATGGTTATTTTTCTCTATCTTGATGATTGGGACTTGAATGCACCCCTAATTTTCCACACTCCCTCAACATGATGACCTCAACGCATATGTCAAATTTGGTCGATATTTGGCCTCTTTATCCCAAAGATGCTAGCTCATTTTTTCTGACATATTTTGCATCTTTGAGCCCACCAATGTGGTCCTCCACTAGTGATGAGCTTATGGTTCAAGTTTGGTGCAATTTGGATGTCTGGTGTGGCCGGTGTTAGTGTTTTCATTCTTGAAAGTTCCCAAATTGCCATGTGTTGTCGTGTCCCCTACATCCCTTCTTCTATTCAGAGCCTCATGTGTCTCATGTGGGAGATGAAAAGCTGCTAACCACCAAATATTTTTCTATGAATGAATACCTAAACACGTGTTTCCCTTCTCATTGGCATTTAGCTCAACATCGACACCCACCAAGGCCCTGCTCATCAACGTAACACTTACCCTTTCAAGCCATTGACCTTTAGCAACTGGTATTCATCAAGCTTCATAACAAATATCACGTTGCCATCACAATCTTCTTGTGTCAACCCAAAAAATCTTATCATTGACTCTTAGAGCTTCAACAAGTCAACATACACATTGTTGAACTCATTGTAGCAGAAGAATTTGTTGTCTTCTAATGGCATGTCATCCTCCACATACTGAAATCCACACAACAAGCTTGCAACAACATTATTGGCACACTTTTTTGCAACATTGACACTGTAAGGCATTGGCAAAAACCGAAACAAACCTTTTGTCCGATGACCGAGTGTGACACTTCTATACAAAGCTTCATAGGCCTTGAAACTTATTCCTACATTGTCACACACCTCCATCATCTCTTGAGGCGACACAATGCTCTTTAGCTCACTGAAATACTTCTGCCGCAAAACATTAGCAATGCCAGCATGGGATGGATTATCCAGTAGCTCAACCAACTCCTTTGGCTTGATGATAGCAGAGCACTTCCGGTTGATTGAGCATCGGAATTGATTCCCATCATCATTTGAGCCAAGTTTCTACATATTGAATTAGCGTTACACCAACCTACAGAACATGTAGGAAATTGGAATCTTGAATTCATATCCTTATCGAGTTTGATGGACATGTCTCCACCACTTGAGGATAGCAAGGACATCGCTTGTCTCTTGCGCTTACAAATGTGGTAGCCCAGGGGAACGTGTGTGAGATGATCGATTTGCCGATGCATATTCCGTGAAGTGTGTTGTAGTTGAAGATAATTGTCTAGTCAACGCTCCTGCTCTTCTTCTTTTTTTGTAACTTTTTCATTGAGATTCTCCATCTCATTGTTCAGCTGCTTCATCTTCTTGTTGGATTCCTCTCTATCTTGTTGTAGATCTTTCGTGGACTTCTCTTGCGATGATGAATAGGCAAAGAGATGTTTATTTGCTTCCCTTTCATTGACAAAAGCTGAATACAATCTCCAGCAGTAGCCAAATACTCTATCTCAATCCCTTTGAGTTTTCTTTGCTCTCTTGTTCAAGTCAGAGTTGTTCCTTTGTTTGGGCTAATTCCTCTTCCGAGGCTATCTTTTCTCTTAGCCTCTTTGCTTTTATTTTGTCTTGTTTGGATTTCCATGATTTTCATTGAGTTTTAATTGACCCATTTTCAAATTCAACTTATTCTAGAAGTTTCAATTCACCCACCACTTGTTGATTCTTAGCTGCTTCCTAAGCTTGCGCTCTAGTCACCGCTTTGACTTGAACTGTCGGCTCTGATTTGGATACGCTTGAGCACAATAAACTTCCAATAACATTGATGGTTGCTTTTGCTAGGTTGTTGGATTCTTAGCACAATGTTGAAGTAAGTGATTCTTCCCACACCCCTCACAGAATCTAAAAATCTTTGTTCGTTGAACCTTGTGTGGACAACCTCGTTCCCAATGGTTACCTCCACATTCAAAGCATGGGCCTTTTGGTTGGGCAGCTAGTGGTGCTCCTTGTTGTCCTATCCTAGGCGGATATCCTCTAGGCTTATAGTTCTAGTTTGCTATGAACATAAGCATATTTTCATCCATCATGAATTGATTTCTAGTAGTTTAAGCCACATAATAAGATTTAGTAGCTTCGCTGGTGCTAGCCCAAAATGGACTATCCTTAGTAGCATAAGGTACTCCCTGAGTTTCTCTCACATGGGTTTCTGCAGGTTTCTCATTGTAAATAGTGGGTGGCATCATTGGCTGACTTATCAGTGACTCAAAAGGCTATGCATACCGCAAGATGGCCCTATTATCGTGATGTAAATGTGGTTGTTGTCCCAGCATGGGTTGCACTTTGTCTCCACCTTCCGGTACGTTAGTGGGTTCAACGTGGTACCTCAAGGTGGTGGCAATTGTTGCATTGCTTGAGGTCCATATGGCCTTTCCCTCACATAATTTCGGTTATAAAAGCACTCTTTAGTATCATGATTGGTGTATTTCTGCTCAATGGTACACCATTTCAACACCCTAGGAGCATTGACTGCTTGTGGTTGCTACGGTCTCAGATTGGGGTTTTGTAGGTATGTTTGATTCATTCTACGGATTGCATCTTTGAAGACTTGATCCACTTTTTGTGTGATTTTATTAGGAGCACTATTTTTGGTAGTCAACTTGCTGACTGTAGAAGAGACACCGTTGGTATTTGTGTTTAGTTCCTTTGTTACCTCTCCATATGTCTTGCAATTGTCAACTAGATACAACGCTTCCTTAGTGATTTGTTCAAATGTTGTGCATGCTTTTAGGTGTAAGTCCTTTTTAAGAATTTTGTTTCTCAGGCCCTTTATAAAGAGAACTAATAAGCAATCATTGTGTGGTAACTCTTGCACTAGACATCTTTCAATGTAATGCTTGAAGTGAAACAAAGCTTCTTTCACCTTTTCATTATCTTTTTGTTTAAAAGCATAGATTTGAGAACTGTATTGTGCTTTATTCTCCTCTTAGAGAATTACTCGGAAAACTCTCGCAAGAGTTGATCACTGTTTAAGAAATCTCTACTATTTAGTGTCTATAATCAAGCCAATGTCGTCCCTTCCCTAAAGCCTACATACTGCATATGGAAATCCATGACTTGTTTTGCTCTTAAGACTTGCTTAGAAATGAAAACATGTGTGTATGGATCCCAATACCCATTGTACTTATCTGGCACACACTTAGCCACTTGAGAAGGTTGCATTCTTTAAGATTTTTCTACCATTCTCATCATTCTAGGCCCTCCTACCATCACATCTCCCGTTTCATGCCCATTGATAGGTGGTCTTGAGGGAGTTTGGTTAGCTACCCTCTCCTCCGGTCTTGTGTCTCTACCCTTAGTGTCTAGAATATCACTACCTCAATGTGTGGACATAGGAAACCTTGAACTCAAAGATCCCATCGATCGTGGCTACTAAAAGAATCTTCCACTTGGGTTCTAGGTGGGCTTACTCTCGTAGACTCTGGCCTTGTTGTTTCATAGATAGTAGGTTTGTACACGCTAGGGGTGACATAGTACTGATGGAGTGGCCCCCCAAAGTACACATATCCCTCAAGCTCATTGCGGCTCACTGCAAAATATCTTCGAACATACTTGTCCATCTTGATTATCTGTGTATCTCTCTCTACTTCATACGTGAATACATACAAGAATTTTTGCTCCATTAACTCCCTCATATTGGGTTCATCACACCTATAATAGAGCATTTTCTCTCTATTATCATACTTGTATAAATATACATGTGTATTGTCTGTGTTAACACAAGTAGCCACATTTATTCGCCAAAGCTTGGCATTGAAATGTCTAGCTTTGGCAGCTTCTCCTCAAGCTTGACATCAACTTTTTCCTTCATACCTATTAACCCCCACTTGTTCACAATAGGGTATTACACGATAGATACATGTTTCCTTCCTCATCAAGGTATCAATTGCCACTATAGTCCACAGGCACTATGAACTTAAGCTCACTAGGTCTCTCTTCTATTTTCATGCAATAACCTCCATGCCATCTCTATAGATTTTGGCATCCTATTCATTTTCAAATTACTACACATTGGTGTAGCCAAAGTTGTTATGTGCTAGGAAGTTTGCTATGCAATATTATGGGTGTCTACATGAGCATAACAGAGGGTTAAAGCATTTATGGAAGACCTGGGTAGGCAAGTGATAGCGGAGGTGTAAGCTTAATGTAATTTTCTAGGCCAAGAAGGCGGGCTAATTAGGATGGCAGATCTAGGTGTCCAAAGTGCTAGAGTTGAGCCTTAAATGTGGCATTTGAAGTTTTCTACAAGCCGGTCTAGACAATTCCTCAAATAGAGTTGTTTAAAGATGGAAGTCCAAAGATGGAAGATTTTGCAAATCCTCGACAGATAGAGCAAGCGCGGACGGATGGTCAGAGCTGATGCGAGTGGATAGATGCAACGTGCTTGTGTTGTGAAGCATGCCGGTCTTTTTGGATCATCAATCAAAGCTCAAATGGGCAAGATATGACCAGTTGAAGATTTGTTGGGGGCTAGTTATGTGGTAGATTGATTGCATTGATAGGCATGCCATCTGGGTTTTTTGGGCTCAACCAAGTTCTTGAGGGTAGTGTGCAACATATAGAGTTGGTTGTATTTGACCACTCATTGATCGTAGTCACTGTTGGGTAAAGGCCGTCGTGGCCACCTCGACCCGCGTGACACTAACCTACATTTACTAACTTTGTTACTCTCTTATACAAAATAGAAATAAAGAGACACAAGCTGATTCTATTGCACTTTTATGTTTCCCCCAAACCTAAGTTTTCCTCTTCTTCTCCTTCCCGGGCCCCTTCCTTGCAGGCACATGCATGGGGCTTCACGCCCTTCAACTAGTATCAGAGCTTGGCTTGCCGATCCCTGTTTGAGTCATTCTTGAGTTATCCTATATCCATAAAGTCTTGCAACATTTCAAAATGCAGGGGGGAAGACAATGAGTACCCCACTACCATCATATTTGAAACTTAGCAAGGAAGATTCCCCCAAATTAGATGCCGATAGAGCAAAAATGGCAAATGTGCCATACTCTCCAGCTATAGACAGTCTCATGTATGCTATGGTAGCTATGAGGTCAGGCATTGCATTTGTAGTGAGAGTGGTTAGTCGCTATATGGCTAATCTAGGCAAGCAACATTGGATAGCGGTGAAACGCAACCTCAGATACTTGCAGGGTACAACAAGAAGGTGTTTATGCTTTGGTTGTTGCTTACACGGATGCAGATTATGCAGGATGCACAGATTGTAGGAGATCTAAATTTGGCTACTTTTGATATTTGCAGGAGGAGCCATTTCTTGGAGATTATCTCTCCAAGGTTGTACGTCTTCTTCCACTATAGAGGTTGAGTATGTTGTATCATCAGATTCCAGCAAAGGAAGCCATATAGTTGGCACGTTTATTGGGAGATTTAGACATCGAGCACGTTCCAATTTTGCAATGTGATAGTCAAAGTGCCATTGCTTTGGCAAGGAATCCCGTGTTTCATTCCAAGTCAAAAAACATTGAGGTGAGGTATCATCTCATTTGAGATGCATTGACAAATAAGTGCTTGGAGCTTGTCAAGGTCTACACTGATGACAACCTAGCAGATCCTCTTACAAAGAGTCTAGCTACAAAGTGGTTTGCACATTGCATTGAGTTAATGGGTGTGAGTTGAGAAGTTTTGTATAGGGGTGAAGATGTCATGCTTCATGATTGTACACACTATCTTTAGTTGCCACTTACGGCCACATTGGTCTTTAAGTGGGAGATTGTTGGTAAAGGCCATTGGGTGACCGACTTGACCTGCGTGACACTTACCTACTCTTACTAACTTTGTTACTCTCTTATACAAAATAGAAATAAAGAGACACAAGTTGATTCTATTGCAGCTCTATGTTTTCCCCAAACCTAATCTCCCCTCTTCTTCTCCTTCTCCCTTCCTTGCACGCATGCACACGTGGCTTCATGCCCTTTAGTCACAGTGGAGGAGATATGCCAGATCAAAGTTTGTTGCAATTGGTGGTGGGATGTGGGCAAATGACTTTTCACCATTTTGGCGGCCTTGGTTTGCGATCTCAATTAGATTGGAATGTGGCAAGGACTAGGTGGTTTGAAGTCAGCAAGAGTGAGATTTGGTCAGATGTTGGGGCTCAAGCATCGAAGCAGTGGGTAGGAAGTTGCAGCACTGGGAAGTTGAGAGGAAGATAGAGTTTTTTTTTTGTGTCACTTGGGGCATTTTCAAGGAGTTCTGGGGAGGTTTGATGCAGTGCTGCCATGTGGCAAGGCCATTGGGCCCATATGCAATGTCCAATGCTACATGGTAGTGTGTGGCCTCCCATTCAATGCAAGGAATGTGAGAGAGAGTGAGCTCTCTACTTTGTGGACATGGAGGCGGCCAATGAGAAGCTCTGTCGGGTAGTGCTCACGTGCATCAAAGTGTGGTTGGGAGGTTTTGCATGGATGGCATGGCATATGGTAGTTGTCGGTGGTGGCACATGCGATCGGGCCACTGTCAGTGGGGGTATTTGGTGGTGATGATGTGGCAAGGCACTCGAGGGGCCATTCTCACACTCGAGTAAGAGCACCCCCCACTAGCAAGGTTGCTAGTTCTAAGAGGAGGGAACACATATCAAAGTACCAACAAACCCCATACATCAGCTGATCAAGGGAGCCACCCTGGCATGGATTTTATGGCTGACATGGGAGTCACCCAATCATAGAGAAGGAAAATCTACCTAGGGATGTCACCAAGAGAATAGACCTATCACATCCACCACCTTGTCCACCAAGCCCTAGAAAATGAGGACATACAACCAAAGAAGAATAATCTGAAGCTCGGAGATAGCCACCTTGACTGTTGCTGAGGAGGAGCACCAAAAACCAGGAAAAAGGATCGCAAGATGGGCGGAGCCCGAATGTCTCCATCACCAGCCCCCAAGGGGCCATCAACACCAAAACAAAAAACCATCATGAGAATGGCCAAGGTGGTCCACCAAGAGTGAGATATTCAGCACAACAACATACCATCAGCAAAACCAAACCAACAAGCAACCAAACGAGACCATTCACCATAGACCACACCACTTCCAAGGTACCAGATGAAGCCCGCAAACTATTAACCACATGAAACCTCCATGAGCCTCCAACTACATTTGAGTGCCAAAATGGTGTGATGACCTAGTGCAGTGACATAGGACACAAGCAATTTTCCAAATTCAGGAGTGTTTTTGCTACTAGTGCAAGAGATATTGTCGTTTTTTAGGTTCACTTCTTGAGGTTGACACCCTCAAAGAGTCTCCATGCCCCATTCGATTCTCTTCTTTGAGTATTAACATTATGTTAGTGCTAGATAGCTATGCTACAGATGCTCTCGTGACAACCCGCTAACATTGGTGTTGTTGTTGGGGATAGTGATCCTTAGGTGGTGAGTGACCTAGTTGTAGCTTTTTACTTAGGACCTTTGATTTTGATTTTCATTCCATTTACACTTTGACAGTGAGATAGCTAGACATGGGGTTTAGTGCTTGGTAGAGGCTAGAAGTCGGGGACTTGCTAGTCTATTTTTGATTGGGATTTGTGAGTGAGATACAAGAGCAATTCATCCCTGAGGCATCTAAAGCTAAGATTGGGGCAGCGAGTAGTTGTCACCATTTGGGACAACTTTTGTAAAAGGCATCATAGCAAAGAACAACAAAAAGTTGAACAAACCACCAAAATACTAGTTGCAAGTCAAAAGTCACAGGCAAACACAAAAACTTGTTTTTGATAAAGAAAAAAGTTTTTGAAATCCAAAAATAAGTGGCGGGCTAGACTCCATGGACTACAGGTAATTACCCAGCCAAGTTTGGGGCTCAGATCTGATGGGACATGGATCACGCTCCATGTCCCCTTGCTAAATTTTTGGACGAAGACCATACAATCTTGCAGTAGAGACCAACACAAACAACTTGTCAAAAGCAAAGGTACCAAAAACCACCAAGAAGTGGGCCAAATCAGGGCAAGAGTCATTCAAGGCTAAAAACCACCAAACACACCTAGAAAGTGATTTTTGGGTGATCTAACGAGAATCAAACCACATAAAAATCACATAACAGGGAATAGGAGACTGAGAGAGACCTATGTGCCAAGTTTAAGAAGGTTCTGACACTGGAATATATGGATCACGATCCATGACCCCCTATCACAGAGTGAACTTAGAAAGATACCTGGGCTAATGCTAGTCCTGAGGAGCATAGTGGTCTTCTCAAATTCAATTTGGACTTTATTTGTGCATATTACAAGCAAAATAGGATTTTGTGTCGAAAGTGCGATAAAAGTCTGATTTGAGCAGATTTTGACTAATTGAGTGGCTATAAAGTTATAGACACCAAGTGATTTTTGTACAGGTTGTGGAAATCAGAGTTCAAAATCATTTGCTATTAATTGGAGTGCCAGATGCATCATAAAAGGTAGCAAGTTAGGGTTTTGCAAGAGTAACTTTCTTGATGTATTTGTGATCATGCAAGTTTTATCAAAATGGAAACCCTACTACTAGAGACCATGTTAGGGAATATGACATAGCTAAGTAGATAATTGAATAGTTTACTTAATGGAGAGAGATAATTTTTCACACAATAGAGATTATAGAGTAGAGAGAGAGAGAGAGAACACACACAATATACATGGTTCACCCAATGTGGGCTACGTCCACGAGAAAGCGGCCTCTCAATGCCTTTAGTACTTCAAAAGAAGTAGTAGATTACAAAGGGATTATACCCTTTTGGAGCTCCCACCTTGCTTCACTCTCACCACCTCACACCCACCTTGTTGCATCAACTACACAATGCACCACAATGCTTCACCTCTTCAATCCGTTTTTGTGTGTAGAAAAGGCCTCCTTTGATAGGTCAAAAGGGCTGCCTCTCTCATGAGAGGCAACCGTGTGTAGCTGCCCTTGTGTAGACAAGTCCAAGTTGAATTCTCCCATGCGTTCATGTGCGGCCATCTTTGAGAAGACAAGTCTGTCTAGAAATCGACAACTGGCCATTGAATTTGGCCACCAGCCAAAGACTTCCACCCACTGCCCACCGGCCATTGACTATCAGCCACCGGCCAACCGGCCAATTGACCGGCATTGAATAGTAGCTTTCTTCTTTAGTTCTATGGTTGAATATTCGATGAAACTTGTAGTTAAATTGTTGATCACTGGTCCAGAAAATCTTTGTACGCCATGTGAAGATCCCAGTGTAAAAAGCTTCTTCGAATGCCAACATATTGCTAGATGGCAAGAACATGCATCTGGCATAGAAGCCGTAAAAAACTTTTTCTAAAGGTTGCCCACTTAAATCATAGTATAAGCCTTGGTTACCTTCTAGAAAGGACATCCATGGGGCCCTTGCTTGTTCAGGCTCATGAAAAACTTGGATACATGTGAGCAGCATTCTGTAGATTTTCAAAAGCATTGCACACAAGAGACCAGGGAGGCTCTTGAAGAAGTTCATGGCACCCGTTAGGGTTTTCACCATGTATTCTTCAGTTTTGCCTATCCTTCCTTTGGTGCTGGAAATTTTGGGTAGTTGAGCCAAGTCAGCCTTTTCTTTTTTAGTGCTTCATGTGCTTGCCATGTTCTTACATTTGGTACAAGACAGAGTGTTGGGTCCTTTTGAATTGATTCGGTGCCCTTGTAAACAATATGAGATACCTTGAGTTTTTGTTGAGCCAACTTTTCCTCCATGTGGGGTGGAGAGCATCTGACCCTTGTTCTTGCAGATCCTTATAGAGTCTTTCTTTTACTTGCAACAACTCCACCTTTATCAAAGCATATGGCAGCGACTGTTGATGCCACTAAGAATTGATTCAACATCCGCTTCTTGAACAATCTTCTCTTTTAGTGCATCTTCTTCAGCTTTAGTGAGATGGACCATTGGCACTTGTTCCTTGTCTCTGGTTGTTACTTGGAATTGAAAAATTTATGTTTTCCCTTCAGTTGGTTGTGTTTCTATTTTTGCAAAGGAGATTGATGGTATTTCTAGATTCGGCTATTCAGATGTACCTACCTCTTCCCGAGTTTTTGCATTTCCTTCTCTCAACAATTGATTGGCTTTTTTAAAGTCTTCTATCTCTTTAAGCAATTGCTCTTCCCTTTGCATGCGCATTAGGGTGAGGTCTCTTCTTTGTTCTTATTTGAGCTTAAACTCAAGTTCCAATTCTTTGTTTTTTTTTTCCTAACGTTTTGTAAACTTCATCAGTCCCCTTGAGTGAAGCTAATGCTGGGTTTTCCCTTATTTGCTCTAGAAATGCCACTTGGTCATTGATTCTCTGCTCTAAGTATTGCAAAGAAGCATTTGCTACATTCAACTATACCTAGAGCTTTTGTACTTACTGAGTAGTGCTAATAAGTTCATTTGTCACTTTAGTTAGCTGTTGCTCCTTGCTTTTACAGGCATCCGTTAACTTTGTGAGGAGTTCCCCTAGATCTTCCATCTCCTGATCTTGCTTTTCCTTGACATTTTTGTGTTGTTCTACTTCATTTTTGAGCTCTTTGATTTGGCGTCGAAGATTTTCAATTATACTCATTCTATCTTCCAGGTCGCCTTGGAGCGCATCACTCGCCTATTCAAGCTCTCGAGCTTTAGCACTATGGCTAAGAACTACTATCCACATTTTCTCAGTCATCAGTTGTATGTGCTTTGCATATTCATCATTGACTTGGGTGATAACTTCATCTATTGTTTCCCACTCTTTGGATTTTTCTTGAGGCTCCTTGGAAGGTCCATCCTCATCTTTAGTTGTTTCTTTTTTATGTTCTTGATTGGCTTCCTTCTCTTTCTTTAACCCGTCTCCTTTTATTTCCCTGATTTCATCTGAATGGTTAGTTGATGAAGAGCGTGGACTAGGAAGAGGCTGATCCCCTTGTTTGGTATTGGGTGAGGATGGTCTTGGAGACATATCCTCCCATTCTTGATGTGTTTCAGTTGGTTTCCCAACTTCTGCTTGTTGTGGTTGTTGAGAAATTGACTCTTTCCGACTTTTCTTTGAGCTTCAGCTAATGCCTCTTGTATCTTCAGGGCTTCAGCTTCTGCATACATCCTTTCTAACATGTCTTTTGGATCTTCTTGAATCTTCTTCTCAGGGTTTTTGTTTCTATGACCCTTGAATTTCCTTGGACTCCATAGATCTGAAGTCTGTCCTACAGCTTGTTGACTTCGTTCATAAGCTTTCTTTTCTCTTTCGAACCTTGCCTTTTTTTAAAGAGGTTCTTCCTGATGGGCAGTCACTGCCTTTGTTTTCATATTTTCCCTTCTTTCTCTTTTTTATTCATTATCCGAAGTTTCTTCATTGCTATGGACTTCAGGTGAGCTTTTTGCTGACTCTTCATCTGACTTATTAATCCCTTTCTTCTTTGATCTTGTGGCTCATGGAGAGGGTTGAGCTTTCTCTATGACTATCCATGTGTTCTGATATGGGACTGGTGGCAAGTTATCAGCCATCCCAATGGCATGGTATGAAATTTTGGTTAAGACTTCTAGAGCTCCCAAGTATGTGACTTTTCCTTCTTTCTTTGTGCTCTTAAGTGTTGTAAGCACTTAATGAGCATGATCTATTGATTGTCTACTTGATGACTTCAATACTTGCGTGAAGGTGGTTGCAACCGCATGATTTGGGATAGTGTACCTTGGTGGTTTCTTGGCGAGCAAGTGAAGGTGCTAGTGGTATAGGTGAGCCAGATCCTCTACTTGCTTTAGCATAAGGTCGGAGAAGGTGGCGGCAGCTATTCTCTTTGTGAATGTTCCAGCTGTTTTCTATCTCTTGATCTCATTGTCATACCTTTTGTTAGCACCTTTAGTGCTTCAACCACTATGTCTTTCTTGATGACTACCTTGACTTTTTGTCCTTGTTGATCTGTGATCTGGGCGGATCCATCCTCTTTAATTGTCGACAGTAGTTTGTAAGCCTTTTGGACATCTACTCCACATGGTTCTTGATCATAAAATTCTCAAAGTCCCAACCTTCTGTTGGCTTCTTTTGTAACTGACTTAGCTACTACATCATAAAGTTCCTTTGGTAGCATTTGCAACTCCACCTGACTTCCATCTTCGCTTTTGAATCCACCGGTGAAGACTGTGGTGTTGTGCTCCTCAAGCTGTTCTTTTGACAGGTAGGTTACTTTGTCCGTTTTCATAGAACTGGGCTCCAACTAGTATGGTGGCAGCTCTTGCAGCTTTTCTTTTTGTGTCTTTCTCTTCTTTGCTTTCTCAGCAACTTGCATTGCGCCTTTTAGGAAAATACAATTTCAAAGTTAGAAAATTCCACAAATTCCGCAAATTCTGCTCTAACATGCCCTGTGTTTGAATTGCTGGCAAATGATGTTCGTCTTGCTTCACATCAATTTTGGAGCATACATAGGTGCATAAAAACATGTATAGATAAAAAATCATTAAATCCAGGCAAAAGTTGCAAGAAAAGTCAATAATTGCGATTATTTACAGCATGGGATTTTTTCCATATTTTTGCACTTTTGACTTCATAGGCTTAAAGAACATTTGATTTAGACACTCTGAGTGAAGTGTGAGCTCATTTGAGTGTACAGGGTGCAAATGGTGCCATATTTAGTCTTCAGACTGTGAAAAAGTAGATATAAAGGGATTTTGGGTTTTTGAGATCCAAATGTGATCAAACTTGATGAGTGGACTTGTCACATCATCTACTTTGGTCCCATGAGGTCAAAGATGAGATTTGGGTTCTTTTGGGTAAAACTATAAATAATCGCGATTATTTATATTTTTATCAATTTGAGCATTTTTTCTTTCAGGTTGATTGTAGACATGTTGTTACCATATACATGTGGTAGTGATGTGTGTGAACACACTAGGACCGCTGGGGCATTTTTTCCCTCTTTAGGAGGTTTTTTCCCCCGAGCATTGTATATACGCCCATCACTCTAGGGCTATCTATCTTTCCATTGCACACTAAGTCATACACTCTCTACTGTGTGCCTTGAGCTTCCTTCGTCTTCTCCAAGATGTGTGCGTTTATCTGCAACCCTAATTCCAACAATTGGTATCAGAGCAGGTTGCGTTCTCGCGGGCTCAGTCGCTAGCAGCTCCAGTACATGCCTACTCACTTTCTCTGATTTCAGTGAGCTTTGGCGAGCGTTCGTAGGTCATCTGCTCAGATTTTTGATTCGGGCTCATTTTGACCTCCGTTTCCACTACAGGCAATACTGCACATGCTATTTCGTCATTTTGTGTAGAATTTCTGTCATTGCCGTTTTCTGCATAACAGATGCCTTATAGTCTTCTACGGTTTGTGCTATATAGCACAAGTTGTTCCCGCTTTGTTTCTCCTATTTTTGGGCAGTTTTCACATCAGGTACAACATTTACCATGGTTGACAACAACAACACAGATGTGTTCAAGATGTTTGTTGTTGACGACAGGTTGGATGGGGACAATTACCCTATGTGGGCTTATATGATGCAACATGTTCTTGTGTCAAAGGGCGTCTAGAACATTGTGCAGGGCATTGATATATGTCCTGGTTCTGAGCATGTAGGCGATGTTGAGGATGTTGCAAGTCTTGCTGCTGTTAGAGTTGTTTTGCCTACGGTAGAACAAGCTCGTTGGGATGTTAAGGATGCGCATGCTCATGCATTGGTTGCATTTTCTGTGAATCGCACCATTGTTCCTCACATCCGTTCAGCAAAATCTGCAAAACAGGCTTAGGATATTTTGGCTGGTCTTTATGCGAGTTGCAATGAGGCTAAAATTGCTTTGTTGCGTAAAGAGTTGGAGTCAAAGATTATGCATAAGGAAGATGATATGGACACTTTCCTTGCTAGTGTCAAGGATATCAATGAGCAACTCATTTCTGCAGGTGAAGTCATTTCAGACAGTTCCCTAGTGCAGAGTGTTCTTGATGCCTTACCAGATTCTTACCAGACTTTTGCTAGTACTTGGAGACTTATGACCCAAGGAAATCCAGAAGTTGTCAAGTTTGATGCATTATGCACATTGCTGTTGCAAGAGTCACTTTCCAAAAAAAAAACAGGTTTAGGTAGCTTGCAGTTGAACAGGCTTTTATTGCTTCTCAAAGGAAGGGTGGTAACAGCAATGCAGCCACTTCTTATGGTTCTGCCTACGAGGGGCAATTATTGTAAAGCTAATGATCACTTGATCAATTCGTGTCCTAAGTTGAAGGCCAAAGAGGCTAAGAAGAAAGAGGGTGGTTCCACTGCAAATGCTGGTTCCACTACAAATGCAGCCATTGTTGAGTCTTCTGTGAAAGGAGATTGAAATGTTGATGTTGATGCAGAATGGGCTTTTAGCGCAAAGTGCACTTACAATCCTGCTGTCCATGATGCATGCTTGTCAGTTGCTACAGATTCACATGTACCTGGTATCAAGAAGAATCTCTTGTCTGTATCCGCACTTGCTAGACTTGGACTTGTAGTCAAATTTGTGGATGACAGATGTATTGTTCATGATCTCAGTTTTGGTGATGAAATTGTTGCATCTGGCCTTTTGTGCCGTTGGCTGTATAAGATCACTTTGTATGACAACTGTGGACAAAATTTTGCAAATGTTGTTGCAGATTCAAGGGCTATTTCAGATGCAAAACTTTGGCATGCACGTTTTGGTCATCTGAATTTTGCCAATTTGTTGCGTTTGTAGAAATCTGATATGGTTGCTTCTTTGCCGCCTCTTGAAGCACCTGTCAAACATGGTTGTGAAGGTTGTATTTTGGGTAAGATGCAGCGTTCTAAGTTTCCAAAGCATGGTTCAGTTCGGGCCACATGCAGGTTGCAGCTTGTGCATAGTGATGTTTGTGGGCCCATGCAAACTCCATCCTTGGGCAATTACCTGATGTCACTCTTTACCAAACTGTTGTTGGCTACCTCATTTATGTATGCAACACGAGGCCAGATATTCAGTTTGCAGTCTCTCAGGTCAGCAGATTTATGCATAGCCCAGGGTCCAAGCATTGGCAGGCTGTCAAGAGGATTTTACGCTACCTATGTGGCACTTTACATCTTGTCTTGTTTTATCCCAAGGGGGGATCATTGCCGCCAGAATTACATGCTTTTTCGGACTCAGATTGGGCTGGTTGTTTTGACACGCGAGTGTCCACAAGTGGTTTTTGTTTCATGCTTGGCAGTTCATGTATATCATGGTTGAGCAAGAAGCAACCTACTGTGGCCACTTCGAGTTGTGAGGCTGAGTACAGGGCAGTCTTCACAGCTACGGTTGAGTGTGTATGGCTCAGACGCCTTATGGCTGATTTGGGTGATGGACAGAACACTGCCAACACTATCTACACTGACAGCCAGAGCGCATTGGTAGTTGCAAGGAACCGAGTTTTTCATGCTCGCACAAAGCACATTGAGGTGCATTACCACTATGTCAGGGAGAGACTCTCAGCAGGAGAGATCAGCTTGGCTTATGTGCCAACACAGGACAACCTTGCAGATCTTTTCACAAAGGCATTGTCTCGTGAGAAGCTTGAAGCTTTCCGCAAAGCTTTGGGCTTACTCCCCTTTGTGGATTGATCATGTCCTCAGGGCATGGCACTTCCCTTTACCCATGTGCCAACTCTCGTTCACCGCATCACTCCAGGGGGGATTTGTTACC
Source organism: Adiantum capillus-veneris (assembly GCF_014529385.1). Classification (NCBI taxonomy): domain Eukaryota; kingdom Viridiplantae; phylum Streptophyta; class Polypodiopsida; order Polypodiales; family Pteridaceae; genus Adiantum; species Adiantum capillus-veneris. Next base: position 45,157,812 of record NC_140942.1, read on the forward strand.
ATATTCATGTGTTAGTGATGTGTGTGAACACACTAGGACCGCCGGGGTATATTTTCCCTCTTTAGGAGGTTTTTTCCCCCGAGCATTGTATATACGCCCATCACTCTAGGGCTATCTATCTTTCCATTGCACACTAAGTCATACACTCTCTATTGTGTGTCTTGAGCTTCCTTCGTCTTCCAAGCTATGTGCGTTTCCCTACAACCCTAATTCCAACACATGCTATAGACCCTTTGTGTGAGATATGGAAGGTTTTGGATCAAAAAATGTGACAAATAGCTTAGAATTTGGACTGAAAAGCTTTTAGTGCGTTTTTTGACAAGTTCTAAGAATTACTGGACATTTTGGGCTCATATTTGAAATGTGACATGAGGTAGATGTGTACTAGTGATAGGTGAAGCATGATGAAGATTTTCAAGCCAAGTTTGCAAAAAAGTAAATAATGACGAATTTACAACAATTGAATTTTATGCTTGAAATGACAATTTTATGACCTACACATCTTTATTAAATCTAAAACAAGTCCTAAAATGAGTTTGGTAAGATTTGGTTGTGTCAACATCACTTTTTGCTCTAGTGACTCTAAAATCACCAGTTTTTGTTACCACTTGGTGTGTAGAGATGTTTGGCCCCTGTTGAAGCCACGGACTTGTCCGTTACATAGTCCTAATGCTACTCATCCAATTTGGGCTTATTTGGAGTCGATTCCATATGTCAAAATTGACGCTTTGTAGTCTACAAGTTGTTTCCTACTATTAGAGGGCTCTCCTTGACTGTTTTCTTGAAACCATCTAGGTACATTGTGTATAGAACTTGTCTATATACTCCCGTGAAGTCGGAATTCAATTCTAGCATGTGGCAAAAAACCTAGATTATGTACTTGGGGACCCTCTCAACCCTTGCCAAATGGTTATCTAATGATATGGAAGTGTTCTACTATCTAGGGGCATGGTACATTTCAAATCTTGTCCAATTCGATTGAGCTAACAGGCCACTATGGTCGTTTTTGTGTTTTAGGAGTCTATACACAGTTGAGATTCTAGGGTTTTTCTCGGGACTTACACCTGCTATCCAACTACATAGAAATGTTCTTTGATGAGTTTAGAACTTATCCCTCATGTCTCATGTGAAACGGTGCTGAAAATGGGTGATTGCGAACTCTGAAAATTGTGTGTGAAGAAGGTCGAGAGCTCTCTTCTCAATCGGATTCCGTTAGCTCATTCTGTAAGAATTCGCAAAATAGGGCCGGACGGCCTGCTTTAGACCTTCCGCTTTAGACCTTCCGCTTTAGTTTGTCATTTTTGATTGAAAATTTTTGTGCATGTCTGTCTTGTCCTCCTGATTATTAGCGTATTTTTAGTTCCTCCATCTAAGTTCATTTGCTATTTATTATTAGATTTTGACCTGTTAAAAAATCAAAAAATAATAAAATGCACTAAAAAAGCAAATGGAAAGCTCAACAATTAAGGAAATCCACTGAAAAACACTATTTTGTTACTTTTTGGTGGATTTGTTCGTTTTTAAGCTCTAATATCAAGAAAAATTAATGAAAATAAACAAAAAGGGCTATTTTTTAATGTAATTTTTTATAGAATATACACTATTTACACTCATCAGGGATATTTTATCAGCTGAAATTCCTCTGTTGATGATTTTTACGGACATTATTAGGTAATTTTGCAAAACAATACACATTAGCATCCAACTTTTTTCTCCCTCTCAAACATTGCTCTTAATTAATGAAGTTTCCTTCCACCCCTCCTAGATGGAGTACTCCGGGACGACTGTGTGCATGGGTTGAACAATCATGTCTATGCATAGCGATGGTTGGCTCTACCATGCTTTGAAGGTCAATGAAATTCAAATCAGTATGCGGTGCAAGAGTTGGGTCTTGAGTAGTTAACTCAAGGGTTTCCGTGGTTGAGGTATCTTGTTGATGTTTTCTAAATAGTAAATTTTTTAACTTATGTGCTCTTTGCTTGATTGTACCATCTAGATGCTTTGGCACACTAATTACATGAGATGTAGGTAACAATGATGGCGGTTGCTGAGATTTAACTCTCCATTGATATTTCGGTTTTCGGTTGATGAACTATTGTGGTGGAGTTTTCTAAGATTTAACTTTCCCCTGATTCATCGGCTTTATAGTTTGTGGAGAAGATAAAGACTCCTTTGGTTTCCAAACCCATCTAGTGCTAGTTTCTCTTCTGAAAGATGTTTTTTTCTGAGTTGTTAGATGTGAAACTTCCTTCAATATGGTAGATGAGTTTTTGGGCACCCAAATTTGAGATGGGTTGTCCTTGAGTTGTGCTTTTGGTACCCAAATCTATCTGACTCCTTGCATGCTGCTTGTACTATTTGCTTGTCTAGAGGTTGACATAGATTGATTATTCCCTGATTTCTTTTGTGAGCGGCATCTTTTCCATTCCTCTTTGCTCGGTGCAATTGGAACTAAGAGTCCTTTAAGTGATAGCTTGAGTTGGTTGGTGTCCCAATCTGGTACTGCCTTTTATGTCCGCATCTATGAGATTCCAAGAATCATCGTTTCATTCACATGTTCATTTGGTATGCATATAAAATGATGAGGGCATGAAAATCCAGCGACTATCACATTCAAGTGAACCACTCTCAATGTCGGTGTTGGATTTTTGTTGCATCCTTTGATAGAAAATATTCTCGATGCTAAAGACTGATTCGTATCTTTCTTGTAAGTGGAATAACTGATTGCATTCATTCGAGTGTCGGTATCTACTAATGCATTTGTGCTATGATTGTTCAAGTGTACTGTGATGCCAAGGTCAATTCCATACAACCATTCATCATCCATTGATACCGCATCATTTTGTGATTCACATAGTCTTTTATCTGGTTCCAAAGTGTTGATGGGAATAGGTGTTTGTTGATTTTTGAAAGTAGCTTTACTTTGAGTACTCAAAGTTGAGCTTCCTCTTGAGCTTTGTCCACAGCCTGCTGTCGTAATCTTTCTCTGCTTTGTTGCATGCATTTTTTCTAGCAAATCATTGGTTAGTGGAAAATGGTACTTCTTTAAGCGGCATCCACTAATCCAGTTAGCCATTGGTTCACCATCTATAGTGGACAGTTTAACTGCTCCACTTGGAGATACATCTTCAATGACAAACGGTCCATTTTCCTTTTCCTTGAATTTGGGAATGTGTTGCTTAAGGGAATAAACTAAAACTAGGTCCCCTTTTTTGAATATTTTTGTGACTAGATTTGAATCAAAAAATTGTTTTTGCTTTCATTTTTGTGCATAGATGTGAGCTACAATTTTTAGCCTTTGTTCATCAAGATTTGTTAAATCTTCAAGTCTCTCAGACAATTCATGTCCTATCCACTCAAGATCTTTAGCTAGTCTTAGTGTTGGCAATAGAAATTCCATCGGTAGTATGGCATCAAGAACATAAACAAGATTAAAGGGTGTGGTATTTAAAGCTGTCTTGAATGAAACTCTATAAGCCCATAGAGCAGCATGTAGATTCATTTCCCAATCAGTTCGTCCTCGTGTGCTCAGCTTGCCCATTTGCTTGTGGATGATATGGAAAATTTGTTATGGATGATCGTAAATTCGTTCAGAAGATACTCAATTACCTCATTGAGGAAATGAGTTTCCCTATCACTGATAATTTCTATTGGAAGTCCTATCTTGTGAATATATTCTCATAGAAGAATGCGGCTTTGGTTCTAGAATCATTCTTCTTCATTTCCTTAGCCTCTGTCCACTTGCTCAAAAAGTCCGTAGCTACAATGATATATTGAGCTTGAGTTCTATAAGCAGGTGGTTGTATTGGTCCAACAAAATCTATGCCCCATTTTGCAAAAGCTCTAGCCCCCATCATTGGTCCTAAAGGAATGTCATCTACCCTTGTTAGCATTTTTGCTTGTTGGCCTGCATCACATCTTTGAATATATTATTTGGCATCTGTAGAAAGTGTTGGCCACCATATGCATACCATTAAAATTGCTCTAGCGGTGGTTTCACTAGAAAAGTGACCCCCAGCATGTGCTTGTTCTAGTGTGGATATATATTCATGTTCATTTGCACAGAGATGCAAATTTTGATTCTTTCCTCTCCAATACAATTGGTTTCCATTAAGAGCATAGTCTCTTGCTTCAATTTCAATAGCTTTTTGGCGGTGTTTACTCATATCCTCCAAAAATGTTTTGTTTGATAAGTAAGTAACTACATAGTTACTCTACTTAGGAACAAGTGAGATTTAAAATAATGTCACATGAGGTATGGGTGTTTGTTTCTGGCATTGAAGACAGTTTTTCACAAATGAGTGAACGTCACTCCTCATGGTCATTCAAATTCCAAGATATGAGTAGTCTACTTGATATGCTTGACCCTATGGTATAGGTCTCTGCAGGAAAAGCAAAACCTAGAGTCCTCGATCATATCCATCCAACTCCGTGTGACAAAGATATACAAAAAATACTATTTCGAGAGCCAAAAATAGAAAAAACGAGCTGCAGCACTTCTTGTCCCTGCTGTGTCTCTGCAAGATTCAGCATTGACTTGCTAGACAAGCTCTATACAAGCTGGATACACATGCTTAAGCTCAGATTTGATGTCATCGAGCTGAATCCACCGCCGTCGAGCTCAAGCTACCATAGCCAAACTCCGTCTCTTCCGTCTCCTCGAGAAGCCATCGCTTGCACGTCGCCAAAGCTCTGATACCAATTGAAAAGTGCATGTTCGTGTATGCGTGCATGTTCATGTATGCGTGCATGTATGCGGATGCATGCGTACGTGGTGCGGTGTGCATGTGGGAAGGAGAGAGTACACAATGTGTGGATGGAGCAAGACTCTACTATGAGCTGCCCTTATTCTTTGTATATGTACACAAGAATAAGGTGTAAGTGGACGGGCGTCCATAGCCTAGGAGAGAGAGAGAGAGAGAGAGAGAGAGAGAGATTTGTTAATGAGAAAGATGTATCTCAAATTTGAGATAGATAGATAGATTTAATTATCGTCCTCGGAGGTCAAATATGACCTATGGGACCAAAGCTACATGTGATGTAGTATGTGCATGGCTGATGAGTGACTCTCGATGCTCCGAAATTGTGGTGATGAGAGTCTCAATGGAGAGACAACAATGTGGCTGGGAGAGGAAAGTGTGTAGGTCTAAGTCATGGCTAAAAATGTGAGAGAAGCAAGTTCGGATGTGACCAAAAGCTGAGCATTCTAGTAGTGTGTGGTACTCAGACTCTTGAACTTGCAGTGAGCATAATGTGCACAGTCAATTTGACTCTTCTCCATTTTCCCAATGCCCTGTCTCGCATCTAAGGAAATGGGAGCTAAGCCGAATGGCTGCGATAGTGCGTATCAAGCATGTAAGTGTGAGTATGATTTTCTCTTTCAGCGAATTAGAACATGTTTTTGTAGGTGGGGTCAATATGGGTGGTGTAATGTATGAAGCGTGATCCACTGGATTTCTCCCAATCCGTATTACATTGGCATTGTAGAAAAGCTTCATTCACTTGGGAGTCAATTGAAGCATCATCTAGCAAGTGTAATGCATCCCATCTCCCAAACCACTTCTTTATATCTTGCATCCATCCCGTGCTCAAGATCTTGATTTTATGCGTCTTTTGAACTTTTTTGCTTGCTTCCCATGCAATTGTAGGAAGTCGATGTGAGGGATTTTGATGCATCTTTATCATGTATTCCACAACCCTTTCCATGCCTATAACCTCAATTGGAAGAGATCCCGACTCAAGAAGTAGGAGCGTATATGGTGTTTGTGTCTTAACTTGGAGAAAGTTTGTAAGAAAACACTTTTGGACATTCTCAAACTCTTTCCAAGTAGACTTTGAGATGCTCCCGCCCCACACTTCAACTCCATAAAGAAGAACCGGTGTCACCAGTGCATCAAAAAGATACTTCTTGAGAACCCAACACTTGATGTTTCCCGCATTTCACATGTTCTCAAATGCATAATATGCTCTTTTTCCCACTTCCAAACGACACATATCACATTTATACCACTTGTGTTTGGACGGAACCTCAAGGTCAAGGTACTTAAAGCTCTCAACAACTTCAAGTATCTCATTATTGTACACAATGCATGGCTTCTCCTTATGGTTGGTTTTCACAAGCATAACTTTTGTTTTGGATTCATTCACAATCAGCCCACTATGCAAGCAAAAGTTCTCAAGGACAACCATAACCTTTTGTGCATCTTCTAAAGTGTGTGCTAGAAGCACTACATCATCCGCATACAACAAAAGCATGATTATTGCATTGCAAATAGTGACCTCTTCAATGCCTACTTCTTTCATAAAGTCAAGTACCATTGTCCCAATTGATCGATGCATAGACCAAAGAGAGTTTGTGATAACGGAAATCCTTGTTTAACCCCAATAGTGCTTACAATTTTTCTTGAAGTTTCTCTTCCCATGTGCAATTGACAAATCACGAAACCGCAAGCATAAACTCACTTGGCACTTGGAGTTTCATCCTTCTCCACAAATTGTTACGTGGAATCATATCAAAGGCTTTCTTAAAGTCCACAAAACAACAATACAATTGCTTGCCTTTCAGCCTTTCAACCGAATTTCCTCCATGAGAACACGAAGAGGACAATATGATCAATGGTGCTATGGCATCGATAAAAACCCGCTTATGCTTTTGCACGCTTGTCATTCTCTTCAACCCAATCACTCAATTTCATCTCAGTTATGCACCCAAACAACTTTTCCATAAGAGACAACTCAATTTATTTATTCTTGTGCATAACTCAATTTCATCTCAGTTATGCACCCAAACAACTTGCGGTGCATATTTTGTTGCTTAATAGTGCGATCTTCACATACAATACATTTTGTATCTCTCAAATAGATCCAACTACTACCAAGGATAATCTTTAGTTTGGTCTCATCCGGCATGTTGCATACAATTGGCCATTCTCTCAAGCGAGGAGCTCCTTGCTTCCCCACTCTATGTGCTCCATAGACCATCACTCTGGCCATGCCAAAGTGGGTTTTGAAGAAATCTTCGATAACAATGGCAAGAGAAGGAGGTGTCTCTAGATTTTCTTCGAAAATTCCACGAATAGCAATGTTCTTGGAACGTTGCTCCCGTTCCTTCAACTCTTCCATATCCACATTCTCAACATTCTTTGTTTGAACCATAGCTTGCATGAGTGAGGAATTAGGAACCACGTTGTTACCATATACATTAGCCCAAGACTTGTTGTGCTATATAGCACGTGTTGTTCCCGCTTCATTTCTCCTTCTTTTGTATTTGGGCTCATTTTGGCCTCCGTTTCCACTACAGGCAATATTACACATGCTATTTTGTCATTTTGTGCAACATTTTTGTCAGTGCCATTTTCGATATAACGGGTCCCTTACAGTCTTCAACGGTTTGTGCTATAATGCACATGTTGTTCCCGCTTCGTTTCTCCTTTTTTCCGGCGGTTTTCATATCAGGTTCAACATTTACCACGGCTGACAACAACACACATGTGTTCAAGATGTTTGCTGGTGAGGAATTTATGGATGGGGACAATTACCCTATGTGGGCTTATATGATACAACATGTTCTTGTGTCGAAGGGCACCTAGAATATTGTGCAGTGCATTGATGTACATCCTGGTTCTGAGGATGTAGGCGATGTTGAGGATGTTGCAGGTCTTGCTGCAAGGATTGCTACTATTATAGTTGTTTTGTCTAAGGTAGAACAAGCTCGTTGGGATGTAAAGGATGCACAGGCTCATGCGTTGATTGTGTTTTATGTGAAGCACACCATTACTTGTCACATTTGTTCAGCAAAATCTACAAAATAGGCTTGGGATATTCTGCCCGGTCTTTATGCAAGCCGCAATGAGGCAAAAATTGCATTGCTGCGTAAAGTGCTGGAGTTGCTAGATTATGCATGAGGAAGATGATATGGACACTTTTCTTGCTGGTGTCAAGGATATCAATGAGCAACTTATTTCTGTAGGTGGTCATTTTAGATAGTTCCCTTGTGCAGACTATTCTTGATGCCTTGCCAGACTCTTACCAGACTTTTGCTAGTACTTGGAGACTTATGACCCAAGGAGATCCTGAAGTTTTTAAGTTTGATGAATTATGCACATTGCTATTGCAAGAGTCACTTTCTAGAAAAAATAGGAGTAGACAGCGTGCAGTTGAATAGGCTGTAATTGTTGCTCAAAGAAAGGGCGGTAACAGCAATGCAGCAACTTCTTATGGTTCTTCTGCAAGTGGAGAATCACCTATTCCTAATGCTTTTGCTAGAAACAATTCATCTGAAAATTTTGGAGGTAAGGGCAAAAAGAAGGTGCATTGTCATTATTATAAAGCTAATGATCACTTGATCAAGCAGTGTCCTAAGTTGAAGGCCAAAGAAGCTAAGAAGAAAGAGGGTGCTTCCACTGCAAATTTTGGATCCACTACAAATGAAACTATTGTTGAGTCTTTTGTGAAACGAGACTGTGATGCTGATGTTGATACAGAATGGGCTTTTAGTGCAGAGTGTACCTATAATCCTGCTATCCATGATGCATGCATGGCAGTTTGCTGCAAATTCACATGTGTGATATTTTGACAGTGGTGCTACAAAGCACATTACCTCACATCGTGATTTGTTTACCTCTCTTGAGTCGGTCTCTCATGGGAATTTAGTTACTTGTGCTAACAACGCCTCTTACCCGGTGTAGGGAGTTGAAAAGATTGTGCTTACTGTTGCAAATGGCAGTTCTTTCACACTTGTTGATGCACTTTATGTACCTGGGATCAAGAAGAATCTTTTGTCTATATTTGTACTTGCTAGACTTGGTCTTGTAGTAAAATTTGTGGATGACAGATGTACAACACATGATATCAGTTTCTGTGATGAAATTGTTGCATCTGGCATTTCATGTCGTGGGCTTTCTAAGCTCACCTTGTATGACAAGTGTGGGTAAAATTTTGCAAATGCAGTTGTGGACTCAAAGGCTATTTTAGATGCAAAACTTTGGCATGCACGTTTTGGACATTTGAATTTTGTCAGTTTGCTGCATTTGCAAAAATCTGATATGGTTGCTTCTTTGCCGCCTCTTGAAGCACCTGTCAAACATATCTGTGAAGGCTGTATTTTGGGTAAGATGCAGCGTTCAAAGTTTCCAAAGGATGGTTCAGTTAAGGCCACATGCAGGTTGCAGCTTGTGCATAGTGATGTTTGTGGGCCCATGCAAACTCCGTCCTTGGGCAATTACCTTTACTTTGTGACTTTCATTGATTATTACTCCAGGCATGCATGGGTATTTCCACTTAAAGAGAAGTCCGCAGATTTTATGTCCTTCAAATTTTTTTGTCTATGGTTAAAAATGTCTTGAAATGTACTATGGGCACCCTCCGTTCCAATCGAGGGGGGGAGTATATGTCTCATGAGTTTAATGCATTTTTGGCTAGTCGTGGGATAAAACACCAATGTACAATGCCTTATACACCTCAGCAAAATGGTGTTGCTGAGAGGAAAATGGGTCACTTATGAAAATGGAAAGATGTATGGTCAAAGTCAAGCTTTGTCGCATTTGTTTTGGCTTGATGCCATCATGTGTGCCAGTTATGTACTAAATAGGTGTCCTACAATAGCTTTGCAGTGATGTCTGTGAACACACTAGGACCGTCGGGGCATTTTTTCCCTCTTTAGGAGGTTTTTTCCCCCAAGCATTGAATATATGTCCATCACTCTAGGGCTATCTATCTTTCCATTGCACACTAAGAAACACTTTCTATTGTATACCTTGAGCTTCCTTTGTCTTCTCCAAGCTGTGTGCATTTCTCTGCAACCCTAATTCCAACAATTGGTATCAGAGCAGGTTACATCCTCCCGAGCTTAGTCGCAGGTCGACAAATATTTCGGGAGATCTCGTAGAGCTTAATCTGCTCAGATTTCTGATTCAGGCTCATTTCGGCCTCCGTTTCCACTACAGGCAGGTCTGCACAGGTAATTTTGTCATTTTGTGCAAAATTTCTGACAGTGTTTGTTTTTGCATAACAGGTCCCTTACAGTCTTCTACCGTTTGTGCTACATAGCACGTGTTGTTCTCGCTCCATTTCTCCTATTTTCGGGTAGTTTTCACCTTAGGTGCAGTATTTACCATGGCTGACAACAACACAGATGTCTTCAAGATGTTTTCTCCTAAGGACAGGTTGGATGGGGATAATTACCCTATGTGGTCTTATATGATACAACACGTTCTTTTGTCAAAGGGCGTATAGAATATTGTGCAAGGCATTGATGTACGTCCTAGTTCTGAGGATGTAGGCGATGAGGATGTTGCAGGTCTTGCTGCAAGGATTGCTGCTATTAGAGTTATTTTGCCTATGGCAGAACAAGCTCGTTGGAATGTAAAGGATACGCAGGCTCATGCATTGATTGTGTTGTCTGTGAAGCGCACCATTGTTCCTCACATCCGTTCAGCAAAATCTACAAAACAGGCTTGGGATATTCTAGGAGGTCTTTATGCAAGCCGCAATGAGGCTAAAATTGCTTTGCTGCGTAAAGAGCTGGAGTCGAAGATGATGCATGAGGAATTAGATATGGACACTTTTCTTGCTGGTTTCAAGGATATTAATGAGCAACTTATTTTTGCAGGTGATGTCATTTCAGATAGTTCCCTTGTGCAGACTGTTCTTGATGCCTTACCAGATTCTTACCAGACTTTTGCTAGTACTTGGAGACTTATGACCCAAGGAAATCCAGAAGTTGTCAAGTTTGATGCATTATGCACATTGTTGTTGCAAGAGTCACTTTCCATAAAAAAACAGGACTAGACAGCGTGCAGTTGAATAGGCTTTTATTGCTTCTCAAAGAAAGGGTGGTAACAATAACGCAGCCACTTCTTATGGTTCTGTTGTGAGTGGAAAAAATTATGTTCCTAATGCTTCTACTGGCAGCAATTCGTCTCAAAATTATGGTGATAAAAGCAAAAATAAAATGCGTTGCCATTATTTTAAAGCTAATGATCACTTGATCAACTCGTGTCCTAAGTTGAAGGCCAAAGAGGCTAAGAAGAAAGAGGGTAGTTTCACTGCAGATGCTGGTTCCACTACAAATGCAGTCATTGTTGAGTCTTTTGTGAAGGGAGACTGTGTTGCTGATGTTGATGCAAAATGGGCTTTTAGCGTAGAGTGCACTTACAATCCTACTATCCATGATGCATGCTTATCAGTTGCTGTAGATTCACAGGTGTGGTATTTTGACAGTGGTTCTACAAAGCACATTACCTCACATCATGAATTGTTCACCTCTCTCGAGTCTGTCCCTCATGGGAATTCAGTCACTTGTGCCAACAATGCTTCTTATCCGAATTAGGGAGTTGGAAAGATTGTGCTTATTGCTGCAAATGGCAGTTCCTTCACATTTGTTGATGCACTTTATGTACCTGGGATCAAGAAGAATCTCTTATCTGTATCCGCACTAGCTAGACTTGGACTTTATGTACCTGGGATCAAGAAGAATCTCTTATCTGTATCCGCACTTGCTAGATCACTTGATCAAGTCGTGTCCTAAGTTGAAGGCCAAAGAGGCTAAGAAGAAAGAGGGTGGTTCCACTACAAATGCAGCCATTGTTGAGTCTTCTGTGAAAGGAGACTGTGTTGCTGATGTTGATGCAGAATGGGCGTTTAGCGCAGAGTGCACTTACAATCCTGCTGTCCATGATGCATGCTTGTTAGTTGCTGCAGATTCACATGTGTGGTATTTCGACAGTGGTGCTACAAAGCACATTACCTCACATCGTGAATTGTTTACCTCTCTCGAGTCTGTCCCTCATGGGAATTCAGACACTTGTGCCAACAACGCCTCTTATCCAGTTTAGGGAGTTGGAAAGATTGTGCTCACTGTTGCTAATGGCAGTTCCTTCACACTTGTTGATGCACTGTATGTACCTGGGATCAAGAAGAATCTCTTGTCTATATCCGCACTTGCTAGACTTGGACTTGTAGTCAAATTTGTGGATGACAGATGTACAGTTCATGTTCTCAGTTTTGGTGATGAAATTGTTGCATCTGGCCTTTTGTGCTGTGGGCTGTATAAGCTCACTTTGTATGACAAGTGTGGACAAAATTTTTCAAATGTTGTTGCAGATTCAAGAGCTATTTCAGATGCAAAACTTTGGCATGCATGTTTTGGTCATCTGAATTTTACCAGTTTGCTGCGTTTGTAGAAATCTGATATGGTTGCTTCTTTGCCGCCTCTTGAAGCACCTGTCAAACATGTTTGTGAAGGCTGTATTTTGGGTAAGATGCAACGTTCTAAGTTTCAGAAGGATGGTTCAGTTCAGGCCACATGCAGGTTGCAACTTGTGCATAGTGATGTTTGTGGGCCCATGCAAAGTCCATCTTTGGGCAATTACCTTTACTTCGTGACTTTCATTGATGATTACTCCAAGCATCATGGGTATTTTCGCTTAAAGCGAAGTCCAAAGTTTTTATGTGCTTCAAACAATTTCTGGCTGTGGCTGAAAATGTCTTGAAATGTACTATGGACACCCTCCGTTCCGATCAAGGGGGGGAGTACATGTCTCATGAATTCAATGAATTTTTCTGGCTAGTCGTGGGATAAAACACCAATGTACAGTGCCTTATACACCTCAGCAAAATGGTGTTGCTGAGCGGAAAAACAGGTCAGTTATGGAAATGGCATGATGTATGGTCAACAGTCAAGCTTTGCCGTATTCTTTTTGGCTTGAGACCATCATGTGTGCCACTTATGTACTAAACAGGTGTCCTACAAAATCTTTGCATTCTATTACTCCATATGAAGCATGGCATGTTAGAAAGCCTTCTATTGAGCACATGCGTGTTTTTTGCTAGTTGGCATATGGTTTGGTGCCACAGACACAATGCAGAAAATTGAATGATAAGAATGTCAAATCTACTTTTGCTGGTTATAGTGCTGAAAGCAAAGGTTACAGGTCTTATCGTCCACAAACACAATGTTTTCTGGTTTCACGAGATGTTGTGTTTGTGGAAGATTCTGTTCAGCCCTTGTTGTCATGTACTAGAGACAATAATGTAAGCTCACAGGACATTTATGACACTTTGCTGCCTCTTTTCAGTGGTGAAAGTACGAATGTAAATTCCAATGAAGCAAATGTACAATCTATGGGGGTTTCTGAAAATGTTACAGATCAACCTATTACTGATGCAGATGTACATGATGTACTTGATGAGGAAAGGGATGAGAATGATCAGGTTAGAGGTATGCCTAAATGGATGGTGCATACTTTGTGTGATAGTAAATTGGATGCACCTTTGTCTAGTCGTACTTGTCCAGGTTCTCGCCATGCATCTTATGCATTAGATTGTTATGCTTTGGATGTGTCTTACTGAATTTGGATGTGTCTTACTAAATTTGGATGTGTCTTACTGAATTCAGCCTTACATATTGCTGAATTTAAGGCTGATTTGAATGCTACTTTCAAGATGAAATATATGGGGTTGTTGCATCATTACTTGGGTAAACAATTTAAGCAATGTGATGGTGGTATTGACTTGTCTCAAAAAATTTACGTAGAGACGTTGCTATGTGAGTTTGAACTTGAGGATTGCAAACCTATTGCCACTCCCATGGAAACAAGTTTGAAATTGAGTCTTCATTATGCTGGTGATCCTACAGATGTCACTCTTTACCAAACTGTTGTTGGATGCCTCATTTATGTATGCAACATGAGGCCGGATATTCAATTTGCACTCTCGCAAGTCAGTAGATTTATGCATAGCCTAGGGTCTAAGCATTGGTAGGTTGTCAAGAGGATTTTACACTACTTGAGTGACACTTTACATCTTGGCTTGTTTTATCCCAAGGGGGGATCATTGCCACCAAACTTACATGCTTTTTCGGACTCAGATTGGGCTGTTTGTTTTGACACACGAGTGTCCACAAGTGGTTTTTGTTTCATGCTTGGCAGCTCATGTATATCATGGTTGAGCAAGAAGCAACCTACTATGGCCACTGCAGTCTTCACAGCTACGGTTGAGTGTGTATGGCTTGAATGCCTTATGGCTAATTTGGGTGTTGGACAGGACACTGCCAACACTATCTACACTAACAGTCAGAGCGCATTGGCAATTGCCAGGAACCCATTTTTTCATGCTCGCACAAAACACATTGAGGTGCATTACCACTATGTCAGGGAGAGGCTCTCAGCAGGAGAGATCAGCTTGGATTATGTGACAACACAGGACAACCTTGAAAATCTTTTCACAAAGGCATTGTCTCATAAAAAGTTCAAAACTTTTTGGAAAGCTTTGTGCTTACTGCCCTTTGTGGACTCATCATGTCCTCAAGGCATGGCACTCCCCTTTAGTCATGTGTCAGCTCTCGTTCAGGGGTGATTTGTTACCATATACATGTGGTAGTGATGTGTGTAAATTAGCTTAGGATCGTCGAGGCATTTTTTCCCTCACTAGGAGGTTTTCTTCCCCTTGCATTGTATATACACCCATTCATTCTAGGGCTATCTATCTTTCCATTGCACACTAAGTAATACACTCTCTATTGTGTGCCTTGAGCTTTCTTCGTCCTCTCCAAGCTATGTGTGTTTTCTTGCAACCCTAATTCCAACAGAAGATTTGGTGGCCATGGTGGGAGGAAGTTGGAGTCACGGAGCTGCCCGCAAAAATGGACAAAAGAAAGTGACAAACGCTGTGAGCAGGATGAAAACACACACAGCGCCTCTATAACGACCCGACACACACTCTTGGAAAGATACACACACACACACTATGGGGCACCACTCGGCTTAGACAACACACCTGGCCGAGACAGGGAACACACCTCTGGAGTGAGAGGAGAGAGACTATCCACTTGCCCACTCCACACAGACACACACACACACACACACCCAAAAAACTCAGCTCAAAAGAGGAGAATTTCTCATGTTTAGATACAATTGAGCTTGGGCCAACACCAATGGGGCAAATAGCTCACACAATATGGGTAAAATAAGCCAGATACAATCACAAACTAGAGCAGAAACTTCGCTCATAGGAGAAATTTACACAGAAAAATAGTAGGAAAAGAGTGAGGAGTTTGGCAAAATGGACAGCGCCATCGCGTCCGGAATGGCCCAAAACCCCAGTCTACAATGTCAAAGTGCTCAAATCCGACCTCGGATGAGCAGTTTACGGCCAAAACAGGCTCCAAAAACCCCAAAAACACACCTGTGGCTGTTCCTCCTCTCTTCTCCACGTTTTTTCTGGTCTTCTCTCAGTTTTTTCAGTTCCCACACTTAGATTTATTAGTTGGGCACCCTTGGCCTTTTAGATGACCTCAAACGGACCCTGAACAGGCCAAAAACTGACCTCGCAGTGCATAGTTGTCACCTTTTTTGCATCATCCGCACACCTGGCACTCATTTCTTTTCAATAATGCGTCTCGCAACCACGTGAAGTGGCCCCAAAAAGTGGTCCTAATGATGACCTTTTTGCATAACTCTCACAAGAAAACACCACTTTGTGTCCGTATTCATCCACGTGCAAATATTGACCCCGTTCGGCCTCCTGACGCCACTCGATGCCATCTGATGCACCTGCTTACCTCATGTCGTCGGCCCGCGGATAGCTTCCTCTACGCGCTACCAACTCCTCTTATTGTAGAAAAAACACAGTGGTACTGGTAATAGTGAAAATCAATGCACTATGTACACCCTGTCCTACATGTACACATGTGGGCCCCACGTAACCACCTGGCTCTGAAAAATGGACAATTCTTTATTTGATGCACCATGCATGTATATGTACATATGCGCAATCCCTTGCTCCAAAAAACTCCAAACATAATTTTCCCATCCCCTAACCTGCTAGATCATTCATGATCAGCAGCAGCAAAGAGCGATATGAGACTCGCCACATCACAGGTCTCCTCATCCTTCACCACCATTGCTTGCTCCACAGACAGTTCATCTTGCTCCACCATCATCAATCTAGCATGATACAATTGAACACGCAATCCATTTACCCTTGACTTATGTAGAACACCATCCAGGTTAGCCAGCTGATATGTGCCATTTGGAAAACACTCCACTACCTTGAGAGGGCCTTCCCACTTAATTTGAAACTTCTTTTGGAAGGTGTTTTCCAGCTTACTGTTGTAGCGCAAAACCAAGTCATGCTTCTTGATACCCTTACTTTTGACCTTTTCATTTATCTTTGCTAAAGCCCTATCTTGCATCTGCCCATAATGTTCCAATGCACTCATCCTATCCAGCTGAACCTCTTGTAGCTGTAAGAGCCTCTCTTCGAATGCATCACTAGGCGGCCCAAGCAACTTCTCTAACATCTTGACCGCAGGCAACTCTACTTCCACAAGCAATAGTGCTTCTTTTCCATACACCAAATGAAATGGAGTAAACCCTGTACCTGTCTTCACCGAAGTACAGTAAGCCCATAATGCACTAGGCAATTCCAAATCCCAATTCTTTCCTTGGTGCTCTGTCACTTTCGAAAGAATCTGTACCAACTCACCATTGAATCTTTCATTAAGCCATTACACTGTGGGTAATAAGGAGTGGTATGCTGGTGCCTAATCTTCATCTTTGCACATAAAAAATCTAGCAGTTTAGCTCTAAAGCCACGCCCCTTATCTGAAAGTAGCTCCAGTGGCACCCCAAACTTGCAACATATTTCATCATATACAAATTTTGCCACATCCTTTGCAGTGATCTGTTTTACTGCTATAGCCTCTGTCCATCTAGAAAGATAGTCCACTGCCGTCAAAATATAGCTTTTGCCCCTCTTGTGATAGGTAACGGGCCTATTGCATCAATCCCCCACTTTTCAAACACATCAAATGCCATAATGGTTTTTCGTAGCTCTGGCTTCAACACTCTCTTCCCAAATGCTTGACACCTATTGCAAGACCTACACCAATGGTGAACATCCTTGTGCAAACTAGGCCATACATACCCCTCTTGCAAAATCTTATGCAAGGTGATCTTTAGAGCAAAATGGCCACCACATGCGCCTTCATGATTCTCTTCCAACACTCTATAAAGCTCCTCCCGCCAAGGTACACGTCTCAACAGGAGATCAGCCCCTTTCATGTATAAGACATCACCAATCAATTTGTACCTGTATGCTCTACGCACAAAGCCATACTTCTTAGACTTCTGAATCTCCTTTGGAATGATTCCTGTTAGCAAAAACTCCTCTTCTTGATCCAAACTTTCCCAGCCATGATAAAGAGGTAAAGTGGTCCTCAACACAAATAGCTCCCCAATCATGCCTTGAGCTGCTTCATGTGCCTCTCCATTTAGAGCACATTCAATGTGTCTTATGATCCATGCTTCAAACTTTTTTAACAGGCCTTTAATTCTGAAGCACATTTCCTTCAATGAGGTGTTCTTGCTCTTCCACACACCCAGCACTTGCTTCACCACTAACAAGGCATCACCTTTTATGCTCAACCTTCGAACCCCATGCTTCAAACAAATGTGTAATCCGGCTTCCAGAGTAGCATATTCAGCCTCATTGTTACTATGAGCATCCAATTTGAACCCTCTCTTGCATACTAGCTTCCCCTCTGGATCATAAAGTGCTATACCCCCTGAAGCTGCATCATGGCTCTTTCTGTATGAACCATCAAAGAACAACACATGTGCATTGCTGATCTGTGGCACTTCTTCAACTACCTTTCTCACCACCTCTTCCTTAACAATAAGGGGATTCTCCTTGTAGGTCAACAAATCAGCTAGGGTAGCCCTTGTACTATCTTCCACTAGAAAAGAGAACTCAAACTCTTGCAGCTCAATTACCCATTTCTTCACCACATTTGACATGTTAGTACCATTAATTAACTGTGGCAAAAAGGAATAACTCGTCAAGAAAACAAAAGGCCGTGGTAGCAAGTAATGACAAAATCGTCGACAAGCAAATATTACACTGGCCATCACTAGCTCTACTTCCGAGAACTTTCTCTCCGCTATCAACTTCACTCGGCTTGCACAATACACTGGCCTCATATAATGGCTGCCCTTCCCCTTTTGCAATAGCATGGCTCCAATGGCATCATCCCCTACTGAGGGATTTACATAAAAAACTTTCTTCCAATCAGGAGCCTGCATGGCTGACAAACCCCTTAACACCTCTTGAAACACTTCTTCACACTTGTCATCCCATTGCAATGGATCATGCTTTGCCACTTGTTGTAATGGATAAAGAATCTGAGAAGACAATGGAATAAAGCTTGCCATGTACTTCACTTTGTGTATAAAGGTTGCCAATTGCTTCGTACTCGTAGGTGATGGAAGAAGAATAATAGACTTAACCTTGTCTGGATCAGCCTCAATGCCATTTTTTGACACCATGTGGCCCAATAACTTCACCCTTGGCTGTGCTAGATGACATTTCTTTGGATTTAGTTGTCCTCCACATTCATCATATCGAGCCAATACCATCTGCAGCTTCTCATGGTGTTCAACCCTACTGCTATAAACACAGAAGTCATCCATAAAAGCTTTAACACAACTACCAATGAATGGTTCCAACACCCAATTTGCTCTCTCTTGATAGAAGGAAGGTCCATTTGACAGCCCAAATGGCAATACTGTGTAGCAATAGCAGCCCCATGGCGTAATAAAACTTGTCTTTGTGCGGTCTTTAAGAGCAATCTTCAATTGAAAATAGCCTGAAAAACCATCACACACATTGTACCTCTCATAACATGCCACTGAATCCAAGATCTGATCAATGAATGGAAGAGGATATGGGTTCTTCTTAGTGGCTGCGTTTAAGGGTTTAAAATCTACACAAATTCTCCACTTCCCATCCTTCTTTGGACTGACTACAACTGGACTCACCCATTCTGTGGTTTCCACAAGGACTATGAACCCTGCCTTCAATAACTTGTCCACCTCTTCTCGCAAGGCTTCCATTTTCTCTTGACCCATCCTTCTTAGCCTTTGCCGCACTGGCTTAGCACCTTCTTTCAGCTCTATATGCATCTCTTCGCCCTTGAACCCTCTGATCTCTTCATATGAAGTAATGAACAAATCAAGAAAACTAGCCAGCATGTGCAAATATATATCCTTCTCCATAGTTGAGAGGTCTCCACTGATCATTTGTGTCATCAATTCCTGCTTCTTTGACAACTCAACCTTGGTTTGCATCAGCCCTTCAATCACTTCATAAGGCCCTTCACTTTCATCTTCAACCTCATTCGCAAATGCAACTAAACCAAACTCCTGGATTTCTTTGTCCATCAAAAGAAATGCAACATCAGCATCCTCATTACTGCTGGTAGTGCTATCACTGTCCTCATCTGTCACCGTGGAAGAGTCTTCATCACTAGACTCATCCTCATCTTCATAAAGCTCCTCTAATCGTTTCCTTGTGTCCATATTATAAAGCCTCTTGGTACCTGTCTTTCCATAGAGGCTAATCGTACCATGTCGCCAATCTTGAACAGCTCCCACTGCACGTAACCATGGTCTTCCCAGTATAATAGGATATGCTCCCAACCCTGCTGGCATCACACGAAAATCAACCACTGCCTTTGCATCATATGCCTCCACTTCTAAGCTCTTTACAACACCCAAGCATTTTACTTTTTGATGGTTTGCCAATCTGATCCGAAACCCTGACACCCAAGCCACTGTGAGACCCATCCTCTCAACGCATGAGTGTGTTACGACGCATATTTGGGCTCCGCCATCCACATAACCTTGTCCCAAATTTTTCCTTTTATGCCACACATCTACTATTGGACAAATGTCTGGTAGCTCATCCATTGCCAACACCTTTACTGAACCTCTCTCTGGCTCTTTCTTTATTGGGTTAACCATCCTCTTCCACTGTCGCTTTAGCTTAGGCACCATCTCTATAAGCTACCCAAAAGTAACATCTGCCTTCCTGCTCGTCAGATCCTCCTTCAAGTCATAGCTTAATTGCCCATCCCCTAGTGGAAAATTTGAAACATGAAACTTTCAACGAGCTCTCCTTTTCCTCTTGGCCTTGACATCCTCGCCTTCATGGCTCTTTCCTTTCTTCTTACTAGGACCTGGGGCACTTCTTCCTTCCTTTTCCTCTGTGGTCCTCTTCCCAATAGGCATCACTAATGTATCCTCTAGCTTTGATGCCTTCTCCAAGGTGACTACACTTAGCACTTTTGTCTTTCCTTTTTCCTCCTGGGTCATTCCACTGGTTCCTTCATCTCCCTTAATTTCGATGCCATAATCATTTGACCTAGTTAACACCTGTCTTGGCAATGGATACATGTCTCCCCCCATCCTTGGTGGCTTATCACATTGCGGGCTGATGTGACCCAACTCTCCACAATTGTAACAGGTGGGCGTCTGCCTCCAAAACCTACCATTGCTTTGTCCAACACCATTCCTAGGTCTTTCTTCACCTCCTGGCTGATTTGCATACCTCCCTCGACCTCGATTATTTCCCACTTGACCTAGCATGTTTAGGCTGAGATTCTTCATCAAATCTACCATTTGCCTCATGTCTTGCCTTAGCCCATCATCTTGCACTGCTGTAGTAACCACTGCTGGCATAACCTGAGTAGTAACAGGAACCACTGGTTCGTGATGAACCCCTGACATGCGACCTTGTAATGATTCTATAGGCTGAAATTCAGAACTTATTGGCAAAGACTCCACCCCTAACTGGCTCATTTTCCTCAACTTCCACTCTTTGTTCCTTGCTACCTCTAGTGCATCTTCATATGTCCTAGGCTTCTTTAGCTCCACTCTCCAATGTATATTCTCCCAAAGACCAGCCAAGAACCTGTCCTTCTTCATCATGTCAGGCGGGGGTACCTGTGGTGCTAAGGCCTTGCACATTCGCTCCCATGCCAATGAAAACTTACGTATGTACGCATCTACTGGCTCACCTTCCTTCTGCACCAAACCTTGTACTTCTTGCCACACTTTTTCAGGATCTTCTATCTTCACAAACTCCACTTCCAATCCATGCCTTAGATTGTCCCAACTCAATCTTACAGGTGGATCCGGTGCACGCAACTCCTCTTCAAATGCCTTGGACCAAACTCGTGCATCACTCTTCAAACAAATTTGGAGAAGGCCTAACATTTGCGTAGGATCATGAATCTGGTTGCTAATGCAGGCAACCTCCATCTTTTCCAAAAATTCTTCCACATCTTCATCACTTCTTCCATGAAACCCCGGATAAGAGAAAGCCATGGCTACCCAAGTTTCAATGCTTTGAGAACCCCTTTGAACACACGTGCAAGAACCCAAAACTTTTGACTACCCAATCCCCAAAAACTTCAATGGAGCTCAACTTTAGATAAGGACAAACACATGCACATCAAATGAGTTTTCATAGTTGATCATCGGAATTACAACAGGCAAAGGACATTCCAAGATCTCTCGTAATCTTCTTGGCCCAAACATAAAGACTATGCGCTGCTGGAAAAAAATCTTCCTGGACACATGAACATTTATCTGGATTCTTTGAGTTAAATGAAATGGAGTGAATTGAGGGCCATTTTGATCATCCATTAAAGCCAACCATGAAGCTCCCAAGAAGGCACACCTGACTTAACCTCTGATTTTGCCAAAATTTCAGCAGCATAACAGCATAAATGGCTCAAAAGACCAAAAAACCAGCCATCATAACTTGGAAAAATTTTGGCAGAGTTTCCCCAGAATTAAAGCAGTAGGAACCCAAAATATAGACTATATATGTATGCATAAACTGTCAACAATAGAACCCGAGCATCAAGTAGGACTCACTAGTACATAGCCTATGGCGAGGTCACAAAAAGGGTGCTCCAGCTACCTGTATCACCGAAATGATCTCTACATTTGAGAATCCCCCAGCTCAATAAAAACCTCACGCTATCGACCCTCACACGAAGGCTAATGCAAATCGCGTATAGTCAAGTCTCAGAAATGACTATCTTCCAAACCAAGTCTCAGAAATGCCTGGGACTGCCAAATACAACCAAGTATGGCTCCACAAATGCGTACAATGGCAGTTTCCACAAGTAACGTACAATCCAACAGACAATGCGCTCAAACAGGCGCCAAATGATGCATACCCACAACAACTACAAGTGACACCAATGCTAGTATATCACTGTACTTCAGCTACCTGTACCTGTGTGAATCACTTGTACCTGTACATGTCCCTGTAACCTATAACCTGTAACCTGCAACCTGCAACCTGTAATCCCGAAGCTCGAAGCAGAAGGTACTCGAAGAAGATCCTCCGTGGGGGCGCCAAAAGAATGTGAGCGGGATGAAAATACACACAGCGCCTCTATAACGACCCGACACACACTCTTGGGAAGATACACACACACACTATGGGGCACCACTCGGCTTAGACAACACACCTGGCCGAGACAGGGAACACACCTCTGGAGTGAGAGGAGGGAGACTATCCACTTGCCCACTCCACACAGACACACACACACACACACACACCCCCAAAAAACTCAGCTCAAAAGAGGAGAATTTCTGATGTTTAGATACAATTGAGCTTGGGCCAACACCAATGGGGCAAATAGCTCACACAATATGGGTAAAATAAGCCGGATACAATCACAAACTAGAGCAGAAACTTCGCTCATAGGAGAAATTTACACAGAAAAATAGCAGGAAAAGAGTGAGGAGTTTGTCAAAATGGACAGCGCCATCGCGTCCGGAACGGCCCAAAACCCCAGTCTACAATGTCAAAGTGCTCAAATCCGACCTCGGATGAGCAGTTTACGGCCAAAACAGGCTCCAAAAACCCCAAAAACACACCTGTGGCTGTTCCTCCTCTCTTCTCCACGTTTTTTCTGGTCTTCTCTCAGTTTTTTCAGTTCCCACACTTAGATTTATTAGTTGGGCACCCTTGGCCTTTTAGATGACCTCAAACGGACCCCGAACAGGCCAAAAACTGACCTCGCAGTGCATAGTTGTCACCTTTTTTGCATCATCCGCACACCTGGCACTCATTTCTTTTCAATAATGCGTCTCGCAACCACGTGAAGTGGCCCCAAAAAGTGGTCCTAATGATGACCTTTTTGCATAACTCTCACAAGAAAACACCACTTTGTGTCCGTATTCATCCACGTGCAAATATTGACCCCGTTCGGCCTCCTGACGCCACTCGATGCCATCTGACGCACTTGCTTACCTCATGTCATCGGCCCGCGGATAGCTTCCTCAAGAAGTTTTACGCGCTACCAACTCCTCCTTATTGTAGAAAAAACACAGTGGTACTGGTAATAGTGAAAATCGATGCACTATGTACACCCTGTCCTACATGTACACATGTAGGCCCCACGTAACCACCTGGCTCTGAAAAATGGGCAATTCTTTATTTGATGCACCATGCATGTATATGTACATATGCGCAATCCCTTGCTCCAGAAAACTCCTGACAACGCCAATAAGAGCCTCACGATGCTAGCTGTAAGGACGGACACATAAATACTTTGTGGACTCTCCATAACTTCAACAGGTCGAGAGGGGGGGGGGAGCGGAGAGAGAGAGAGAGAGAGAGAGAGAGAGAGAGAGAGAGAGAGAGAGCACAATCTTCTGCACTAGAGTCCAAGAAGGGGCACTAGGTAGTTTAAAATCTGAAAGGTGCCTCTTTGTGCACGAGTTGCAGGCCTAAGGGCCTGTTTGCATGTGTTTGTGCATTGCAAACCAATGGGCATCGGGAGGAGGAGAACCTCAGGTGCTGCGGAGGAGGGGATCCTAGTGTCGCTCATTTACAAAATTGAGTGGCCGGAGGAAGGAGTGATTGGCATGTGGCCTCTCTCTCTCTCTCTCTCTCTCTCTCTCTCTCTCTCTCTCTCTCTCTCTCTCTCTCTCTCTCTCTCTCTCTCTCTCTCTCTCTCTCTCTCTCTCTCTCTTACTGTCACGTGCAGTGTTGCCAAGAGCTACAAGGCACACAGGCCGGATCAAGGAGCACTTTCCACGTGTCCAATGGGGGGATTGGAATCCCTCCCCCTATTATATTCATAAAGATACATACAATGGATTTTCTACTCAATCTTGAGGCATTGATCATAGTGAAATCTCCCAATCATATATTGTGCTATGGCCATGAATAAGGTACATAGAATCTTTGAAAGCTGAAGTACCTCTTGCCGCTAGATTGTGAGATAAATAAGCACCAACAAAAATCTGCAATAGTCATTCTCTAGTAAAGGCCTTGAAGCAAAGAAATTCATTCTAACATAGACTACATATTGTGATACATTCCTAAATTGGTTACATCTGGCTATAATGGCCCAATTGTGCCCTTATGATCCCATCCACTTTGTACTAGTTTTTTTTTTTGCCAAACTCACAATACGTGAGTGAACTGTATTAAGCACAACATAAAACTATAAACCAACCTCAAGCTTAGTCTGAGATTTTCTCTCTCACACACACACTCATTGGCACTCAATCCCCATTAATTACCCTTGATATCTCTCTTGTTCATGCTCTTTCCCTTTGTAAAAGATGTAGGCCTACAAAGGGCCACAACTTTAAGTCTTGTGTCATTTTTGGAGCCTGATTGGTTACCAAAGAAAGGCCCCCCTCTCTAAAGATCTCTCACTCACACATGTACACACAGTGCCCTGCTTGAGGGTGTAGTAGAGAGGCAACCATCAATGCCACAACTCCTATCTTCACAGTGTCACACATGTACACACAGTGCCCTACCTAAGGGTGTAGTAGAGAGGCAACCATCGATACCACAACTCCTGTCTTTCACAGTGTCGTGACGTTGTGCATCCATAGGGAGAACCTTAGAGAAGATACTGCTACCTAAGTGTTATTAGCTTTCAAACAAATTGTTGAAAGTGGTTGTTCAATTGGTATGATGTTAGAGTTGTGCTCAACATTACCATGGCGATGCTTGGTTGGCAATAATTGAGCTTGGGAACAGTACTTTGGTTACTACATAAGCCTAATGTGATGAGCAACAATGATTTTGCCGAGATGTATGCCAAATGTGTTGTGCTCGACACTGCTTTGGATTGTCTAACACTACTCCTAGAAACATGTCATCAGAGATGGATGTTATGCTTTGCAATATTTTGATCAATTGGGCCTAGAAATGCTTTGATTAATAATAGGCTTAACATAGTTGTGGTCATTATTCAAAGGGAAGTACTTCTCTCCAAATGTTTTCGACTATGCCAGCATCTTAAAGGAAAGTGGCCTTATGCAATTTAGTCAAATAATGGAGAGAATTTATGGTGTGAATGCTAGTCAAGGGGTTTCCAGAGGAAAATGTCATGTTTGGTAGTATTTTAATAGATTAATTACGCTAGCTCCAATGGTTATTTGAGAAGCATGTTGTGGGTGGCAAAGATTTGGTCCATATGTATGTCAAATGTGGTTCAATGTGGTGCCCTTACATGAAGGTTCTTGGTGAGCTTTAAGTTTGGAAGGTTCTCTTTTGGAGCGCATTGGTTACTGGAAATGGCCAACATGGCTATGGCAAGGAACTATGGGTAGTTTTAAGAAAATGGGAATTTTGTGGGCCTCTCTCCAAAATCTATCATCGGTACTTGCACCTTGAAGCCTTCCGGTGGCTACCCATATCAGTCAAAGGGTGGCCGCCCAAAGCAAGGTATTTTTTCAAGTGTGAAGGGGTGTTAATGTGAGGGGAAAATAAATCATGGAAGAAGAAAAGGGACGCAGGTAGCAAATGTTGCAGAATGAGCGTAGATATTGACTTGCAACAGCAGCTATTGGCTTCAGAAGATGGCAACCAAGAAGCAAATATTGCTCAACTTGCCAGGGCGCCACCATTTGGTACCAGCCGTGGTAGAATTGACACTCCTTGAGTCTCTCACCTGCCACATCATCATGTTGGGTCATGTGTCACATCAATCACTGCGCCATGACTGATGGGCAAGAGGAAAACAAGCATATTGGGGATTTTAAGAAGGTGATAAACATGGGTGTTAGGGGCTTACGAAAGTGTGGCAAAGAGCATGAGAGGATGCAGGAGGGAGCTCACTTGCAGGGAATCTCTCTGTGGGACGGGTGTCTAACCTCACTTCTATCTTATTGCAGATTTAGGGAGAACCACGATTAAATTTTCAATCCATGGGACGAAGCCGACTCGACTAGTGCATAGAGGCTACAAGAGGTTGCCAATATCTCGGAAAACAACAAAACAACTCGCATCTAACTCAAGCTACACTCAAGTGACTGAAATCACCAAAAGCCAATCGCTCATCGGCAAACAAATTACATCCGTTACAACATCAAATGACATCCAAATGTAACGAAACTTCTAGGACAAGTATATAAGACCTAAGCACACATTCTTATGGTTTCAAATCCCACTTTAGGTCAAGTTAATAGCAGTGGATTTTTGACCTAGTCGTTTTTGACCCAGAATGCATCTAAATGCTTAGCAATGATGCCACAATACCCCGCCTATACTTAGTTTTCGATTTTGAATTGTAAATTGCTACTTATGATGAAATTAGGCCGCGGGTCGGTGACGGCAAAAGCTACAAAATACCGTGAAATGCTTACATCAATGCGTAGAGCTCTTACCTGCGGTTACAATGCAATAGATGCGACTGCAATGTGATAATCGAGGAGGGAGTAGGAAGTAGGAAGTGCGAGAAGGAGAGAAGTGAGCATCGTTAGCTCACACTGAGTATTTCATTATCCAAAACTTGAAAATAACTTACAAAATTTGGCTTTTATACCTTATCCAAGATTTTTGGTGGTCAAAATTAATAATCTGGGAGCTCTAACTAAAGATGGGTAAAGACAGGTTGATACAATCTAGAAGCTTGTAGTCCCGGCTCATCAATTACAAGGTCTATCCGGAAAAAAGGAGTTGTAATATTCTCGATTTATCAAATAATAAGTGTTTTTTTAATGAGAGCTCCAAAAAATGATACTCAAGTTAGCTTGCTGCTAACATTCTCCCCCTCCTTGCATGTGTCATCCCTTGACACAGCTTTATGGGTTGAAATAATCTTCGGGTTGATGGTTGGCAAGGCGGTCTTTAAGTGCATGTAGAGCCTTTTTATATGTGATCTTTCTCTCTTCGTCTGGCACCTGCAAAAACTGCATAGTGACTCTGTTTTTTAGCTCAGCTGTGGAGTAGCCTACAAATCTTGAAGTTAGGTTGTTGATCACTGGCCCAAAAATCTTCGTTCGTCAAGTGAAGAACCCTGTGTAGAACGCTTTGTCAAACGCCAACATATTATAAGAAGGCAAGAACATGCAGCGGGCGTAGAAGCCATAGAGAACTTCTTCGGAAGGTTGACCACTGAGATCGTAGCATAACCTACCCCTTATTGCCCTCAAGGAAAGGTATGCACTTGCTTGCTCTGGCTCATGAAAAACTTCAATGCATGTGAGAAGCATTCGGCAAATTTTGTGAAGCATAGCACATGATAGATCAGGAAGACTTTTGAAGAATGCCATGGTGCCTGTTAGGATTTTCACCATGTATTCTTTTGTCAGTGTTCCCATTTTTGGAGCTGGAAATCTTGAATAATTCAGTCATGTAGGTCACTTCTTTGTCATTGCCTCATGTGCTTGCCACGTCCTTACTCTTGGTATAGGACAAAAAGTTGGATCCTTTTGAAGTGCCACAGGTGCTCTTGTGAACAGAATCAGGTATCTTGGATTCTTGTTCAGCTAGCTCTTTCTCCACTTGGGTGGACTTCATCTGCGCCTTCTACTTGCATGTCTTTATAAAGTCTTTCCTTGACTTGGAGCAACTCTACCTTTATCAAGGGATATGGCAGTGATTGTTTATGCCATTGTGCATTGATTTGATTGGGAGTGAGTTGAGTAACATTGACAAAGTGAAGAACTCTTAACTCCCAATCCATTGCTACTTTCCACTCCTCATTTGCCTCTTGGGTAATCTTTTATTTAAGTGCATCTTCTTCAGCTTTTGATAGCTGGACCATGGGAACTTCATCAGCTTGTGTTAATGGTACTTGGAAATCTTGTTTGCCACCTAGCCCTTCTGCTGGCTGTGTTTCCATCTCAGCGAAAGATACTGAGGGAGTATCAATATGTGGCTGCTCTGAAGTACCTTCTTCTTCTTGTGTTTGTTATCGTCCATCTCGCAGTAGCTAGTTGACTCTTTTCAGCTCGGCTATTTCCTTTAGAAAATCTTCTTCTCGTTGTACCCACATTAATGCCAGGTCTCTATGTTGTGACTACTCCAGCTTTAGCTCTAGCTCGAGATCTTTATTATTTTTCTATAGCGCTTTGTACACTTCCTCTGTACCTTTGATCGAGGCAACTGCGGGATTTTCTCTTATCTATCGCAAAAAGGTTGCCTGATTATTGATCCTCTGCTCTGAATATTGCAATGAGGCATTTGCTACGTCTAGCCGTACTTGGATCTTCTGCACTGATAGAGTTGTAGTTAAAAGTTCGTTAGGGGTTTTACAGGCATGTGTCAACTTCATGAGAAGTTCGCCTAACTCTTCCATTTCATTTTGATACTTGTCTCTTACTAGCTGGTGTTGTTCACCTTCAGCTTTCAATTCTTGAACTTGTCTTTGAAAATTAGTGATGACATTTAATTTGTCTTCTAACTCTTTCATTTCATTTTGATACTTGTCTCTTACTAGCTGGTGTTGTTCACCTTCAGCTTTCAATTCTTGAACTTGTCTTTGAAAATTAGTGATGACATTTAATTTGTCTTCTAACTCTCCTTGGAGAGCGTCAATCACCATCTCCAATTCTTTCGCCTTTGTGTTGCGGCTAAGTGCTGCTAATCGTAGTTTTTATGTCATATCCTACATTTACTTTGCATATTCATTAACTTGCATAATCACCTCATTATTTATCTGCCAGTCTTCATTTCTTGTGAGCTGCCTAGACGTTTTGGCAGTCTCTTGTGATTCTCGTGGTGGTAACGGTCGGGTTTGTTCTTCACCTTGAGGTTGTGCTTGGGCCTCTTCTGCTTTGTCTGCTTGAGGCTTTGTGGATGCCTTGACCGTTTCTTGCTGGGTGGTGGTAGATGGGGTTTCCTCTGTTTCCTGTTCCTTTGTTTGGTCAAATCTTGTTGAATCCTTTGGTGCAGGACTTGCTACCCTTTCCGGCTCTGGCTCTTTGCTTTGGCTTGCTCCGGAGTAGTTACTACCTGTTGTGCAGATTCTACTACCTCTTTCTATTCAGGCTCTTTTTCTTTAGTGGCCTCTCCCTGTGTGGTTCTATCTATTGGTGATGGTGGTGGGCTTGGCATGGGGTGGTCGTGCTATTCCGTAGCAGGTGAAGATGGTCAGGGGGACATATCACTTTGTTCATACTAGGTCTCTCCTTGTATGGTTGCTTCTTTTGCTTGTTTTTGTTGCTCTGCCGCATCCTTAGCTTTTCTTTCTGCTTCTTGAGCTTCTTTCAGCTTCTTGAGCTTCTTTCAGCTTCAATGCCTCTGCCTCCTGACACATTCTTTCCAATAGATCCTTTGGATATTCTGCTTCCCTCCGTGCAGGGTGCTTTATTCTTGGTCCTTTTACTTCTATGGGTACCCACTTAGCAGGGTCCTTTCCTTGAGCTTGGCGACTTCGTTCATAAGAGTGCTTCTCTCTCTCAAACCTTGCCTGCTTCTGTTGAGGCTCCTCCTGATTTGCTGCCACTACTTTCCTTTTCATTTCTTTGATGCGGGCTCTTCTTTCCTCATTGTCGGATCTTTCACTGCTATGCCTTTCTGGAGAGCTCTTGGCAGAATCTTTGTCAGGTTTGTAAGTTCTTTTGGTGGACCTTGTGGCTCAAGGGGATGGTTGTGCAAACATGATCCATGTGTTCTGATCCGAGGGAGGTGGCAAATTGTCTGCCATGCTAATAGCATGGTAGGCAATTCTTGTGAGTATCTTAGATGCTCCCAGATAGGTTATCTTACCCTCTTTCTTTGTTCCCTTCATTGTGGATAACACATAGTGTGCGTGGTCGATGGGCTACCTGGTTGTCGACTTTAACACTTGTGTAAATTTAGTGGCAACTGCATGATTGTGTGTTGTGTATCTTGGTGGTCTCTTTGCAAGAAAGTGGAAGTGTTGGTGGTATAACCGTGCTGGTTCCTCCACTTGCTTCTGGATAAGATCGGCAAATGTTGTAGTAGTGGTTTCCTTGGTGAAGGTACCTGTCGTCTTTCTATCTCTAGCTCTCATGGTCATCCCTTATGTCGGAAATTTGAGAGCTTCGGCCACTATCTCTTTCGTAATTACCACTTCGACCTTGTTCCCTTGTTGGTCAGAGATCTGGGCTGTTCCATCTTCCTTGATGGTGGATAGGAGCTCATAAGCTTTCTGAAAATCTACTCCACATGGCTCTTGTTCGTAGAACTCTTTGAGCCCAAGCCTTCTGTTAGCCTCTTTTGTCTCGGGTTTTGCTGCGACATCATAGACCTCTTTTGGTAGAAGTTGAAGTTCTACCTAATGTCCTTCTTCACTTTTGAATCTACCTGTGAACACTGTTGTGTTATTCTGCTCAAGCTGTTCTTTAGACAGATAGGTCGCTTTGACCGTCTTTACTGAACTGGGGTCTAGTTGGTATGGTGGTAGCTCTTGCAGCTTTTCCTTTTGGGAGACCCTCTTCTTGGCCTTCTCTGCAGCTTGCATGGCTCTTGCTAAGTGAATAAGGTGTCAAAGTTAGAAAATTTGGCAGATTTCACCCTGAAATGTCCTTCAGTCTGAATTGCTTACATATTGAGTCCAACTTGCTTCAAATCAATTTTTGAACAGGCATAGATGCATAAAAACATGTAAAGATCAAAACCATGAAGCCCAAACAAAAAATTGCAACAAAAGTAAATAATCGCGATTATTTACAGCTAAGTAATTTTGTCAACTTTTTGCAAATTTGGCACCATAGGCTTGAAGTATATATCAATTAGATACTCTGAGTGAAGTGTGGACTCATTTGAGTGCACATGATAAAAATGGTGCCAGATTTAGGCTTTAGGTCTCTAAAACAGTAGATGTAAAGGAATTTTGAGATTTTGAGCTCCAAATTTGTTCAAACTTAGTTAGTGGGCTTAGGACATCATGTACTTTGGTCCTATGAAGGCAAAGTTGCAAATTTTCCCCATCTTGGCAAAAAAGTAAATAATCGCGATTGTTAACTTTTTCATCAAAAGGAACATTTTTTGGTGCAACTTGGTTCTAGGCATGGTGTAGACCCTTTGTATGTGATATGAGGTGATTTGGATTAAAAAATGGGACCCATAACTCAAAAATTGGTTTGCAAGGACTTCTTTGCGTTTTTTGGCAATTTTTCAAGTTACAATTGATCATTTTGGCTCATACTTGAAATGTGGCATGTAATAGGTGTGTACAAGTGATAGGTGAGGTGATGATACCAATTTAAAGCCAAAATATTACAAAAGTAAATGATCGTGATTATTTACAACAGTCAACTTTTTCTTGCAAAACTTGAGAATTTTAACCTAAACACGTTCTATACACCTAAAACAAGTCCTAAACTGAATTTGGTAAAATTTGATCTTGCCGGCATCACTTCGTGCTTTGTTGACTCTGAAATTATCGATTTTTGTGACTACATGGTATGTAGAGTTGGTTAGTCAATTTTGAGGCTATGGACTTGTCCGCTACATAGTCCTAAAGCAACTCATTTAATTTGGGCCCATTTGGAGTCAGTTTGACCTCGTATGTCAAATTGACGCTTTGTAGCCTTCGAGCTGTTTTCATCTTTTTGAGGGCTTGGCTTGATTGATTTTATGAAACCAATCATATACATTGTGTATAGACCTCGTATGTAAGCTTTCTGTGGAGTCAAAATCCAATTCTGGCATCTGTCAAAAACTTAGCTTTTCTACTTGGGACTCCCTCGACCCTTGCCGAATGGTCAACTGTTGATATAGAAGTTTTCTATTATGTTAGGACATGCTATAGTTCAAGTCTCATTTGACTTGGTTGAGCTGACAGGCCACTATGGTTGATTTTTGGTCGTAGGTCTTCGTGCCCTGCTCGGATTCTAGGGTTTTTTCCAGGGGTTAGACTAGCTATCGGCCGTACAAAATGGATAATTGATAAGTATAGAACTTACTCTTCATGTCTCGTGTGAGACGGCGCTGAAAACAGGCAACTGTGGACTCCAGAAAATGTGCACGAAGAAGTCGAAAAGCTCTCTCTCAAAAAGCAACAAGTGGAAATGAGGTGATTTTAGCCTACCTTGGGTATCTATACTCATACTCCCGAACCATTTTTCCCCAAATTCCTCCGTTAGTCCTAGTAGGCCGTGAAATATATGTTAGACTCAAAAATTTTCCCAATCGCATTCCTGTAGCTCATTCTGCAAGAATTCTGCAAAAGTAGGTATGGTCGCCTAATTTAGGCTTCCCGCTTCCATCTGCCGATTTGAATGGAATTTTTTGTGCCTTTTCCCCTTGTTTTTCTGATCATCCGCATGTCTTTAGTTTTTCCATATGAGCTCATTTGCTATTTATTATTAATTTTTGACCTGTTTATTAAAAAATCAAAGAAAATAACAAAATGCGCTAAAAAAGCAAAGTGAAACTCTAATAATTAATAAAATCCATTCAAAGACACAGCTTTATTGTTTTTTGTTGGATTTCTCCATTTTTAAACTCAATATCAAGAAAAATGATGAAAATCTACCGAAAAGGACTATTTTTTAATGATTTTTTGATAGTATGTACACTATTTACACTCATCAGGGATATATTATCAGTTAAATTTCCCTGTTGATGATTTATAAGGGCATTATTAGGTAATTTTGCAAAGAATCACACGGTAACATCAAACTTTTTCCCTCCTCTTCAAACGTTGCCCTTAATTACTTAGTGCCCTTCCACCCCTCTTAGATGGTGTACTCCGGGACGACTGTGTGCATGGGTTGAACAATGTGTCTATGCATAGCCTTGGTTTTCACACCATGCTTTGAAAATCAATGCAGTTCAAACCATTATATTGTGCAAGAGTTGGGTCTTGAGTAATTAACTTAAGGATTTTTTATGTCGAGCCTTTCTAATGTTGTCTTCCAAAGAACAAATCTTGTAGCTTGTGTGCTCTTTACTTGATTGTACCATCAGGATGCTTTAGCATCCTGATTTCCTGAGCTGTTGGTATCTATTTTGACTGTTGTCGAGTTTTTAGCCACCATTGATATCTTGGTTCGTCTTGGTCAGAATGGTGTGGTTGAGTTTTCTGAGACTCAACTCTCCATTGCTTGATCGGTTTTATAGTTTGCGGAGAAGTTAAGTGCTCCTTTTTCTTTCAAATCCATTTTATGTTAGGTTACTTGATCGGAGATGCTCCTCTTTGTGTTTTGATCTTTGGAACCATCTTTGGTATTGTCGATGATGTTTTGGGCAGCTAGATTTAAATCGGCTTGTCCTTAAGATGTGCTTTTGGTACCCAAATTTTCCTGACTCCTTACATGCTACTTGTAGCATTTTATTGTCGATAGGATGGAGAAGATTGATTGCTCTGTGATTTACTCTGTTGCTAACCTACTTTCCATTCCTCTTTGCTTGGTGCAATTGGAACAATGAGTTGTCCACCTTTAGGTGATAGCCTGAGTTGATTTGTATCCCAATCTGGTACTGCCTTGTACGTCCGCATCCATGAGATTCCAAGAATCATTGTCTCATTCATATGTTCATCTAGTAAGCATACAAACTGATGAGGACATGAACATCCATGTATTATTACATTTAAATTGAGTACTCCCAATGTTGGTGTTGGGTTCTTGTTGCATCCTTTGATAGTCGTTATTCCTGTTGTCAAAGACTGACTTGTTGCTTTTTTGTATGTGGAATAACTAACTGCATTTACTCGAGCTCTTGTGTCGACCAATGCATTTGTGCTATGATTGTTGAGTTGTACTTTGATGCAAAGGTCCATTCCATCTAACCATTCATTATCAGTTGACACTGCATCTTTCTACAATTCCCATTTTCGGTCATCTATTTCGAGAGTGTTGATGGAAATAGGTATTTGTTGATTCTTGAGAGCAGCTTTTCTTTTGAGTACTGGAAGCCGAGCTTCCTCCTGGGCTTCATCAATAACCTACTGTCATTTTATCTTTCTTTGCTTAGCTGCATGCATCCTTTCTAGCAATTCATTGGTTAGTGGCAATTATACTTCTTAAAACGACATCCACTAATCCAATTTGCCATCGGTTCACCATCTAGGGTGGACAACTTAACTACTCCACTTGGAGATACATCTTCAACAATAAACGGTCCATTTTCCTTTTTCTTAAACCTAGGAATGTGTTGCTTAAGGGAATAGAGTAAAATTAAGTCCCCTTTTTTGAAGATTTTTGTAATTAGATGGGAATCAAAAAATTGTTTTTGTTTCCGCTTTTGTGGATATATGTGAGCTACAGTAGTTAGCCGTTGATCATCTAGCTTCTTTAAATCTTAAAGTCTCTCTAACAATTCATGTCCAATCCATTCAAGATTCTTAGCTACCCTCAGTGTCGGCAATAGAAACTCTATTGGTAGTATGGCATCCAGGCCATAAACAAGGTTAAAGGGTGTAGCATTTAAAAGTGTTTTGAATGAAACTCGATAAGCCCATAGAGTTGCATGGAAATTCATTCCCAATATGTACTTCGTGAACTAACCACTTTCATCAATACTGAGCTAAGAATTTTATTTGTATGCTCAGCTTGTCCATTTGCTTGGGGGTGATAGGGAGCTGATTTGTTATGAATGACCATAAATTCATTAAGCAGATACTCGATTACCTCATTGAGGAAATGAGTTCCCCTATCACTGACAATTTCTATTGGCAGTCCATATCTTGTGAATACATACTCATATAAGACTGCGGCACTGGTTTTGGTATCATTCTTTTGAGTTGCCTTAGCCTCGGCCCACTTGGTCAAATAGTTCGTAGCTACAATGATATATTGAGCTTGGGTTCTATAAGCAGGTGGCTGTATTGCCTCAACAAAATCTATACCCCATTTTGCAAAATCTCTAGCCCCCATCATTGGTCTTAAGGGTATTCTTATCTACACGTGTTGGCATTTTTGCTCGTTGACAAACATCACACCTTTGAACATATTCCTTGGCATCTGCAAAAAGTGTTGGCCACCATATGCATGCCATTAAGATTTCTCTTGCGGTTGTCTCACTAGAAAAGTGACCTCTAGCTAATCCAACATGTGCTTGTTCTATAATTGAAATATATTCATCTTTATTTGCACAAAGACGCAGATGTTGGTCCTTACCTCTCCGATACAATTGATTTCCTATAAGAGCATAATCTCTTGCTTCAATTTCAATTGCTCTTTGACGGCCTCTACTAATATCCTCAAGAAATGTTCGGCTTGATAAGTAAGTAACTAGATAGTTAGTCCACTTAGGAACATGCGACATTTGGAACAATGTTACATGAGGTATGGGTGTTTGTTTTTGACATTGAGGACAATCCTTTACAAAAGAGCGAACATCACTCCTCATAGTTGGCCAAAATACTCCAAGTCTCAAGATCCTTTGCATACTTTGGTCTTCCGCAAAGTGAAGTCCTACTATGGTAATATACGCTTGACGTAGGTATTGGGTTTTCTCTTCAGGATTAATGCATAAGAGCAATATTTCATCTCAGTTTCTTTTGTATAGTCTCCCAGCTAGTAATTGATACATAGTCGATTGCTCAATTAATCCGATTGTAATAGAAAGTGGTATTGGCAAATCCACTTGAGCTATGGTCATCAATGATACCATATTTTCTGACCATCGAGGTATCATTTCCATGGAGAAAAAATAGGCATCTGGTAGATCATCGTCTACTCCTTTAGGTGGTTTCCATGAAACAATCCTTGACAAATAATCTTCTCTTTGATGGAGTAGTGCCCTTCTTCAAAACTACAGTGAAATCAAATTTCAAAAGAATGATGAACCATCTCACTATTCTTCATGTGTTGCATGGCTTGTTGACCAAGTATAATAAGGCTTGGTGGTCCATAAAGACCAAAAATTTGTTTGCTAATAGGTTATGTCTATACCTTCTTATGGCATAGATCATTCCTAATCCTTTCCTATCGGTGGTGGTATAATTATTTTCTGCCATATTCAACTGTCGGCTAGCATAAGAAATAGGAAAATCAATTTTCCCGTCTCCTGGTTGAGCTAGTATACACCTGATGGCAAAATTGGAAGCATCTACATGTATGTGGAATATCTTATTCCAGTCTGGTGCTTTCAATATTGGAGCTGAAGTGAGAGCTTGCTTAAGCTTCATGAAGGATTCTTCACATGCCTTAGTCCATTCAAAGTGTGTAATCAAGCTATACATAGGTTTTGCAATTATAGCATACATATAATGAAGCGTATGTACTATCCACAATGTCCCATGAAGGCTTGAACCCCCTTGATTGTTGTCAGTCTAGGCAAATTAGCAATAACATAAATTTTGTCCATATCATTAGCTATGCCATTTTTAGACACTATATGTCCAAGAATTTTTCCTTGTCGACCCATGAATGTGCACTTCTTAGGATTTAAGCAAATCCTATAAAGTCTACATTTTTCGAATACCTTTTTGAGGTGTTCAAAATTATCAGCTCGTATTGATAAATGTACGCATAGATCATCCATATATACTTCCAAGAATTTCCTAAGATATTCCTTAAAAGCATGGCTCATCAATCTTTGAAAGGTGGAGGGAGCAATAGTTAACCCAAAAGGCATGACTCGATATGCAAAAATACCCTATTCTGTTGCAAAAGTAGTTTTATGATGGTCCTTGGGGTCAACCAAAAGTTGATTGTATCCCGAAAATCCATCTAAAAAGCTGTAAGCTTCTTTACCTGCAACTCGTTCTAAAGCATGCTCAGTGATTGGAAGAGGAAAGTTGTCTCTAACGGTAGCTGCATTCACTTTCTTGAGGTTGACACACACGTAATTTTCCATTTTTCTTGGGTACTACCACAATTGGAGACACCCAGTCTGTGTGTTCAATTTCATAAATGAATTCAGCCTCATTTAGCTTTTCAATCTCTTCTTTGATCTTTCTGGCAAATGTTTCATTGTATGTGTATGGCCTTTGTCTACTTGGTTTTGCGTCATCTCTCATGGGTATGGTATGTTGATAGATTTTTGGATCAACACCCTTGAGATCCTTGTAAGACCAAGCAAAGATATCTCGGTATTTTTTCAGTAAGCTTAACAAAAGCCCTTCTTCTTCTTCCATAAGGTCATTTGCAATGTAGGCTAGTCTAGGCTCTTCTCCTGATTCAGCCAGATCTATCTTTTTTGCGTTTTTAGACCCTTTGTAGGACTCGCCTTGTTTTTATAGTTCTGTAACAGGTTGTTTGACTATGATTCTTTGATCTTGGAGAGTATATTTCTTTTATTGGTATCGAATACTCATTACTATTTGAGTTGTATATCTCCTTTAGAGATTTTTTCAACTCTTGATATATTTTTTTTCGTTCGACTCTTAATGGGGTTGAACCCTTGTCCTGGTTTTTAGGTTTTTCTTGAGTTTCCTTTCTCGTTTTTCTCGACGTTTTTGAGATTTTTGGATTTTTCTTTGAAAGATATTTGCCAACGATTTTGTCCTTGACACAATCATGTGCATCTGTCTACATCAAAAACTGTGTTCTACTGGAGACTGATGACATTGGTCTAGCTTTCAAATTTCTAGTATCTCTTTTTCGTCTATACCATTTATGTCTTCTTGGTTTCTGGTTAGGAAAGTCAAAAACTTTTCCTCCCCTCCTTTCACGAATAGCTTAGCTCTCACGTGTTCTTTTTCTGACCCCGAATCATCTGAGGTAGCTGAGTGTTCTTCTAACTCATCTATTGCATCATAGTAGAGGTCTGAAAAGACTTGTTGAGCTTTCATCAAGTCCTTGGATTCCTGAATGTTGTCTTCAATGTGGAGGGTTGAGATCATTTGTATGGGAATTATGTCATAGCTGTCCTCATTTCCCATCAAATGGCAACCCTCTTCATTTCACAAATCTTCAAGTACCATGGCTTGTCAATGTCCATCATGTCGGATAGAGATCCTAGAGTGACCAATAATTTTTGGAAGGGTCTCTTTGAGAATTTAGGGACAAGGCGAAACTTCTCTTTGGCCTATCACCCACAAACGGATGGCCAAAGTGAAATAGCTAACCTAACAATTATTGATCTACTAAAAGCCTATGTAATGGAAGTAGATCAAAGATCCCAGTGGGAGAAGTACTTACCCTTAGTGGAGTATGCCTACAATAACATTGTACATACTTCCACGGGAGAAGCACCTTTTGAGGTAATTGAGGGAAGATCAAAAAGTCCCCTGCTACTTAAGGTACACAGGAAGATCTTTGCTGCATATGAGTATAGTCGAGACCTACAAGAATATTTCCAAAAGATTAAGGATGCTATCTCTATATCACAGCAAAGGCAAAAGGTTGTTGCTGACAAGCACAAAAGAGCCCAAGCCTTTAAAGAAAATGGTTGGGTCTTACTCAAATTTCCCAAGGCTCGACTAAGGCACACGACGGGAAAGAATCCTACGGGACACTAAAAGTACTATGCTAAGTTAGCAAAAAGGTACTATGGTCCCTTCCAGATTCTTAGGACAATCAATGAAATGGCCTATCGACTCAAGTTGCCCAACCATTGGCTCATACATAATGCTTTTCATGTGAGCCTATTAAAGCCTTATAAAGGAGAGCGACCTCAAGAACCAACTCTTGAAGACCCACGGGAGATCGAGGACCAAGAAGAGGTGTTGCAGCCCGAGTCCATTCTCCGACATGAAGACAAGGTACTAAGAGGCGGTGAGACTATCCGACGATATTTATTAAGTTTAAGAATTATCCTTTTGAAAATGCTAGATGGATGCAAGGCATACAACTAAAGGATAACCTAAACCTTGTCAATGCTTACAATGATTCCCTAGAGTAAGCAAATGTACAAATGTTAAAAATGAACAAAGTTTTTGTCTTATAAGACCCTCTTTTTCTTTATTGTGCACAACTGTGAAGTAGTATGCATGCTTAGATCAAGTTTGCAGAGATGACGTCTCCCAAACACCCAGTAGAGCTTGTCACTCTACTATGGAAGATTGATAGGACTAACGTGCATACATGCTTGCGGGGCAGCTTAGGCTCTCAAGCACCAAATGGACTAGTCATCCATTGTGGAACGATGTCGTAGGGTAACATAGGGATCCTCTAGCCGCTAGCAAAAGGACTAATGAATATGCTTTATCTTCTCTACCCCATAGTTGAGGACGACTATGATTTCAAGAGAGAGGTAATGTCATAATAACTAATATCTAATTCTCCTAAATGATTTTCTCATGTTAGCTGATCATTTAATATGGGGAAGTACCAGGGGAGAAAAAGATAGAATATTGGTTAAGCTAGCGGACTAGCCACAGTAGGGATCCAAAGGAGGGAAAATAGGGACCCAAAGGGGGGGCCATCTGCAAAAGCGTAAGGTGCAACAATGGGCTAAAAAGACCCTAAGGTTCAGCCCATTAAAACTTCCAAAATGCTAAGGTTCCAAAATTCAAAGGTTGTGTCCAAAGGTCAAACATTAGAGAAATTGGATGCTTTGTGTGTGTCCCAAAAAGTCTTCATGCATCCCTACATAGGAGGGGGAGAGCCCTAGTTGTAGGAGATGAGAGAGAAACTCACACACACACACACACACAACCTCCCTTTACACAAAGGGAATGAGGGATACATGTCAGCTCCCTAGCCCAGATGCCCACAAGGTGTACTCAAATCCTATTGGATGGCCATGGAGGTGGCCAATGAGAATTAGGCTAGAGTAAATCTAGTTTAATTGATTTAAAAACACTTAATACAAGAACCAATAGGGATTAAGCTCTCTAGAAGAATATTGGACAGTCTCCAAGGGGTCCAATGAGCATTCAACATCCCAATGGCTTGCCTGCTTACTATTGGCCAGGAGGCAAAGGGGTCCAATGAGAGTTTAGTTGAATTAAATAATTACCTAAAGCTCTCACAAAAGGCGAAAGGGGACACATGTCAGAAGACTACCACTTATGCTACTTAACTTTCATTAGCTAAGCTGGGAGAGGTCCAATGAGGTGCTAGCAAGAGCAAATAGCAAGAGGGGTCAACCAAGAGAGAGAGGGGGCTGATTTTTCAAAGGCAATTATCCACACACACACACACAAGCTCATGTGTAGAGTAAGAAGACTCCCTCTCTCTCTCTTCTCAAGCTTTAATGGAAAGCTTATCACCTACTCTAAGCTTGTGAGAAGGGAGGCCTACACCAACAACTCTTGGCTTTGTGATGCAAATCCAACCAAGAGCCAACCTTCAATGCATGCTCATCTCCTCTACCATACTAATTACTAAGCTAATCCATGCTAATATAAGTGATTATGTGAGGAGAGGTACATCTTTCTCGTAAGACTACTCATTGTTCCACTCAATCTACTCTCATATCCCGCTAGCTCTCACCATCTTCGAAGGTATGTGAGGTCTTGGGTCTGAGACCGTGAGGGAATTGATGTTGTGTTTGATAAGTGTTTTGCTTAGTGCTTGAAGTTTCCATCTTCATTGCACTAGCTAGTATTGAAGGAACACAAAGAATTGTATTGTAAAATGTCTCTCTTGATGGGAGAAACCATAATACAAAGCCTTTTGGAGGGGGGACCGGCTTCGTGCAAATCCGGTCCTCAATTGTTGTCAATTGCTTAATTTATCTCTGTTTTGAAGTATTGTTCATGCTATCTAACCAGGTGCTATACTTTTTGTTGTTCTCTCCACCCAAGCACTCTTGTTATTCTCATTAGGAATCTATCCTAATGAAATGCTCAATGTGTTCATGCTATTTTCCGCTACACACAAGTTTCTAGACCATTAAATGATTTAGCTGGTTGCCCCCATGATTCCCATACTGCTTTCATGGCTATGGCTATTCCTACCCCACTATCAAATATTTCCATGGTTTCTATGTCATTATATTTCACTAGAAGGGTTGTGTTTCCTTCTTTCCCTTCGTAGTATTCTCCAACTTTGTCATTGGAACAGATCGAATCTCTTTGTTGTCCATTTCGTGTTTCAATTTTCCCAAAGTTTTTGCAATTAGCCCCGTTATTCCCACCTTCTCTAGGGTTTTTTGTAGATCATTCCATAGATATGGCCTAATTTTCAATAGTTCTCCCAAAGTAAGAGTGCATTGGATGGGTGTAGACATGATTGAATGAATGTTGTCTACCTCTAGGGTTTGTTCCGCTCTTTTTGCTCGAGTGGTTTTACACACTATGGATTCATCTTCGTTATCTCCCAAGTAAGAGGGTAGTGTTTTCAAGGTCAATGGTTTAGACATCCCCGAAGCTTCAAATCCGCAATCCCCATACAAGGATTGTGCATCCATTCCCATATCAGGAGGTAGATCGTCTAACCATACTTCCTCTATAGGAGCTGACTTTAGAGTTAGGCTCCCATCATTGATGTCTCTAACTTTTTTCAATAAGTGTCCTGGCCAATCTTCTTCTACAAATGGAATTCCATCTAAGGCATCTTCACTGTCCGGCACTATAAGTTCTGGCTCTTTTGTTTCAAGGTGGGTTTCTCCCATATCAGGAGGTAGATTGTGTAACCATACTTCCTCTATAGGAGCTGACTTTAGAGTTAGGCTCCCATCATTGATCTCTCTAACTTTTTTCCATAAGTGTCCTGGCCAATCTTCTCCTACAAATGGAATTCCATCTAAGGCATCTTCACTGTCCGGCACTATAAGTTCTGGCTCTTTTGTTTCAAGGTGGGTTTCTACCACCACTTTGGATTTTTCTTTATTGTTTCCTTTCACAAGCTCCTCAGGTTTTGCCATACTTTCGAGCTTGGGTTTTTGTTTTTCCAGCAACTCTTGCGTGATTCTTACCAAATTTTGATAAGCTTCAAGCTTAGCTGCTTCCATGTCTGGAGAAGGATAGTTTTTCCATTTTCCTTGTTTTGGCCTGCTTTAAGTCCCGCTTGGTAGGCTTCCAAGGCTGTATTAATAGGCTCAAAAATTTTATCAACCAAAATTGATCCTCCAGATTTCACGGTGGTCTCTTTGATTTCACTTCCAGGTTCTTTCACTTTTCTTGGAATAGCTTCTTTGCTTTCTCCTTGATTTCAGCCTTTTGTTTCTATTTTCTCATCTCATACCTTTTGTTTCTGCTTCTTTTGGTCTTTTGAGAAGAATTTTTTGTATTTTTTGAATCATCAGAGGAGTTACGTTTCTTTTTCTTAGCCTAGGCTCTGGTGATTACCTTGATTGGAATAATCCATTCACTCTCAGATGAGCTACTAGGTATCACTTGGACTACGTTCACTACTGTTTTAACCTTGTGTGAAGGATTTTTTGGACAATCTTCTGGGAAGTGTCCTCCCTTTTTGCAACATTGTATGCAATAAGCTTCAATTGGCTTGAGGTTCTTGTCAAGCTCTGGATATTCATTTTTCCAATGATCATCTGCACCACAGTTATGACAGTTTCCAGTTCTGGGCTTAATCATGGGTCTTACCATAGGAGGTCTGACACCTTGAGTAGCTACATAGTACATTGTTGCAAGCTCTAGTGTAGCAAGTCACAGGTTCTTCCAATGGTGGTGGGTGTGAATAATACCAATCTCCTTCTACCATTACTGTAGATGGACTAGGCTCAGCATAGGGTGTAACAGGCACTAGTGCATGTTCATCTATGACTCCATCTGGATGCATGTACTTTACAGGCGCACTGCATTATGTCCCGAATATCTTTAGGAAAAATATGGACTCTCCTAGGGCCCTTTTGATTAGGGAAGGGTTAGTGGAGGACCAATGAAAGGGCTCTTGGGATATCACCTATAGCCTAAGGAGAGATAGGGGTGCAACTTATTTGTCCCCCTCTTCAATGCTTGATTCCTAGAGAGAAAGGGGAGGTGGACTAGGGGGGGGGGGGGGAGAGGTGTCATAAAGCCTAGAGAGGGACCCTTGAAAAAAAGGGACCCCAGAAGAAAAATCACGCAGGTCAAAAAACCCTAAAAATTTGAATTTTTTGAAAAGTCTCAAAAATGACCATTTTCCCTCCAAAATTGCCCAAAACATAACCAAGCATCAAAAAGTCACTTTTTCTCTTCAAATTCCTTCTCTCTATCTCTCCCACAATCTTCTCTCCCCTGCCCCCTCCCCTCTCTCTCTCTCTCTCTGCAGTCAACCGCACCATAGCCAAAAGCTCACTCTCCATCTTCTCTAGATCTCCCTCCCCTCCCCCCTCTGTGCTGTGCAGCCCACCATACCCCAAAACTCATCACTATCCTCCTCTTTAGCTATCCCCCCTCCCTCTCCTCACTCTCTCTACAGTCAACCCCACCATAGCCAAATGCTCACTCTCCATCCTCTCTAGGTCTCCCTCCCCTCACCCCTCCATTCTCCATAATGCAGCCCACCATAGCCCAAAGCTCATCACTATCCCACCATAGCCAAAAGCTCACTCTCCATCCTCTCTATCTCTCCCTTTCTCCCCTTCATTATCTCTGTATTGTGTAGACCTCACTATCCTTCTCTCCAACCCTCACCCCCCTCCCCCTTCCCAATCTCTCTCTACTGTGTGGCCACCCGACCTCTTCCCAAGAATGTCCACCCATACCACGCATAGAAAACCCAAGTTGGAGATACAAAAGGTCATACTGCACAACACAAAGAGCTCGAAGGTGGAATGGATCCCACAGGTATTTAGCAAGGCTCATGGGTGTACATGCAACCGTTCAGTGTTGGTCCTCATGGAGTACAATGTCGAGGCATACTGGAACGCCATTGGAAGTGAAGACTAATGGCTTACAAAACAAAACCTGGGATGGTGGCCATCACTCAACATGTGTATAGTGTAGCTGAGATCCACTTGCAGAGAGCTTCAAACCAATTTTCACCTCATTGTAAGTCTAATGCTAAGTCATCTTATGGGTATGTCCTCTTTAATTTTCACGTGTTCATATTTTTTGACAACGGTATTTGTGAACGTATTTTTTTTATCCAGCTTACTTGCAAAGCAACCGCTTGAATGCCTCTCGGGTACCTTTATGGTTGTGCATGCTATAGATAAGAACTAATCTATATAACTCAACAATGTATATTAATTTAAACTATAGTAGCTAACACCATATTTGTTGTATTACAGGATGTTACTGCAGTGGATGCTTGGGCTCAACTTGGTTTGGTGTCAAGTGGAAAGTGCGACTTCTCCAATCAGAAGATCATTCTAAACAGTCTTTGTTTGGTGTGTATACTTGTGGATATGGAGGTCCATGGAGTTATCAATGATGAGACAAGCCCTGCTAAGAGCATAGCAATTGCCTCATTCTATATTCCATTCAACGTATTTGATCCAGTACATAACATCCCAAGCTATTATTGTAGCCAAGCTACAAACTTTTTAATGAAACTACTTGAATAGAAAGCACTCTTGTTTCATTACATTTTTGTCCACTCTAGTTAATCTTCAACTATATGATGTTGTGCTTGTGATCAATTTTTGTTTCATCTAATCTTGTATGGGTATTGTGCTTCCTACCAAATTTTTGGTGCTCATAAGTGAATTGATCAAGTAAATTGATTTTTTGGTAGCAAGTACACCTTTTCAATGTGCCTGCATGTAGATCTAGTAAGCCATCTAATCTCAAAGGTCAGGTTTGATTCATTTTCTGTTGTATGAGCACTTAAAGTTTATCTCAAAATGGTGGCAAGCTTTAAATTCTTAGAAGAATCCCATACTCAAGACTAATCTAAGCAAGATAGAGCAATCATATTATCTTGTGTTGCAAGCATAGACATGAACCTCCTTTGGCATTGAACAAACATTTAGTTCATGAGCACTTAGAGTTTATCTCAATATATTTGACAGGCTTCAAATTTTTGAAAGAACACACTCAAACCTAGTCCAAGAAAGATACAACAATCATATTCCCTCATGTTTGCAAGCACACACATGAATCCCCTCTTGGCATTGTGCAAACACTTCGTTCTACCTTTGCCATGAATAATGCAATGGCATGCTATTATGTTGTATTTGATATGAATTTGTGTAAGTTCAACCATAAGCTTGTGTTCTTTGAAAT
Source organism: Adiantum capillus-veneris (assembly GCF_014529385.1). Classification (NCBI taxonomy): domain Eukaryota; kingdom Viridiplantae; phylum Streptophyta; class Polypodiopsida; order Polypodiales; family Pteridaceae; genus Adiantum; species Adiantum capillus-veneris. The sequence continues at coordinate 45,202,792 of NC_140942.1, forward strand.
CCCCAAGGAACACAGACTATGAAATCAAAATAAAGAAAAGAGAGCGAACAAACAAGATAGAGATAGGGGATATACATATATATATTGAACATAGATAGATGGAGGATAAACAGACAAATAGATATAGATAAATGCATTAATAGATAGATAGATAGATAGATGGATAGATAATTTGATAGATACATAAATAGATAGATAGATACACATGTAGATAAAAAACACAAAGATAGATAAATAGATAGATAACTAGGGATAGAGAGAGAGAGAGAGAGAGAGAGAGAGAGATCCTTTTGGAACTCAAGGGAATTGCCCCTTTATTGAGGATACACTCTTATGATGGATAAATGACATGATACATGGATCAAACCCAAGACAAGTTACTCCTTGGATTGCTTTCTAATTGAGTATGCATCATGTATACTTTGAGCCATTTGTAAAGCAGAGAATGAGTAGAGAATGCATCATGCACATGGTGAGCCATCTATATCCATTTGTAGTAGAGGATGAGTTTTCTTTTTCTAGATATATCATATGAGCTATAGTTTTGTAAAATGCTTCTTTGGATGGATGTTCATGGTTATCCTGTAGGCCCATCCTGTAGGCCCAAGGCCACCATGCCCAAAACTAAGCAAGCACAAAGAGTAGGAGGCAAGGCAAGGGGTGCATGGGCCTCCCAAGGCCTATGCACCCCCTGCCTTGCCTTCTATCTGTGCCAGCTTGCTTTGCCATGGTTGACATGGTCCTACAGGATGTTCAAACTTCACTCAACCATGCAATAATAGCTATCTCATACCATGGCGCGTTGCAAGCCCCCCTTTGATTTTCAGGATAGTGCCCCATAGTGTGTATGCTCTAATTCTAGTCTCTAAAGAAAAAGGGGGTTCTTTTCTTGGTTGTACAAGACACTTTTTAGTCTCACAAAGGCCTACTAGCGAAAGAGAGCTGAAGCAAATGGCCATAACATGCACAAAAGGGAGAGATACAGAGAGAGATAATTGATTCTTAAAGAATCTACCCATAAAGGAGCCAATATTCTATTAATACAAAACACTACTCTATAAGTTTATGCAAAAAATAATTGATCATACATGGCTAGCTAGCTGAAAGCAAAGAGATATGGAGAGAGAGAGAGAGAGAGAGATAATAAAGGTTTTCTAAACCCATCCCATGCCTCTTTTCCATCCAATGCATGAATAGGCACCCTTGCCTCCTCTCCTAAACTAACCAACTAGCCCCTACCTTTGAAGCATTGGTTGATATAGTTTTGCAGCCTCAAAAATGCTACCATGATGCAATTACATGGCCCATCTTGATGCAGGCTTATGAGTGATGGGTAATCCTCCCCACTAGCATAATTCTCAACATTGGTTCAACACTTTATATATTAGTTATGAACCCCTAGTATTCACCAATAAGTTACCGTATTCATGTGACACACTTGTATAAGCATCAAACCCCTCAGTAAGAATCAAATCTTCAAAGAAATTGCTACATGGAAACTAATTTGCAAGATCAAAGATTTCATATATTAAAGCCATAGTGCTTGTTGTTACAAAACCATGTCCATTGCAGACCACCTCAAACATGATTTTATGAGATTACAAAGTAAAAGCTATGTCGATAGCTTTGGGCATTATGGATACATGATCGGCATGTATAGAGTACAGATCTAAATTCTTCAAATGTTGCCTCAAATACACTCAGGTTTGAAATCAGTGCCCTTGTGTAAAGTAACATCGCCATTGCTTGACATACTTGACCTTCCTATGCTTGGGATCCATCTCCCAAAGTAAGAGTGCATTGGATGGGTGTAGACATGATTGAATGAATGTTGTCTACCTCTAGGGTTTGTTCCACTCTTTTTGCTCGAGTGGTTTTACACACTATGGATTCATCTTCGTTATCTCCCAAGTAAGAGGGTAGTGTTTTCAAGGTCAATGGTTTAGACATCCCCGAAGCTTCAAATCCGCAATCCCCATACAAGGATTGTGCATCCATTCCCATATCAGGAGGTAGATCGTCTAACCATACTTCCTCTATAGAAGCTGACTTTAGAGTTAGGCTCCCATCATTGATGTCTCTAACTTTTTTCAATAAGTGTCCTGGCCAATCTTCTTCTACAAATGGAATTCCATCTAAGGCATCTTCACTGTCCAGCACTATAAGTTCTGGCTCTTTTGTTTCAAGGTGGGTTTCTCCCATATCAGGAGGTAGATTGTCTAACCATACTTCCTCTATAGGAGCTGACTTTAGAGTTAGGCTCCCATCATTGATCTCTCTAACTTTTTTCCATAAGTGTCCTGGCCAATCTTCTTCTACAAATGGAATTCCATCTAAGGCATCTTCACTGTCCGGCACTATAAGTTCTGGCTCTTTTGTTTCAAGGTGGGTTTCTACCACCACTTTGGATTTTTCTTTATTGTTTCCTTTCACAAGCTCCTCAGGTTTTGCCATACTTTCGAGCTTGGGTTTTTGTTTTTCCAGCAACTCTTGCGTGATTCTTACCAAATTTTGATAAGCTTCAAGCTTAGCTGCTTCCATGTCTGGAGAAGGATAGTTTTTCCATTTTCCTTGTTTTGGCCTGCTTTAAGTCCCGCTTGGTAGGCTTCCAAGGCTGCATTAATAGGCTCAAAAATTTTATCAACCAAAATTGATCCTCCAGATTTCACGGTGGTCTCTTTGATTTCACTTCCAGTTTCTTTCACTTTTCCTGGAATAGCTTCTTTGCTTTCTCCTTGATGTCAGCCTTTTGTTTCTATTTTCTCATCTCATACCTTTTGTTTCTGCTTCTTTTGGTCTTTTGAGAAGAATTTTTTGTATTTTTTGAATCATCAGAGGAGTTACGTTTCTTTTTCTTAGCCTAGGCTCTGGTGATTACCTTGATTGGAATAATCCATTCACTCTCAGATGAGCTACTAGGTATCACTTGGACTACGTTCACTACTGTTTTAACCTTGTGTGAAGGATTTTTTGGACAATCTTCCGGGAAGTGTCCTCCCTTTTGCAACATTGTATGCAATAAGCTTCAATTGGCTTGAGGTTCTTGTCAAGCTCTGGATATTCATTTTTCCAATGATCATCTGCGCCACAGTTATGACAGTTTCCAGTTCTGGGCTTAATCATGGGTCTTACCATAGGAGGTCTGACACCTTGAGTAGCTACATAGTACATTGTTGCAAGCTCTAGTGTAGCATAAGTCACAGGTTCTTCCAATGGTGGTGGGTGTGAATAATACCAATCTCCTTCTACCATTACTGTAGATGGACTAGGCTCAGCATAGGGTGTAACAGGCACTAGTGCATGTTCATCTATGACTCCATCTGGATGCATGTACTTTACAGGCGCACTGCATTATGTCCCGAATATGGAGGTTGTTGACCCAACACGGGTTGAGGTCTTTCCATACCCATCGGTGGTCTTTGAGCTGGGGCCATATTAGGTTGATATATGTACATGGATAGTCCTTGTGGCCTCATAGGCACGTATTGAACATTCCCATCATACTTTGGTCGATAATAGCACTCATTGGTCTCATGGTTGGTCCATTTACCCTCGATTGCACACCATTTCTGTGGCCTAATTGGTTGTCCCTGTTGAGGTATCCCTTGTCTTGGTCCTCTCGTAGGTGCTTTTTGCATGTTATTCATCACGTCATTCATCCTTTTGAGCATGTCTTGTATGGCTGAAAGTGGTGTTGTAGCAGACGTTCCCACTTGTGCTGGTTTAGTGGATTCTGTTTTGTCACTTTGGTTATCTTTAGGAACATCTTCTTTGTTGAAAATATCACAATTGTCTCCTAAATCAATAGCATCTGACACACACTCTCGTAGGGTTGTATGCTTCTTGATATACAGTATAGCATGAAGTTCTTTGTTTAGCAGTCCCTCTAGAAACAATGATACTAGTCGTTCCTCTACAGGTATCTCTAGCTCTGGGCATCTTGCAATGTATTGCTTCATTCAAGTTGCACAATCTCTAACAGACTCACCTTGTTTCTGTTTAAAGCTGTAGATTTGAGCTACCATATTGTGTTTGATCCCCATTTTGAAACAAGCAGCTACAAATCCTTGAGCTAATGTATTCAAGTCATGATTGACCTTGGTGGAATGTTTTGGAACCATGTCAATGCTTTTCCTTCTAATGTCATTCCAAACCCCTGAATTGAGTATGGAAATCAAATATGCGTTCTGCTCTTAGCACTTGCTTAAAGCTTGCTAAGTGGCCATATGGATCGCCAGATCCACCGTATTTTCTGACCCATTTTTGAAAATCAACTGGTCTGACATGTCTATTTGGTTCAACTCCCGGTCTCCTGGCAGTTGGTCCCGTTTTTAGTCCTTCAAACCAATCTATTGGAAATACTGACTCATGTAGCCCTGGAGTGGCCTTAGTGTCACCCGGTTTTCTTCGTGATGAGGTGGTTTCTTGTTTCTTAACATTACTCTCAGAAGTTCTCTCACGGTGTTCATCTCTTGGAATGTTTTCTGGTCCTTGGCCCAATATCCAATCCTTTATGGAATACCGTTGGTATTTGGTTTGTTCCACCTCCAGGAGTCATCATAACAAAGTTGTTGTTATAAAAATCCCTAAACAGGTAGGTCGGTAGATCTGTTGAACCTTATCTTTGATCTTGAAGATATAGATGATCTTCATGGGTTTAGTTGTCCTGATTTGGCATGCAAAGTCCACCTTAGATCCTTGACATTTCTATCCTCCCAACAATAGACTCTGATCCTAGGATTGTCTAGCCCTTGAATTCTAAAGTTAGTGGTCCTTCCTTTGCTGCCATATCTAGAACTATGGTGTTTACTTCTAACCCCCATTTGTCTATCACGTCAGGGTTTTTGACTTGTAAATACTGAGTTCCGTTTCTATCCATGTACATTTTTCCTTGTTTGTTTGCCCTGATTTTCTCTTCAAACTCAATACCATGGTCATCAATGCAATCAGCATACTCTTCGTTAGGATCCAGGTAAACCTGAGCTCCGTGGCGATTAGTCTTATAAAATGAGAGTATATGCTTGTAGCGCACTGTCGTTCAGGTTTTTGAATGAGTCGAATAGGAAGACATTTCAGATGTTGAATCCAAAAAAGTGTCTGAGACTTCTTCAAGGATAATGTGCAAGGGATTGCTTTGATTCACACTCTCTTTGTTGGATACTCTACTAGAGGTTTCTCCAAATATGCCTTGGTTTCCTAGTACACGACGAGGTCTAAGGTTCATAAAGACTTGTGAAGCCCTGGATAGAGTACTTACCTTTGGATTGACTTGTTGTCAATTTCTTCCACTTGACTTGATTGCAACTTTTATCAAGCTGTCAATTCCTTGTCTGCAACCTAATTCATGTATCAATTATGATCAAGTTAGCTATTCTTTCACAAAGACTGTGTAGTTTCTGCTAAGTATTGTGATTGGTCTATGTGGATCACTTCAAATCGAGATATGGGAGTCAGCAATCGAGACTTTCAAATCCCCTTTTGCAAAAAAATCAAAGGACTAATTTGCAACCTGAAAATTGAGTAAACGTGTACCAATTTAGATCCGATTGAATCCAAAAATTCCTAGTGGTCTTGTATTATGTTTGTCTAACACTGTACAAGTTCAAAAGTCAAAATTGATGTCTCTGTGTAGCAGTAGTAAATAATCACAATTATTTACTTTTCTCAATTTTGTGCACTTTTTGGCTTGATTTACCAAGTATACAACCTGTTAAGGTCCCTGGACAAGTTTCACTAAATTTGGACAAAATTTATTCAAGTTTATCAACTGTTTCGTATTCGCAGAATCAGATTTCAAGAATCTGGCTTAAGTCTCACTTTTGTGATCCAAATTTCACCAAAATTGATTTGTGCAGTCTACTTGATATACTTGACCTTGTGGTATACTCAAATGTGCAAGATTATCAATTTTTGAAGCAGATGTAAATAATTGTGATTATTTACTTTAGCTAATTTTTTGCAAGTTTTTGTCCCAACCTTGACACAGATCTGTTAAGCACCTCAACTTAAGGTCTCTAGCCAAGTTTCATCAAGTTTGGACAATTTTTGGTCAAATGGTCATCAATTTTCTGTCCGTAGACTGACTTTGCAAATTTGGTCACAATTTTCAATCCAATGATCCAAATCTTACCAAATTTTGTTTGTGGGCTTATTACAACATGGTATAGCTATTGGTATGCTAACTTGGTCAAAAAAGTTAAAAAATGGGACAGATGTAATAATTGCGATTTTTATTTACTTTTGATAAATTTTTGCATCTTTTTGGTCAACTGAGCATGTGCACCTGTCTATCACATCAATATAAGCCTATGAATCAAGTTTCATTGAGTTTGAACAAAGTTTTTCCCAATTTACACTCAAGTTCTCGAAAGTCAGTACAAACTTTACTTTTTACCCAGTTTTTGGTCAATTTGGTGATCCAAATTCTATGTGCCTTTACAAAAGTTGTTTGTACACATGCAATGAGTCGCTAGTATCAACCTTGGTTAGTTTTGAGCTGAAAGTAAATAATCGCGATTATTTACTTTAGGTCCAAAATGAACACTTTTTTGCACTTTTTCAATGGACAATCTTTTCATGAGCTATTATAAGCCTATGAATCAAGTCAAAACTTAATTTGGCCTAAAATTCAAGAAAAAATAAATAATCTGAGTTTTTGCAAACTCTTAAAATTACCTCATTGTGTCCTTGAGCTTACCCACTGGTTCATACAACTTTTAAGCATACTCTCCAGTCGGATTGAGTGATTGGCAGTCTTTTCATGCTATTTCTGGCCATAGACCTGAAATTTTGCAACTTCAAATAAAAACTCACAATGATTCCTTCAGAGAGAGCAATGTTTTGAAATCCACCTCAGATTCTACTTACCCTACTCCTAGATTCTATTGTAATGGGCTTGTGGAAATTGTCCACAAACACTCGTTTTCTTGTTTATTATGGTTTCTTGAGCATTGATCTTAAGACTTGTCTCGTCTATCAATCATTCTCATAAATCATAATCTAGTTCTACAATCCTACAATCCTAAAGGCACTCAGCAAGTACAACTTATCTTCAAGTAACCTCTACACAGCAAAAGACGACAATCTTAAGTTATGCAATTTTAAAAGAAAGGTTTGACTTTAGGAGATCCTAGAGGAAGTTAAAGGATAATTTCACAAGATGCTCATGTTTTTTTCCTAGTTTAGGTCTCTTCGATCCCCGGTAGCAGCGTCAAATGTGGGACGGGTGTCTAACCTCACTCCTATCTTATTGCAGATTTAGCGAGAACCACGATTAAATTGTCAATCCATGGAACGAAGCTTACTCGACTAGTGCATAGAGGCTACAAGAGGTTGTCAATCTCTCGGAAAACGACAAACAACTCGCATCTAACTCAAGCTACACTCAAGTGACGGAAATCACCAAAAGTCAATCGCTCATCGACAAACAAATCACATCCGTTACAGCATCAAATGACATCCAAATGTAATGAAACTTCTAGGACAAGTTTATAAGACCTAAGCACACATTCTTATGGTCTCAAATCCACTTTAGGTCAAGTGCAAAATTCGCGATTATTAACAGTAGTGGATTTTTGACCTAGTCATTTTTGACCCAGAATGCATCTAAATGATTAGCAATGATGCCCCAATACACCGCCTATACTTAGTTTTTGATTTTGAAGTGTAAATTCCTACTTATGATGAAATTAGTCCGTAGGTCGTCGACGCCAAAAGCTACGAAATACCATGAAATGCTTACGTCAATGCGTAGAGCTCTTACCTGCGGTTGCAATGCAACAGACGCAACTACAATGTGACAATCCGGGAGAGAGTAGGAAGCGTGAGAAGGAGAGAACTGAGCGTCGTTAGCTCATGCTGTGTATTTCATTATCCAAAACTTGAAAACAACTTACAAAATTTGGCCTTTACACCTTAGCCAAGGTTTTTGGTGGTCAAAACTAATAATCTGGGAGCTCTAACTAAAGATGGGTAAAAACAGGTTGATACAATCTAGAAGCTTGTAGCCCCAACTCATCAATTATAAGGTTTATCCGGAAAATAGGAGTCACACTATTCCCATTTATCAAATAATAAGTGTTTTTACAATGAGAGCTCCAAAAAATGATATCCAAGTTAGCTTGCTACTCTCTCTCTCTCTCTCTCTCTCTCTCTCTCTCTCTCTCTCTCTCTCTCTCTCTCTCGTTCTCTCTCTCATTCTCGTTCTCTCATTTAAAGCTCGAAATCTCTCCCTCTCACAAAAAAGAAAGGCAAGCAATCTCTCTCGCCCTCTTAATAAAGGGCATAAGCCTTCAACTTTGAAGCAAGAAGGCTCTCTCCCGGCATGAAGGGGAGCATCAATCATGATGTATAAGGGAATAAATAGAGTGGATATAGTAGGAAGCAAGGAGGCTCAGTCTCTCTCTCTCTCTCTCTCAACAACGGTAAAGAATGAAGGAAGAGGAAGAAGGGTTTGGACATGGAGGGAATACCTCTCTCTAAACTTCATCTAACTCTCATCAGGAAGAAACTCTCTATTCCTCGCTCTCAAATTTAGAGAATAAAGTTGTCTCTCCATCTCTCTCTTTACCATATTAGGGAGATACAAGGACATCTTAGTGTAGAGGATTTAAGCTAAAGTGCACGATTAAAGAAGTAAAGAGGATTAAAGAGCAGTTTTCATGGAAAAGGTGCAAGAAAGGTTACATAATTGGGTTGATATCTGTTATTAGTTTCCTAGGAGTTGGGAATTAACGCAAACTAAGGGGTGCTATGAGTTTAAAGGCTTTGGTAAAAGAAGGTTCAGATCGTCAAGCATCTAAATGATTTCTGTTGTGTGATGCCAGATCCAATCTACATTCATTGAGGAGCCGAGTTCATGTGACTATGAGGGCTTGGACATGTATTTGGAAGACTCCAAGATTATGGTTAAATTAGAAGCAAAGCAGTGGTTCCAAGTTGACTTTATTGCTGGATCTAATGAATTTACCCATGGATTTTTTTTTAAAATCATACAGGTGATTATAAGAGGTCGATTAGACCACATCATGTGCAATTTGTTTTAATTCTAATGATATAGCACTCATTTTGGGTTCCTATCAGCATTCATCTATATGTATCTACTATTTTCTCTCTCTTCCATCTCTCACAGCCAGAAGCCCCGTGCCTTCCTTGCTCACCTCTCAAACCCATATCCCCCGACAACGGAGCAAGTCTTCAATGTGACAATAGATTGACATGTCGTGCGTGGATTTGTGCAGAAAGATTAGGGTAGTTTCCTTATGGCCTTCACAAGGAAAAGTAGAGTCATCCTTTAAATTTTAGGGCTAGATGCGTTGATTTGTGTAAAAAGAAAAGTGGACTTTCTAAGTAGAGTCACTTGAGGGCTAGGTATGTGGATGCCTCAAGGGCATTTTTTTTTTCAAGCTCTCTAAAAAAGACTAGTATGTGACCCACGCATTGCTACGGCTAGAAAATGCATGTCTTCTATTCTTACAACTACAAAGATGGAAAATTATGTAGATTCTATTCTTCTACATGTATACACTCTCTTGCATTTCAAAAAATTGATTCACCGCATCTCTCTATGGATTCTCAAAAATTATTATACATGCAAGGGGCAATAAATATTCCTTTAATACCAAGCTTGACTTGGCAGAATCTGACACGTTGCATAGTATTTTCTAGCCCTTATTCAATGGGTCTAGGAGTGCTTTATAGCTATTCAAGAGAACAAAGAGCGAGAGAGAGAGAGAGAGAGACAGACAGACAGAGAGAGAGAGAGAGAGAATCAAACAATTGCAAGAAACCTAGAGAACTATTCTCCTCCTCCTTCTGTCTATTTACTTGGATAGTTCTCTAGGTTTCTTGAAATTATAGAGAGAGAGAGAATCAAACAATTGCAAGAAACCTAGAGAACTATCCAAGTAAATAGAGAGAAGGAGGAGGAGAAGGAGGAGAATCGTTACCTCTAACTTTTAAATTAGAAGGTAAGAAAACGTGCAAAATATGAAGGAATTTAGTATTTAAAGTTTTTTTTGGGCACTAGGTCGGAGAGAGAGAGAGAGAGAGAGAGAGAGAGAGAGAGAGAGAGCTAAGGAGGGCCTGATAGCTCCATGATGAAAGAAAATTTAACCTTAAATAGCTTCTCTAAGGAGCTATTTCATATTTTGGTCAACATGGAAGACGATCATGCCTATGTGTACCACATCTGAGAGATGCAATTGGCCATGGACATGCATAAGATGTGTTGTGCCATTGCCACCCAATGCGCCAACTTATGAGGAGTACCGTTGACGAAGGAAATTTGGAATGGCGGCCTCTACACCAAAACAAACTCCATTGCGCCACAAGGGAAATGAGATGAGGGCACCACTAGTCTTGGAAGCGTGGACTAGGACCGCTACGCAAAGAGAGAGAGAGAGAGAGAGAGAGAGAGAGAGAGAGAGAGAGAGAGAGAGAGAGAGAGAGAGAGAGAGAGCTATCACTATGAATGAAGCATTAACCTCAATGTGTGTACAAGGATGGATAACTTCAAGCACTCCCAACACAAATAGCATGTAGATTACTAAACAACAACTCAAGATTTAACCAAAATCACATCAAGCACTCTCACACACACATAAAAGATCTCTCTTAATTAACATAAGTAAGAGGAGGGGAGGTTACTAGCATAAAACAATTTTCACTCTAGAATGTGCAAAGAATAGAGTGAATGAATGAGCTTTATGGACTCATGATGAGTGATACAAAGACTCAATGAGGCTGAGGGAGACTTGAAATTACAAAGGAGGGGGCCTCTTTATATAGGCAAGAGAGTGATTAAGAGTGAGGTTAAGATCCAAGTGCAATTTGTACAAATGAAGCTTGATTAGGGACATTCCACCAATGAAGAAGCTCCTTCCAAGTAATTTGTTGACCAATTTGCAACTAATTGGCTCCATCATCACTTGTGTTGTCTTCACTCCTTCCTCCATAGCTTGAGTCCAAGAGCTTCCTTATTTTAAAATGTAAAGAATCTACATAAAATCAATGTATATCTAGTAATAATAGAAAGGGGTTGAATGAAAACTTATGAATTACAACAAGATTAAGCATGATTTGAGAGGTGATTAGAAGAGGAATTTGTGATGGTTTTATGAGCTTGAGAGAGAGGAGGAAGGAGGGGAGGGTGAGGAGACTAATGGCTGATTTTTAGAGAAGGACTCAAATGTGGAAAAAGAAGGGTGTGTGTGTAAAGGTAGAGGGGGTGGTCTCCACCATAGTTGAAAAAACTGGCGTTCACCAATTTGGCCATATCTCCTAGATCGTAGATGCAAAAATTATAAAAAAAATATGGTCAGAATCTCCAGCTCATAAGCTACAACTTTGATGAAGACAACTTTTCTTGGATCGGAGTAAACGTATTTTTTAAAAATCCAGCAAAATCATGTGTCTGTTTCCTTCCTTCACCAAGTCTTCCACCTGGGCCCCATCTGTTTGAATCATCATATGGCTCCAAAGCCATGATGATATGAGCCCCTCATGACCTTTGAATCATGGGTACATGGCTCCACAAACACATCATATCTTTTCTTTTCACATTTACATATTTTCCCTTCCCTTTACCATTAGTTTCTACCTTTCACCTCATGTGAACTAGTCAAGGAAAAATTCCCATCAAATCATTTTTTTTTTGAATTTTTTCAAGAGGTTGTTCTCACTCTTTATTTTATTGTAAACCTCTAGAAGCAAGGAAAACCAACAAAATATAGTAAACAAAAAATTTGTGATAGGCTCGGATCATAGCCCCCCCAAACCGGGCTAGAGGTATTTATGCCTCTAGCCTACTTTCTTTGATCTTGGGCTGACCTTATTCTGATGTGATAAGGCTTTAGACGCCATCCATTTGTTTTGGTCTTGTGCACTTTACCATCAATGTCTTGAAGTCTGTAAGAGCCATTTTTGAACTTTTTGGTGACCAAGAACGGGCCTTCCCATCGAAAAAGAAACTTTCCATCCTTACGAGTGTTGAAGCGATTGTCATATCAAAGCACTAGAGATCCCTTTTTGATGTCTTTAGATGCTAGCTTTTTTGTTGAACTTTTCTCTGCGCTTCTCTGCTTCTTGAAAGTAGTGGTTGATGGCTTCTTCACGATCCAATTGCAGTCTCTCTAGATCCATGATCCTTTGATGTACTTTCTCATTTTGAGAGCCTACCTGGCTACCCAATATTCGAAGACTTGTTAACTTCACTTCAATGGGCAAAAGCGCCTCCTTTCCATAAACCAAATGAAAGGGTGTGTACCCTAATGCGGTTTTGAAGGAGGTTCTATAGGCCCATAGAGCTCCATTCAGGTGTTTGTCCCAATCTTGGCGCCTGGCATGTACCTGTTTGGTGAGAATTTTGCAAATGATTCCATTTACCTTTTCCACCAAGCCATTGCACTGAGGGTAGTAAGGAGTAGAGTGTTGATGCTAAATATTTAGCTTCTGCATGAGTTCTTATACCAAGTCTTCTCTAAACCCTGGTCCTCTATCAGATAGTATTTCAAGAGGGGTGCCAAACCGGCAACATATGTGGTCAAAGATGAACTGACTCACATCCTTAGCAGTAATTCTATTGGTTGGCATAGCCTCAGCCCATCTAGTCATGTAGTCTACTCCCATAATGATGTACTCTTTACCTGACTGAGTGCGTGGTAGAGGCCCTATGGCATCAATTCCCCACTTCTCAAAGGGCCCATATACCTTTATTGGGTTCTGAGGTTCAGCTATGAGCCGTTGTGCTCCTGCTTTCTGACGTTCATCACATGTTTGACACGAGTATTTGACATCACGATGAAGACTTGGCCAAGTAAACCAAGCTTGTAGAACCTTTCTACTAGTGATGTCGTGTGCAAAGTGTCCTCCGCACACATCATCGTGACAAGATTTTAAAATCTCTTCAATTTCACTCTTCAAAGGCACTATCCTAAGCACACCATCCTTACCAAGACAATACAAATTATCATTTACTATGCGATACCCGGTAGCCTTCCTAGCTAACCATCGCCTTTCCCCTGCATTCAAGTGTTTAGGAGCCTCTCTTTGCTCCAAAATGTGCATAATATCTTCTAAGTCCTCCTTGCCTTGCTGAAGTGGAAGTTGGATGGACACTGCTCCCACTATTGACTCATTTAACTTCGATGATGCTAGGTGGTCTGCATCCTTGTTCTGGTCTCTTGGCACATGATGTACTTGTGCCTCCCTAAATCTCCTCATAAGAGCTTTGGCTTCTCTCATTTTAGTAGAGAGACTGGCATTTTTGCAAGACCATGTACCTTGCATTTGCCTTACCAAAAGCATGGAGTCACCAAAAGCATTTAATCTCTAAATTGAATTATCCAGGCACCAACAAAGTCCATGAATTAGAGCTTGATATTCTGCTTCATTGTTGGAGTGGACATCTTCTACAGTGATCCCTTCACCATGGATCCTCTCTCCCAATGGAGATAAGACCACAATGCCTGCAGCTGCCTTATCCTTGGTTCTCTTGTATGCTCCATCAAAGTAGAGGCTATAAGCATTGACCAGAGCCTCTAGAGCTGGAGGTGGTGGAAGTTCCTTTCTCTTCAAATGGAAAACTTTTTCATAGCACTTGTTTGTTAAAATGTCGGCTAAGCATGCTCGAGTTGTTCTTTCAACCTGTATTGTATAATCAAACTCTTGAAGTCGCACCATCCATTTTGCTATTTTGTCAGAGATTTCCATATGTTGTAGTGCATAGGGAAACATATCCTCCACAGTGATAATTACAAACCTCTTTGGCAGCAAGTATGGCTGAAATTTGGTTACCGCAAACATGAGGGCTAACACTAGCTGTTCCATCAGGGTGTAGGCCTTCTCTGTGTTTTCCATGAGGTGGCTAGCAAAATACACAGGCCTCATAAAGGATGTTTTTGGATCTTTTTGTAGGAGGGCAGCACCAATGGCCTCTTCTTCCACACTAGGGTTAACAAAGAATGTTTCTTCCCAACAAGGTTGGAGGATTACAGGGAGTGACCCTAACATTTTTTTTATCTCTCTAAAATGCCCATCACTTTATTCACTCCAAACAAGCGTCTCTTGACGAGTCAGCTGTTGTAGAGGAAATATCACTTGGGAGAGTAAGTGTATGAATCTACTCAAATATCTTAGCTTTTGCAAGAAAGAGATTAATTGTTTGATGGGATTTGGGGAAGGTAGATTTAGAAATGTTTCTATCTTTTCAGGATCTACCTCGATTCCATCAATGGACACTACATGCCCCAATAGTGTAACTTTTCTTTCCCCAATGTGACATTTGTCCTTGTTTAGTTGTCCACCCAGCTTAGCTAAACGAGTAAATCCTTCATCAATCTTGCCGAGATGCATACTTTTGGAGCTGTAAATACAAAAGTCATCTATGAAAACCCTTATGGACTTACCAAAGTAAGGTTGGAAGACCATATTCATGAATCGTTGAAAGGTGGCTGGAGTGTTGGTGAGACCAAAAGGCATGACTCGAAATGCAAAACAGCCCTATGGTGTGATGAAAGTAGTATTTTTCTAGTCCTCCTCTGCAATGCGTATTTGAAAGTATCCGGAGTAGCCATCACACACTGTGTATCGCTCATGACCTGCTACTTCATTTAGAATCTCATCTTGAAATGGGAGAGGGAAGTGGTCCCTTTTTGTTGTAGCATTTAGTGGCTTGTAATCCACGCACACTCGCCATTTACCATTCTTCTTTGGCCTCACCACTACTGGGGAGACCCATTCTGAATCTTCTACTGGGTATATGAATCCTGCTTCTAAGAGTCTCTTCACCTCGGACAATAGTGCATTTTGTTGCACAACTCCTAATCTTCTTAGTTTTTGTACTACTGGCTTGCTCCCTTCTTTTAGATGGATATGATGCTTCACTGCAGTGATACCCGTAATGTGAGTGTAATCAGAAATAAACAATGATGCATGCTTCTTGAGAACATTTACATTACCCTCTCTTTCTTCTTCCTTTATATCCTTGGATAACATCTTTTCTAGGCTGGCATCCCACACATTCTCCATTTGGATCCTTGGGTTGTCTTCTGATGAGGTAGTTTCCTTTATGGTGATGCCCATGACTTCAAGAGTGCTATCACTCTCTTCACTTGAACTCTTTTCCTCATCCATGGATGAGGAGCATCCACTTGAGCTCCACTCATCTGCTAACGTCTCTAGTTCAAGGTTCTCTTGTCGCCCATTCTTCAAGTTATAAACCACCTTCCGACTATGGCCACGCACACGAGGCCTCAACTCCAAGTCTCGTGTTTCCCAATCTTGCCTAGCTCCTATACCCATGAGCCAAGGTCGTCCTAAAATAAGGGGGTATCCTTCTCCCTTCACTGGCATCACATAAGCATCAACCTCTGTAGTGATTCCAAAACAGAAACTCTCAAAGCTTTCACTACACCCACACAAGTGACAGAGACATTATTGGCCATTTTTGCCCTAAAGTTTGATGATTCCATTACCTCTAAACCCAATTGATGCATTAGCTTTTCTGTCATGACACAAAACTCTGCTCCACTGTCAATGTAAGTTTTTGGAATCCGTTGTCCCTTGATTTGAGCCTCCACCAAAGGCACTATATCCTTGAGACCATAGCCTTTGATTACACTTACTAGCTTACTTCGCTTTGCCCTCGTGCTCACCATTTTTGACCACTGTCATCGCAGCTTTGGGGAGATATGAAGTAGTTGTGGCCAAGTAATCTATGGTCCTTGAGAACTCACATCAGCTGTCAAGTCATAAGGTTGTGTCCGAGATCCCATAGGAAAATCAGAGATGTCAATTTGAGACCTAGTACGGGTCTTTCTCTTCTTGGCTTCATCTTTAGTTGCGCGAGATGTACTTGCTTCATTGCTTGTTTCTTTACTTACTTCATCTTGGACACGCACTACAAGAGGTTGTGTGCTCTTGTGACGTTGTTAGCGACGGAAATACACTGGGTTTTTATAACCCCCGACGTCGCTAAAACCGTCGCTACGAGCGTCGCTACGAGAGTGTCGCTATATGCGTCGCTATGAGCGTCGCTATATAGCGACGCATATAGCGACGTTTACACAGAAGACTATAGCGACGCTCATAGCGACGCTACAGAGCCATAAATAGCGACGCTTATAGCGACGCCCGAGAGAAAATTTTTTTGGCGGCAGGGCATTGAATGCCCTGCCACCCATCAGCCATATTGTACTTGATTCACTTTTTAAAAAAAGTGCAAAGGTAGATAATAGACCCAAAATAGTCACCCACAAGACGCATTGTTTGCAAAATTGACAATTGTACACATCATAGGCAAAATGAATTGATTGGCAAATGTAATAATGACAATTGTACAACATCATAGGCATAAAGAATTGATTGGCAAAAGGAACTGCGGTGACAAATGTAATAATATACATGGTTCAAAAAGACGTATAAAATCCGTCTCATGATACATAAGCTATGAGAAACCCTAAACTAATGCTATCTAGCTACGGCTAAACTGACGTCGTCTAGTCAGACGTCTCATCGCGTCCAAGTGGCGTATCTGTCGGATTCTGCAAAAAAAGACAATAAGACAGCTTTCAGTAAGTATAAACATATAACGACATTTATAAAACAATACAAAAGATAAAAAAGAGTAAACCCTAATACTAACCATGCCGCCGCGAGAACTGAGAATGTCCATCAGGGCGTTTAAGCCCTTCCTGCCTGCGTACTCGCGCTCGTACGGTGTGGGATCACGTCCTGTCATCGACCACTGTCAAAACATACAAAGATTTCATTATGTTAGAACTAAAACCCTCATAAACCCTAAACTATCGAACATGCATAAAGAGCAATGTGAAAACACTTACAAAATCGGCCTCAAATGATGCCCATCCACCACTCCCCAAGTGGTGCGAGCTCCCTGCCTCTACTCGCGCTCTGGCTGCATCCTTTTGTTGCTTCCACTTGTCGGGATTCTCGCGCGCTGCTTTCTTCGCATTCTTCCACTCTTCTTTGGCCAGCCAATCTGGCCTGTTCCACCCATTCTTGATTGCTTTTTGCACTTCGGAACGCTTGTGTTTGCAGTATTCGCGCATTCCAATCTTCATCAGGTCTTTATTGAAGCGCTGATCCCGTGTTGGAACGGGAAACTCATCATGAAGTATGCTGATGACTCTGTTTTTTAAATCACTTGGTACTTCACTCCATTTGTTTAGTATGTAGTGTCTAAACAGCTGAGAGCAAAGACCACGCATGCGCGAGATCACCTTCTTGCCGTCATCATCCATGATGATGCCGCCGCTGATGTCGACGGAGTAAGGCAAGCCCTCTAGCCGGTGACGCGTGAACCTGGGTGTCTCGGCAGGGGTCTCTAGCGGCGTGTCGATGGGGGTACGGACGTCAGGTGTCTCCACCGGCGTCTGGGCCCCGAAGCGAGGAGTGTCAAGTGGGGTGGCTCCTGGCGGAGTAGGTAGAGGTGTGTAGCTTCTAGGAACAGTCAGCCGTGCAAAACCTGGCGTAGATGGCGATGCTGTGGCTGGTGTGGGGGCGGGCAAAGAAGGGGAGGGTAAAGAGCCTCGTCGAACACGAGGCGGTGTGGAGGCATCGGTGGCGGAATCCCCACAACAACTGCCACCGCCACCACTAGAGCGCCGGTGTCTAGACGAGTGTGAAGCTCGTCTCGTCGACGCCGAAGCTTCGGAGCGCGCCGAATGCTCCGAAAGAGAGGGAGATGCGGATGGAGTAGGAACGCGCGATGATGCGCCAGAGCGAAGACGCTCCACGTACCATTGTCTCTGCTGCGGTGACAAAGAAGAAAGAAACTCCTCATCATCCATACCTGCATTAAACACACGAATATTTAAACTTAATATTGAATGAATAGAGTAGACAATGACGCAAAGACCATTAAATGCAATGACGTAATGACGCATATAAATACAATGACGCAATGAATCGAGTGATAGAAGAGGCAAGTCGAAAACTCAGAATTTTCAATCAAAAGATGTGAGCGCGAGTAGAAAAGAGCGTTATACACCATGGAAGGTACTTAGAGAGCCAGAGCTTTTAGAACACGGAGCAAAATTGTTCAAATACAATATTTGTGGCTTTAAGAGATCTCTCTCTCATCCTTGCATAACTCACCATAACTTCCTATATCTATATAGAGCTCTCCGTTTAAACACATATCCTCTGTTTCATTTTGTAGCTCCTCTGCATGCACCCCATATAGAGTAGTAGCATCTTGATGCTCGTCTGGCACCACCGCAGCGGCTTCTGATTGAGCATCTTCTCTAATCTCCTCCATTGATGTCGTTGTGATTGGCACATGGTAGCCTTCATACGTCCTTGCACTACGAGGGGCTACCTCTATGACGTACCACCAGTTTGATGTAGACTTTGTAGGATGAAATATTACCTGCCAAAGGCACATAACTTACATGAGAGCTTTCAAGCACATAACTTGTAAAAGGGGGATGTTAACTATTTACATACTTACTTGTTCACAATGCTCGGGTAGTACGAAAGTGTCTCTTAGGTCAGTCCATTTCTTAGTAGAATCCACCTCAAGAAAACCAGACTCTCCTCTACGCACAGTAGTGTTGCGACCCTCCATGATTATCTTGAACCATTGCACGTCGAACAAGTCGACAAAAAATCCTCTGTAATCGATCCTCAAAATCTCTTGCAGCGTGCCGAAGTAAGTGAGTTCCGCCACCACAGGATCTGCATCAGAGGAACGTCGTCGACTAAACTGTTCAAATTTTGCCATGATTCCACAATCTTGAGTAAAACGCTTTTTGTCGATTCGTTCCACCCTAAAATGTCGACCTTTACACCATGCTGTTGTGTATAACTTATACTACAACGAACAAAGATTATGAGTGGCCGTTCAAACGTTTATAAATAAAGTCACTTGCTAGTCGTACATTGCAAACTTACCTTGGTCGCGCAACCCCGAGAGTACTCCCACTCTTCTTCAGTCACTTCGTCACCGCATTGTTGTGCGCTTTTCAATTGGTTGTGCAACTATCTTAAGCTCATGAAGGTTGGTAGGCTCTCCAGAACCGCTGGATAGTGCATCGGTGGTCGTCTTCCCCGTCTCCACTCGATTTGTGCCCTTTGTCGCTCTTGCTTTGCATCCTCATATTGTGAAATCCACTTTTGCATCACTGGATTGTGAAGCATGCAAAATCGGTTGATTTTAGCCTCTAGATCTTCCGTCATCTTCTTCTCAACACCGAGATTGCACATGACAATCCCAGATATGCGCTCATCATCTATGGTTCGCCATAGCGTGTCCCGGGATTTATCAAATCCGTCTAGCCACTCTCCAATGTACACTAGGGACTCTGATACCAACCAACCTTCTACCATGCTACCCTCCGGACGTGCCTTTTGACGCACATATCCCTCAGACGCTGTTTGCGGCCAATATTGCTCCATACGATCCACATTTCTAAGGTCAACTCTGGCTCCCAAAGTATCTTTCTTGCCGGTCAAATGGTCCCATAGTAGATTACCCACATTCTTGAATATGTGCATTGGATCGAGCAAGTGATTGATCATGAGTCGGGGCCAGTATGGTAACTCGTACCATAGAGATAGTCTCTTCATCCCTGGAAGAAATCCGTCATCGCACATCTCCTTCTGCTCTAACCATGCTTGTGCAGACATCCTTGGTGGCTCTCTTCCCAAAAAGCCATCGCGTAACACATGATTCTCTGGAAGATACGCTTGATGACCTTCGTAGATTTGCTTCTTCAGTGAGGGTGCCCTACGTGCATTCAGTCTAGGTCCACATGTGACACATGCTCTGTATCCGCTTGTTTGAAGCCCTG